>NC_141803.1:11896287-12240287 GCF_057944985.1 Cucurbita pepo subsp. pepo
TCTAGATAGCTAGTGGTTGATTGACTCTTTTTATACTCTTTGTAATGTAATGAAATGCAGGAGAACAAAAGACTAGGTCTGATTATTCCTACATGGTACTAATTTCAGACTTCCAAGAGTTTCCCCGCCTCTTTCTTTGATTTGTACTTAATTTGATTATACTAGCATATAAGAACTTGTTATAATTCTATATTTGTGGATTGTTTCATCAATGGTGTTGTGCCCGAATCTCTTTTTGACTATGCGCTTTCCACTATTATTAGTTCATAATAATAATGAGTGAGCAATTATAGAATAATAATTCTTTTCTTTCTATTCATAGAGATAGGGGACATAATTCACATGGGGTAAGTCGTCTCGCTTGGGCTGCTTTAATGGTAGTCTTTATTCTCTTTCACTCGGAGTATGGGGAAGAAGTAAGTGGACTCTCTCTAGAAGTACTACTAATTGAAGAATGAAATTGTCTCGTATGGATTGTTTTTGGCTTATTTGATAGATCCTTCTGCAACACTTTTGATCTTTGTGACAGTAAAAAAGAGGATTATTCCTTTAAAAGTAGATACATACTTTCGACACGCAAAGAAGATAGACATAGTGGTTGTCCAATGAGATACTCTTCCATAAGAATCTACTACTTCATAATAAGATAGTACCTCGGCCCCATCCATATTACGGTGCTTCCCACTTCTTTGATTTATTATTCTTAGTCTTTTAGTTCTTTTCTTTACTAAATAGTAGGATTTCTGCTTCTTTTATCGAACTCATTTCATATGATGGCTCAAACGTGAAAGATGGGATTGACTAATTCTTTTATAAATCTGAAGAGAAAAAGTGCCTACGGAACCGAACCCCTGGATTATCTGTCAATTGCTCAATCAATTACTTCTTTATCATGCTAGAACAAGGAAGGATTAGTGGGCAGCGCGGGGCCTTTCGATTATTTCATTTCTGATTCATTGGAACCAAGGTGAATGTATGAAGCAAAGAATATAGAATTGGGCCACGATGGATATTGTATTAACTAACTAGACATATATGTAATTGAGATGATATCTCTAATAGAAAGATATATATTGTAGATTCATCTATATTCAACCTCTAGTTTTATAGAGTACAATTTGATACACTTCAATAACAATAAGAGTATGGTAGAAGGATTAATATATTTCTTTACTAACATACTCTCGGATCTCATAGAAGACTTCTCTCGTAGAATACTGATAATTCTAGTCCGCCAATTTCATTTAAGACGCGAAATGGGAATCCTTGTCATTTTGCTTATCTTCAATCATTGATAAGAACAAAGAGGATCAAGATTAATTCAAATTAATCACTTTGACTCTCTTTACGTCTATTATTAAGTAAGCGGTAGGAACTATAATGAACGAACAGTGCAGTAGCAATATAAATGCTAGAATAGAGACGACTTCAATAATCTCTTTGTTTTCGTTTTGATAGGAAGATCTTTTATCCATACCGAATTGAAACAAAATGCCTGAGATGCAAGAAAGAATTTCTGTACTTTGAGTTTCTTTCAAGTCTTTGTTGCATTCTTTCTTTTCTATAATCTACTGCTCTCTTTCTTGTCCAATGCAATTATCTGGTTCAGTCTCATCATCAAACTACCTTTCTTTACCCTCTGTTTATAAACAAACTCAAAGCAAACAATAGCAGCGAAATTCATTCAAGGAAAAGTAGGTAGGTTCGAAACTCCTTCCTTTTTGTGTATCGTCCAAATAAATTCCCTTTGTGTATGTGCTTCCCGGAAACGTATAGTACTCGATTCCATTAAATGTGGTGTAATCAACTAGACCCAGTACGGTATTCTTTCTTTTCCGGAATATGATGCTACCCATAATTGTGCGGTAATTCACATATGGCACATATGGCTTTCTCCCATCACTACTCGTTGAAGAAATGGAAATTTCCATATTAGTTCTTATTGGATTTGGATCCATCGGGACTGACGGGGCTCGAACCCATAGCTTCCGCCTTGACAGGGCGGTGCTCTGACCAATTGAACTACAATCCTGGGGAAATCAAGTGTACAACATATGTTGGTGATTTCATTTCCTTCAAACCTTTCTATGTAGATTTGTGATTCAAAGAATTGGCTTTACCAGACAGAGACGCGAGGAATAGATTGATATGCGCAGAGACATTGACTTTAGTGAGAGGAGCATGGATTAAGAGTGTTTTTTATTCATTCTTTCATATCAAGCATTTCCAAGGACAAATGGGTTATCTCATTTTATGGTGGGATACGTGAATTAGTGTATTAGGCCGAGCTTGATTTGAACCAGCCAGCGTAGACATATTGCCAACGAATTTACAGTCCGTCCCCATTAACCGCTCTCGCATCGACCCGGGAAGAATCCATTCCAAGCTTATTCATAATCCATGATCCACTTCCTTTCGTAGTACCCTACCCACAAACAGGGGAAGGCGAATCCCCGCTGCCTCCTGAGAGATGTCCTGAACCACTAGACGATGGGGGCATACTTGCCCGACTACCATCATACTATCTATGAGAAGAAAGAGTATGAATAGTTTTTCGAAATTGTCAATATAAATAGAATCGACTAATATGATGCAATTCGAAGGAGTTTTCTGTCTTGCATTATTCCATAGAATTCTATATATCAATTCTTTGATTTAAATCATACGAAGGCTGGTACCCTTCGGGAAGTTATTGGTTTGCCATATGCTATAAACGAACGGGATGAAACTCTCTCATACTTAATCTCATTGGTAAGATTAGGTTAGGTAGGTGTATATTTCAATCTCACACTAAGCCAAGAAATTCATTCAAGGAAAAGGGAAGGTAGGAAATCTGGGGAAGAGAGGGATAGGGATCCACAAGTTCTTGTTAGAATTCTTTTTCTCGCCAAGTCGAATTGCTGCTTTATCAATGATTCGGTGAATGGATCTATATTCAAGGGTGTACATGTCTCCATCAAATGAATTAGGGTGGGGCTCATCCATTTAATTAGGATCAAATCCAATAAACAAACCATTTTACCTAGACTCAGTAGAGTAATCAATCCTCTTTTTCGTTCCTAAATCAGCGAGTGGATAAGACCCATTTATGTACATTCTTCTCATTTCTAATAATTATAGAGACGCAACTCATCGTGGCTAGTGGCTTATTCAGTCAGAAATTGAATCAAACAAATAGGCCTTTTTCACTAAGTGGTAGAGTAACGAACGCCATGGTAAGGCATAAGTCAGCGGTTACAATCCGATAAGCATGAAATTAGAACAGTAGATCTTTTTTCTTTCATTTTCATATTGATTTGGTACACACACAGGAATCCGGCGATATTGACGATTCAATCATCTTGTTTGTAGACGTTCTATAGGCAAAAATGGCTATCTATTTCCCTTTCGCGCCACAGAGAAACGAACGGTTATTCCAAGTCACTATGAGCCCTTTCAAAATCTCTTTCTTTGATTCCAAACACAATAAAAGATAGATAGGTGTAGGATTGAATGAATGAATTGACTCTCATGTAAAGGAAAGGAGCGAAGCCACCTTGTTTACTGTCTTTGAAGGTTCAGGGGAAGTAGTTCAGGGAATATCGGTTCACTCTCATTCATCTTGAGTTTCGTCTTTCAAGCTGAATCAAAGGAAAGCAAAGAGCTACTTCATTACCAAGTGTTTGAAGGAAGAAATAGGGGAAGGGGAGAGAAGCCGAGGTTCATGCTTCTTTCGTTTCGTTTTTCACCCAAAAAATATACAGAGGATAGGAAAATCTCCCAAAAAATAGACAGGGGATAGGAGCAGAAGATTCAGTGGAAAATAGAATCTGGAGCAGGTTGGTAAACCACTTTTGTAATCTCTTACCAGGCCAGCAGAATCCCTCTAAGTTCCAGTGTAGTCCTTCTCCATTTTGTCAGTCAGTTGTAGTAAGATAAGCCCCTCCAGCGGTAATGCCTTCCTAAGCCCATCTTATCTTGACTTGAAAGCTCTCTCTGTGCACTTCTCATCGCCCTTAGCTTGGCGCTAGATTGATTCTTTCTTATTCTATTTTCTCTCTATAAAGGGGGATTAGGTCCTCAAGGGTATGAGTTCAAGGTTGCTCTACTTACTTGATTAATGATATATTTCCTGAGAATGAAGCATACTTCTAACTATTGCAGTACTTATGGCGAGTACTAAAGGATATATTCTATTTTGATCTATCTTTTCTATACTCTTATTCGTTGCCAATTCCTGTTTTTGCTGAAATTCCTCCGCTAGTATTCTATGAATAGGATAGGATTCTCTCCACATGTACATTGTGTAATATCAGTGACAACTAGATCACTTATTTATTTATAAGGACATCCTTCACGGACCGAAAATGCAGTCAGTTTGATTTTGATAATGATCGAGTTACATTGCCGGCCCGAACCCAGGAATCCCGTAAATATGATGAAAAATAGATCTTTGAACATTCCCCGTATGAAAATCAAATATGAAACAAGAGAGAGAATAAAGAAGGAGAAAGAGAAGAGAAAGAAGAAATAGAGGAAAAGCTGAAGAAGAAGAAATAGTCTTTACAGGAGAGTACGTCAGTGAAAGAAGTAAGATCAGGATAATGAATCTTGAGTCTGACAGTGAACGATGACGAATAAGGAGTGTTTACAGGATAACGAATGTTTAGTTTCGTCTTTCCTTTCAACACTTGAAGGGGAAGAGAAAGAGAAAGAAGGAATCTTTCGGATTTACTTACAGTTAAGTCGAATTGATTCTTCGATAGTCTTTCCTGACAGTTCACTCTCATTGATTCTTCGATAGTCTTGACTTCCAGTTCACTCTCATTGATTCTTCGATAGTCTTGACTTCCAGTTCACTCTCATTCATCTGAAGGATTGACTTGAGAATTACCTCTCACCCTAAATACCTCTCTTTTATCCCTAAAAATAAGGGAGAGATAGAATGAATTTCTTGTTGGTCGGTCCGTCAGAGTGAAAGAGTGAGAAAGCAAGCAAGAAAGCCAGCAAGCAAGAAAGCCAGCAAGCAAGCAAGCAAGCCAGTTCCGGAAACTCTCTATAATAAGGATAAGCAGTCTTGACTTCAACATTACCTTTACTAGATTTTATCCCAAAAAATAGGGAGAGGATAGAAAAAAGAAGAAATGGTCTTTACAGTCTCATTCTTCGATAGTCTTGACTTCCTGTTCTGGAGCTTGACCTTCAGATAGTTTACGAGGTTCAGTGGAAGGAGCAAACAGAAGAGACCGAGTGAAAGAAAAGAGCTACTGCACTTTACAGGAGAGGAAAATAGCTTGACCTCGTGTTTGAATAGTGAAACCCGAGTAAGCAAACAAACTGACAGAGCTTGACCTCGTTTAAGAATCATCAATAGGGACAGGTTTCTTCTTCATTACTGTTCAATCTAGGCTCAGGGGAAGACAAAGACTGAGTGAAAGAATCATCCTACAGTTTGTTTACCTCACTCAATAGTAAAGAAGAAATAGGAATAGGTTAATCAGTAAGTAGTTCTGTTTCATTCAAATCAATAGGTGAATCAGTAAGTAGTTCTGTCTAATGAATAAAGGGAGTATTAATTGATAGGTTACGGCAAGTTCAGGATAGGTTCCGGAGAATGATGAAGAAATAGGGAGAGGAGTAAACTCTCATTATGAATAAGCTTGAGTGTTTACAGTTCGTTCAAGGTAGAGGAAAGGGAGCTGATCATCGAGCCTATTTCCCTTGGTTACTGTGTTTAAAGGAAAAGGGGTGTCGGTTTCTTTCGTCTTTCTCTTTTTCTTTTCTTTCCTCCTCTGTAAAGGTGAAATAGCGAAGCAATGAGACCGACAATACAATGAGCTTTACCTTCTTCAATCAGGTCAGGGAATATCTCGAGGAAAAGCAGACAGAATGAGTAGGGCGAGGAGAAAGAGAAGTGAAATCAGGTTCAGGTTCAGTAGCTCCTCGGGTCATATCGGTTCAGGAGTTTCCCTTGTTTACTGTGTTTGAAGGGAAAGAACCATAACTTCAGGGAATATCGGTGAAGGAGTAAGCCGCTCTCCTATCCGCTAATTCATTGATTCTTTCACAGTAAAGGAGAATGAATCTTCAGTCTTTGTTTACAGTTCCTTCAAGAATAAGGAAGAATAAGGGAATATCGTCAAAGAGTTCAATCAGTCCAATGCTGGGTTACTCTCACTCTCTTTATCTCACAGCTGATCTTTCTTTCATTTGTTGAGTCAAAATCAAAGGAAAGCCAAGAGAAGAGACGGTAAAAGAGTGCCCCCCTCGTTTACAGTATAGTATCGAATTAGCATAGCAGCTTTACCTCCTCCGGTTCCGGTTCTGTAGAGAAAGAAGCTGATAGTTTACTCGGTTCAGGTTCAATAGTTCAGGAGAATGAATAAGGCAATGGAATTGTTTACAGTTCCTGAAAGAAGGTGAATGAGTTTACAAAGACGAAATAGGGTCAGGTTCAGTCGCTTTACCTGATTCTCATCCTTCCAGCCTATTAAATTACTTCTAAAATGGCATAGCCAAACAAAATAGGGAGAGGCGAAGTTCAATGACCTCAGAAATAGCCCTAAAAATAGACAGAGGATAACATTTATTCATAAATGGTACGTCAGAGGGAAAGAATCAATCCATAGGTTCAGTAGTTTACCCTGAAAGAAGGGACAAGTGATTCAGTTAAGGAGAGAGAAAGACTACTTACTATTCTATCCTATTTACTTACCGAGAGAAAGAAAAGAGAGAAGAAAGAGATGAATCACTTGAATCAGTTTCAGGCAGGAGCGAAGTAGTGAGACCAACAGGTTCCAGACAGAAGATGCTTTAACCACCTATTTAATTTACCTAACTAAGAGTGAAAGAAGGAATCGGAGAATGAATCTTTCCTTGAGTCTTGACTTGATTCATAATGAGAAAGAATAGGCTTTACCTCGTTCATGAAAGAATAGTTCAACCCTCGTTCAAGAATAACTCACAATAACTTCACACTGAATAGTATAGA
This sequence comes from Cucurbita pepo subsp. pepo, assembly GCF_057944985.1. Classification (NCBI taxonomy): domain Eukaryota; kingdom Viridiplantae; phylum Streptophyta; class Magnoliopsida; order Cucurbitales; family Cucurbitaceae; genus Cucurbita; species Cucurbita pepo. Next base: position 11,903,258 of record NC_141803.1, read on the forward strand.
TATATTCCCATCTTTAGGCTTTCCTTCCTTAAAGAACAGAAGAAAAAGAGGTTACAGTCTTTGATTGAATAGTTAAAAACCCTTGTTGGAGAGGGGTGAAAGAGCGAGACCGAGAGGGAGAGGATAATGAGTCAATCTTTCGTTGAGTTACAGTAGAGTAAATTCATTGAATATGCTCGAATGAATCTTGTTGATGAGTCTTTCCTTCCTTAATTCAAGAACAGAGAAGAGGCCGTAAAATAGCTTTATCCAGTGTTTGAAGGGGCAGGGGCGAAGCTACGAGACCGAGTTCCATCTCTCGAATCAATCTTGCTTGAGTTGAGTCTTTCTTTACTCTTCGTGTTTGAAGGAATAAATAGAGAGAGGTGAATGAGGAGTACTAGTTTTCGTGCTTGAATTTCTCTTTTCTTCTTTCTTTCAGTGTAAATAGGTGAAAAACAAATAGACTCTGTCTTCGTCTTCTGACTTTGACTTCGGATGGTAAATCATCATTTCTTTCTCTGTCTCTTTATTCAAGAATTCGATAAAGCTGCTTCGTTCGCTCCTTCTTGACCGTACTCTTTTTCTTAAATCAGATGAGAGTAAGAAGAAGAAGAAAAAGAATAAGAAATAAATAGGTCAAGGAATAGAGGGAGGAAAAGGTTACGGAGCTCAGCAACCAACCAACCAATAGAAAGAATAAGGACAGGAGAGAGTGAGACTGTAAAGGTGTAGGAGCGAAGCTGTGAGACCAAGAGGGAGAGGAGCGATGCAATGAAACCAACAGGGGAGGTTCAGGAGCTCTGCAGCTTGACTTTAAGGGAAAGGAGCTCAGATGCTCGAACATCCTTATGCACTTGTTACACAACAAACAACCCCTTAGAGGAAGGGCAGACAACTCATTTGTTTACAGGAGAGGAAAATAGCTGATGAAAACAAGAGCAAGAGGAAAAGGGGCAGGTTCAAGTTCCGTAGCTCAGGTAATATTGGTTCAAGCAATTGTTCAACCGAGTTGGAGAGATTCAGGAAATGGAAGGGAAGGCAGAAGCTGATAGACTGGAAAGTAAAGGGGAGGAGTTTACAGGATTTAATCTGAATTGACTCGAATATAAAGAAAGGATAGCTGAATGAGAAGAGAATTAATCTTTCGGAGAGTAAGTAAGTGAAAGAAAGAATATAGGTTACGGAGGGAACTCGAATTAATCGATAGTCTTGACTGACACAATCACTTTCTGAGAATAACAAACAATAACAGATGGTCAGAGAATAGAGGAAAAGAAAAGGAGCTTGACCTTCTTTCTTCTTTATCTTACTGTTACATCTGGTGAAGGAGAATGAATCCTTAGGTTCCGTCCGGAGAGAAGCTGAAGAGAAGCAGATAGTTTACGAGGGGTGAAACAGCTCGACCGAGAGGGAGAGGGGAAGGGGCGAAGCCGTGAAACCTTAAGGGGAGGTTTAGGAGAAAGAACCAAGCAGTGAGACGCTCATTCATCTTGAGTCTCATGAATAAGTAGTTGAGTCTGTGTTTACAGCTCAATCAAGGAGAAGAGAAGCCGAGGTAAATGAAGACGCTACTTTACCTCGTTCAAGAAGGGAGAGGAAATTCAATCCTCAACTGCTTTCCTTTCCCTCGTTTACTGTAATAGAATCAATAGGTGAAGGAGATCAGCCCAATGTTTGAATAGTTCAACCAGAGTGAAAGAATCATCCTCCAGTTTACCTCGTCTTTGAAGGAAAAGGTTTTCGCTTTCGTCTTTCAAAGCTCCTAATGAATTTCTTCTAGAACTCGTCAGGAGAATGAAGGGAGAATCCAATTCAAGCAAAAGAGAAAGAACAGAAAAGAGACACCCATAAGCATACAAAAAGAAGAAGAAAGAACGAGAAAAAGAAAGAAGAGCACGAAAGGAGAAGGAAGACAGGACAGAGTGAAAGAAGCTTCGTTCAGTAGGTAGTTCAGGATAGATAATGCATCTTGAGTCTGATTTTACAGGGAAAGAAGGGAGAGAGAGGAAATGAAGACGCGGCTTTACCAAGTGAAAGAGATAGTGAAAGAATAACTGAGAATAACGAACTCGAACGGAACAAGGGGCCAAGCCACGAGACCTTGTTCAATCAAATCAGTCAAAGGTGAATGAGTAGGGAGAGGTGAATGAGTTCACTCTAATTAATCGATAGTCTTTGTTTACAGTTAAAGTAAAGAGAATCAATAGGTGAAGGAGATCAACAGAGGTTCAGTAGCTCCTTTTTGGTTTCTTCCTCTTTTCTACCTATAGTGATGAAAGAAGGTTCAGGCAGGATAATTCCTCTTGAGTTCAGTCTTTGTTTACAGTTAAAAAGAATCCATAGGGGAAGGAGAGAAGCAGAGGTTCAGTAGCTCTTTATTCAATCAGTCAAAGGTTCATGAGTAAGTAGGAACATGTGAATGAATTTACAGTTCAATCAGGGACAAGTGAAAGAGATTGATAAAGGTTCCGTTCTGGTTCAGGAGTGAAGGAGAATGAATCTTGAGTCTTCTTGAACATCCTTGAATTTTCTTTTACCTTGTGTTTGAAGGGAAGGAGTGAGACCGACAATGAATGGGGAGCTCTGCAATGAAACCGACAAGGGAGGTGAAGGAGCGAAGCCGATAGGTTCAGGAACGAATTGACTCTGGCTGAGTCTTCCCCTTTTCCGATCTTATTCACCGAGGGAAGGAAAAAGGTGAAGGGGCGAAGCAGGAAGCAGGAAGCAGGAAGCAGCTCGACGAGAAGAGGGAGGAGAGGAATTAGATAGAATCATTCTGTTTATTAGGGTAGGGAGAAGAATCAGAGGAGAGAGAGGAGCGAAGCCGAGGGGAAGGAGTTTCCATTTACGCTTGGTGAGTCTTGACTTCCTGTAAACTCTAATGAATCGATAGTCTTTCCTTCCGAAAAAGAAGAAGAATACATACATACATACATAGGTTCAGGATTGAATTTCCTCTCATCTTTGTGTTCCGGTGAAGGTTCAGGATAGGTTCCGGAGTTCAGTTCTACAACTCTCATTAATCTTCAGTCTTGACTTACTGTTCAGCCGAATGAATCTCTTTTCTTACTGTTCCATCTGGTTCAGGAGTGAAGGAGAATTAATAATAAGTAGGGAGAGGATCAAGATCTATTAAAGAATACAAAATAGGAATAGGTTCAGTTCTACAACTCTCAGTAATCTTGCATGAATAGGTTCAGTTTAGTTTCAGAGTTGGAGAGGTTCATGGGCGAAGCCACTCGAACGATAGGGAGAGGAGCTTTACCTTGTTCAATCAGGGAAGGGAAGAAGGAGTTCACTCTCATTCTTGTTTCGTCTGTCTCATGAATAAGGAGTCTTATCAGTTAAAGAATAGGGAGAGGTTCAGTAGTGATTTCGTTTACCGAGTTCAATCTCATTCCTAAGGAGTAGAGTCTTGACTTTCAACACACTATTCATTTTCTCGACTGTAAAGGTTCTTCAATCAAATAGCTTGACCTTGTGAAAGAGCTCAAGAAGGTTCAGGTTTCGTCTTTCTTCGTTTACTGTCTGGAAAAGAAAGGAGAAGATCAAGAATAGTGATTCAACCCCAGCCAGTTCAATAAGGAAGGGAGAGGTTAAGGAGTTAAAGAAAGTTCAGGGTCAGTAGTGAAAGAATAACGAACCATAATAGAAGGGACAGGTGAAGGAGAAAGATCAGAGACCGAGTAAAAGAGTGAAAGAAGGAATCTTGCTTGAGTTTCGTCTTTGTTTACAGGAGAGTCTCAGAGTGAAAGAAGGAGATAATATGCTCTCATTCATCTTGCTTGAATTTGTTGAGTCTTGAAAGCAGAATCAAAGGAAAGAACAGAGAAGAGACACTAAGTAACGTACAGGCCAGCTAGGACAGGACGGACGGAAGGAAGATGCTAAACACCTATTTACCTCGTGGTTGAAGGGAGAGGATCAAGAAGAAATAGGTTCCAGAGTTCAGTTCCATCAGTAGTGAAGGAAGGAGTTTACCGAGTTCAATCAGGAATCACAGGAAAAGGGTGTCGGTTGATTCTTCTCTCTCATACAGCTGCTTGACCTTGTGAAAGAGTTCCATCAGTCTCATTCATCTTTCTTACTTACAAGAGAGTACAAAGAGTGAAATCTGGCTCATTCTTCTTTCGTCTTGACTTATGAATTACCCGAGTTCAATAAGTTCAGGGAATACAGGGGCAGGGGCAGGAGAGAAGCCAGCCAGCCAGTCAGCCACTTTACAGTTCAAGAATCAATAGGCTCACTCAGTAGTGAAGGATACTTAATTAAGCTTGTCCGAGTCTTCTTCTTCAATCAATTCATTCTCTTTCCGGAAAGGTTACGGTTCATGAGCTGATCTTTCTTTCCCTCCTGTAATTCATCTTGTCTTGCTTTCTCTTCCTTTACAGTGAATAAATAGGTTCAGGTTAAGGATTGTTGAATGAATAAGGTAAGTAAATAGGGTCAGGGAATATCTTCTTCTTCTTTTAGAGGATTGAATGAATAAGGGAAATAGGTAAAGGTCATATCGGTTCAGGTTAAGGTTCCCAAGGAATATCTGATTCTGATTCTTACTCAATCTTGCCTTTCTCGGATTCTGATTCTTTCATTCTCGTCAGTCAAGGTTCAGGGCAAATTCACTCTTTTATCGGGAAAATCACCCCAAAAATAGGGAGGGGATAGAATTTGTTAATAATTGGTCCTTAAAGGATGACGAAGAGGAAAGGTGCGAAGCAGCGAGACGAGAAGAGGAGTGAAAGAAGGGACAGGGTCGAAGACGCGAGACCAAAGGGAGAGGGTTGAGGGTTCTTCTTCTTCTTCAGCCCTGACTGTAAACGAGAATGAATAAGGAGTCTTTCAAAGCAGCTAACTCCTTCATTGATTCTAGAACAATCAAGGATATTTCATTCATCTTGATTGCGAGAGTCGAGACTGACTGTTCCGGTTCAGGTTCAGTAGCTGCGAAGGTCATATTGGTTCAGTCGCTTGCTTCTCTTTCTTTCGTCTTCACTCTCCTGTCAGCTAACTCCTGAATTTCTTCTTTAACTGTAAAGAAAGGTTAGCTTTACTTACCTCTTGTCTTGCTTGAGTCTTTCCTTGAAACACTTGATGAATAAGGTTTCGGTGAAGTAGCTGCGAAGGTCATATCGGTTCAGTCGCTTGACCCTCTCTACAGTTTACCTTCCTTGTTCAATCAGTAGGAGAAGGAGGCTGAGTCTGAACTCTCTTTCCTCTTGAGTTGAGTCTGGAAAAGCAAGCAGCTAAGGAGTTCAACCGCTCGACCAAAGGGAGAGGAGCGAAAGCGGTGAGCCCGAGGTTACGAGGTGAACTCGTTCAACCGCGAGATAGTAAGTAAAGGGAGAGGAGTGAAAGAAGGTGAATGAAATGGAATTGCTTTACCGACAGGGAGAGTCCAAGCAGAATGAATCTTTCTCTTACAGGAGACTGAGTTCAATAATCATCCTCCTGTTTACCTTGGGAAAGAATCAAGAGGAGCCAAGCAAGCTGTGAGACAAGGAACCAACCGGCCGGGGACAAACAAGAGAGTCCACTCATTAGCTACTGAACCTATTTACTGAGTGTTTGAATCAATAGGGGAAGGAGAAAGAGCAGTTCAAGCAAGAAAGAAAGGGGCTGGGGAATTTGCTAGCTCAGGGTTGAGGTTTCGTCTGACAGTTCACTCTCAGGAATCCCTTTACCGTGCCGTGAAGGCGAGTTCAGGAAAGAGCTACTTTGACCTCCTTCAATGAAATAAGGCAAGGGAATACGGGGGCAGGGGCAAAGCTGTGAGACCGATCCTTGTTTACCGTTCCAGAAGAAATAGGGACAATCAGGGATCATGAATCGGAAAGGTGCGAAGCCACAAGACCGAGTTTAGTTTACCGCCATCAATAAGGAAGAAATAGGGACAAGAACGGAGTTCACTCTCATGTCTTAACTGAATTTCCGGAGTAAGTAGCTAGCTCGACCGATAGGTGAATGAGCGAAGCGACCTTGTTTACCAAGCTGTTCAATCAGGGAAAATGGGAAAAAATGGCCCTTTTTACCGGGGTTTTATTCAATTAATAAGAAAAGGTCTTTACACGAGTTCAATCAGAATCGGCCTACCCTCTTGACTCTACTATTCCTGAGCTTTACCTTCTTTCTTCTCATAACTCACAATAAGGGAATTGACCTTGTTAAAGAGTTCAGTCTCATTCATGTTCCATTACATTCACCTCCCAGTTGAACAATTGCATTTCATGAACCTCTACAACTCGGTTGAACAATTCCATTTCCTTCTTTCATTCATTTACTCTTTCATAGACTGTAAAGGTCATAGAGGGGCCAGAAGTAGCTCAGGGCATAGGGGGTAGGGGTTTACTGTTCAAGCTGTTCAAGAAGGGAAGGGAATATCGTCCGGTCAGAGAATAGAGGCGGTTCCGGTGAAGGAGAAAGAGAAGAGCTAAGATTCCTTGTTTACCTCCCTCCTTCAATCAGTCTCATACATCTTTCTTTCTTACGGGAGAGGAAAGAAATTCATTAGTTTACCTCGTGGTTGAATAAATAAATAGGAATAGGAGAATGAGTTCTTGATTATTAATAGAATAGGAGTAAGTAGCTCGACCGATAGGTGAATGAGCGAAGGAAGCGACCATCCTTTCATTTGTTGGAGAGGTGTAGGGGAAGGAGCGAAGCTGCTTTACCGACAGGGGAGGGGAAGGAGCGAAGCTGTGAGACCAATAGGGCGAAGGAGCTGATCTTCCTGTTACGGTTCCAGAGAAAGAAGAAATAGGGTACGGAGCTTGACCTTCTTCTTGACTGACTGTTCCGGAGAAAGACTAACTACTTACTATGTTACCGAGTTAAATCAGGGAAAATGGCATAGCCCTCAAAATAGACAAAGGATAGGATTTGATCCCCTTTTTCCCGGGAAAGTATCTTATAAATCATCAAAGGTCTTTACACGAGTTCAATCAGGTTCCGTCATTCATAAGGTTCGTTCCGGGTCAGGTTCCTTCCTTCTTTCTTTGTTCCAGTTCCGGTCAGGGTTTCATGAAGTAGCTCCAGAAAGGTGAAGGGGAACTCTCATCTCATTCATCCTGAGTAGAGTGTTTACCGTGAAGGGAGAGGAAAAGAGTGAAAGCAAGAAAGCAGCGAGACTGTAAAGGAGAGGGTTTCCCTCGTTCAAGAGTTTAGTTTAATCAGGTTGGTTCGTTCAGTAGTGAGTGAAGGAGTTCAACAGCTGGACCGATAGGGAGAGGAGTGAAACAGCTCGACCGAGAGGGAGAGGAGTGAAACTGTGAGACAAAATAAAGTGAAGGAGTTCAACTGTGAGACCCGTAGGGCGAAGGAGTTCAACTGTGAGACCAAAGGGAGAGGAGTTCAACTGTGAGATCGGAAGGGAGAGGAGCGATGCAGCTTTACCGACAGGGGAGGTGAAGGGTCGAAGACACTTTACCGTACCCGGTGAAGGGGCATCAGCGACCAGAAGGGGTTTGTTTCTTCCATCTGGTGGAGAAGTGTGGCTATTAAGTGGAGAAGTACCTATTAAAAGGGTTGAGAGGGCCAATGGAATGCGTGCGCAATCCTTTCGTTTGAAACAATGCTGGGTTGTTTACGGCACAAGAACTTAACTTGGTTCAGCTTCAAGGATGGTGCTGTTCAGATACTGAGTGAGTCCTGGTTTCTTATTACTTACCCAATGGAAGCCTCAGCAATATTCTCCATAGAAACTCCAATTCGACGAGAGTCCTGTCATGGAAGCAAAGATTGAATATCGTTTGGGGGGTTGCTTCCGCTCTGACTTATCTGAATGAAGAATGTGAGAGGCAAATCATTCAAAGAAATGTTCAGACTTGCAATATATTGCTTGATGCAGAGTTCAATGCTAAGCTTGGGGATTGGGGTCTGGCAGAAGTTTAGTCACACTGTTCGAATACAAGAGAAGCTACTATACCGGCAGGAACAATGGGATATCCCGCACCTGAGTATCTTTATTCGGGTATTCCCACTGAGAAGACAGATGTTTACAGCTTTGGTGTGGTAGTGTTAGAGGTGGCAACGGGGAGAAGGCCTCTTGATTATAATGGAATTGTGGTTGTTGACTGGGTCTGGGACCTGTGGAAAAAGGGGAAACTAATTGAGGTGATTCGTGTTGATGGGGCAGTTTGAAGGGGTAGAAATGGAAAGGATGCTGATGATGGGACTTTCTTGTGTGCACCCAGACAAAAAAGGTGAGCGCCGGTGAAGGAAGCTGCAAGGATGATTAGAGATAGAAGCGCCACTGTTGCCGGTGAGTAAACAAAGAGTGGGCATTTGACCTCTTTTACCTACCTGTGAATCTGAAGAAATAGTGAATCTCGGTGGAGATCGTCCCAGTCTTGATGGTGCACTGTATATGACCCAACCCAATTTAGCTAAGACTTGCTCAGGAAAGGCCACACACATTAACATTACTTCAAATGGTTTTCAGTATGGGGTCTTTGTTGCAGTTGGTATCAGACATGGTTGAAGCTTGTTAACCAAGACCAGTCTTCCATTTTGGATATCGGGGGAATTCCACCTTTCAACAAACCTCAACGAAGAAGTTGTGTTTCCTTTAATATAGTTTTTTATAACTATTCCTCTGTAATGCCCGAAAATGAAGAGGAGATTGCTCTTATCAGTCATTCTCATTTTGACCGTTATGCACTTATTTCTGCTTCTTTCTTGTTGTATCATTTTTATACAGTCTCCCTCCTTATTGTTAAGACTCTTTTTGATTGAATTGTGTGAAACTGTATTAACGCTCACACCCCTACCAGTGCCTGAGCCCTTGCCTTGGGGTGGAGTCGAGCTAGCCCAGATATAGTCTTTCAGTTCCTTTATGATAAACCAACTTACTACTCATAACGAAAAAGATCTCGATTTATTTACAGACAGATATCGTGTGTACTGATTGACCAGATGCGACCGATACCTGTTGACAGATGACAGACAGAAGAGCGGGAAGTAGCATATCTTTTAAGAAAGAAAATGATGTTACTTACTTACAAGCAAGGTATTCGCCCCCCCTTGAATAAAAGAAGGGAAGCAGTATTGATTTTGTATTGACGGATTGAGGAGTCATGCTTTACCAATTTCCAATACAGTTGATCCTGTGTAATTTGAGCATAAAAAGCGGATCTTTCTTTAGCACCTCTTTAGCACCTAGTCATGCATGCTGGCTGACCGAAGCACCTGTACTTCAATCGATTAACCAAGCACGGGAGATATTCGCTAAAAGGATAGATAACCTGGATATTGAAAAAAGAAAGGTCGTAGACAGATGAGCCTTTGCGACCGTTTACAAGAGTGAATACCGAAAGAGACAATTCCAGATGCCCTCAGACAGATGCCACTAAACAAGTAAAGGACAACGGACAGTTTTCGCGGCGGGAAGACCAACTCTCATTCAAGGAAGCGGACCGTTGACGACAGCAGGCCGGGAAGGACAGAGACTACTAAAAAAGGCGAAACTCACATCTTTTTAGAGGTCGTACTTGACCCATCCTTCCCCTGAAACTCGCAATTTAGCAAAGAAAACCATTCCGTACCTTTTTCTCATGTCGCTACCAGCTACAGATCAGATATGACCGGTTGGTTGAAGAAAGAAGAAAAGAGAAATGAACGATTAAGCGAGACTTTGCCTTATAGACCAATGAAATGGAAGTTTGATTAGACAAAAGTTCTTTGAAGACCTCTTCAGCTTCCCCGCTTATTATTGCTATCACCTCACTTTAGACCTGCTTACTTTTTATGAAGATAAATAATGAAAGGCTTTACACAAGACCCTTACACAGGCGAGAGAGAGAGCCTTCGCTTACCTGCTTACTTAACCGTGGCCTCCTATCGTATCTATATCCCCTTTCTTTTCTTTCCTTCAGTTACATCAAGTCTCAGTTCTGCTTCCAACTACCGATGGGAGAAGGCTTGGACGTATAGCAAGAAAGAATCAGAGGTATGGCATACGAGATATATGAAATGAAAGGGGCTGGAAACAGAGCTGGAGATGAGCGCTAGCCAATGGTGAATACTGAAGAAAGCACCTTAGCAATTACCAGTAATGCCCCTATCGACCTCAGTCTTGTTTTTTGCTAACTTGTGTAACGAACACTATCTCATTAAAGGCCGAATATCCATATATATCTTTATGGAAGAGAGTTGGCCCACTTTTAGCCAGCGATTATGCCCGTTTTAGCCCTACCGTCCACCCCTATATAATGGAAAGGGGTACTTTTGAGAGCTGATGTGTAACGGATCAAAGCGACCGTTAGTCGGGCTGATCTGTGATTGGTCAAGGCGAGCGAGAGGACACATACCTCCTCCATATTCCTTAAATGGGCAAGACTCGGATACTGCATTCGAGAAGTATAAGAGTTTACTGAACCTTAGATGGAATTGTGAAACCGAAACCGACAGGTGAAGGGGAAGGAGTTTACAGTGAAAGAACAGAGAAGGAGCGAAGGCAGCTCGACCGATAGGGAGAGGAGCGAAAGCAGTGAGACCGACAGGTGAAGGATTGAATGAATAAGGTAAATAGGTTCTGGTTACGGTGAAGGTGAGGTAGTTATTGATCATTCATCCTTCTTCTTCAATCAATTCATTCTCTGATTCTTCTTCTTCAAGAACTCCTTTTCCTCTCCTCTCCTGTAAAGGATTGAATTCATCTTGTCTTGCTTCAGTCTTTCCTCTCCGGTAAAGGAAGATCTGATTCTTCTTCTTTCACTGTTCAGTCTCATTCATCTTTCATTGTTCAATCACAATCCAATCAGGGAATATCGGAAAAGAAGAATAGAGGTTCAGCAGGAGAAGATCAAGAATAAGTAGTCTTTGTTTACAGGTCAGGTAATATCTGTTCAGGAAAGAGCTACTTTTACCTCCTTCAGTCAGGTCAAAGCCTCAAAGTCAAAAGCAGGAATCCGAGAAAACAAGACCCCTACGTCTTTCTTGTAAACTAATTATTCGATCTGTAGATCCCAGCAAGGCTGCCACATCACTAAACCACCCAGGGATGTCTCTTGCAAAGAAGAATTCGTAGAGATTTTTCCAGAACCCCAGTCCAGCCTACCCGATTGATATAATCTAGAATCCACTCTCTGCCTTTACTTAGGGATGTCTCTAGGCGAATAGTGACCCTATTTGTATGCGCATTCACAGGGCACGTTCCAAGATCTCCCGCAACGAGAACCTAAGACATGGTTGATTGATAGTAAGTTGAAAGAATAAATGGGTCGATCATAGGTTGGTTGAATATTGAGTGTAGCTTAGGCTATGTCTTCTGTTTACGCGCTACTAAGCCGGCACACAGGATCTTAGACAGGTTTCGTCCCTTTCGGACCTTCTTACTAGCTAGTACGGTAAAAGCCTGATGCAAATAGACCGAAAAAAGAAGAGTTCTTTATAGATGAGTTGTAGTCGATTCGCCCGTTATGGCTCGTCTCGCGCTTAGTCACCCGCGTCGGATAGGGGGAAGTCTTTTCTGAAAAAACTCGCTGTTAGTTCTCCATATATATATGATTGATTTTTGAGATACTAACTCTTTGGTTGGATCGGACAGGGAACTTCTATAAAGATCTTTCCACTCATTCATCATACTCAAAGTCGAAGTCACGGCCGGCATGGGTGGGGGGCTCGGAAAAAGAACTTGAATCGGTGTCGTGGTGGTACTACGAGATGGCGATTTCTTGTAGTATAGAAGAATAGATCCGCAGACCTATTGTATTGATTGACCATAGATGCGACCGCTATCTAAGAGAATCTCAGTAGTTCTTCTATCGTTCAAGGGCAAGGGGAAAGTAGCGGCTTGCCTAGATCTCGTATTTCCCACGTAGTCCGTCGGTCAAACCAAGGATTCTCTGATCAAAGTAATCTAGAGATTCTTTTTCTTTGTTCTGGTATGTAGGCGAGCTAGGAGCGCATCAATCGGGTCGAAAACTCAGATAGGATCATCATCATGGCCCTTTTCTTCTTTCTTTTGTTTGTGTCCGGCTATATTAGTGAAAAAGAGGTGTGGTGTGTGTGTTTTTTAAGGCTTATCCGTGGGCTGCTGCTCTGGGGCATCCAATTCCTCTTCTTTCTTTTCCTGAGGATCTCACATCGAGAGCTGCTTCTTCTTGTTCAGGGTCTTCCTCAGATTCCGAGAAATCGGTCAGGGGGCTACCCTCTTCTCGTCTCACAATTCCATTGCCTGAACCTATTCATTGTCGGTTTCAGAATTCCATTGCCTCTCCTCACCTCTCGAGATATATATATAAACTCTTCCCCAGAGGAGAGCGGAAGCTCCAGGATGAGTATGTCCTGCCTGGATTCCCGAATTCATTCTCGTCCTGATCCACCATGGAATTTTCTCAATCTACAAAAACATTGATGGAGAGGAAAGAAAAGATAAAAGATTATGGACCGGAGAGGAACGAAGCTGCTTTACCGATAGGGAGAGGGCTCGTAATGATCTTCTTTCTCAAAGATCACAAGGTGCTGGGGTGGATCCATAGGTTTTTGTGAAAGGGATGCCCCGTATCTGAGATGTGGCTTGCTGAAAAGAAAAGGCGAATTCCTCTATTTGATGTCGATTCATTTACACTTCCATTCTTTGTAGAGGAAGGCTAACTGCTTGCTAGCTGGGAGCTGTATGAGCGGTAACGTCCACGTACGGCTCTGTGAGAAGGGCGGTAGACAGAAATGGCCTTGTTGTACCTCACTCTCGTCTTCAATGGGGTCTGCTCTGTTTTGTTTGGGAGAGTATGCCAATATGATCTTAATGAGGTGCGGGGCTTTGCATCTGAGATTCGTTGGGCTTCCCACTTCTGGGGCCTGCGTCCCGGCGTTTTTGTGCAATAAACCCCTCTGGCCGAAGACTAGTGGTAGGTGGTCCCGCGGAGCTTTCGGAGAAGGGTAGCCTAGTGTGTAAGCACAGCAATGAACCGCGGCGAACCCTCAGACGACCTATCTAAGATTAGGGGGGAGATCCTCAGTAGTGGTGACCCTTTCACTCTTCCACGGACTGATACATGTACCGAATGCTCATACGGGAAAGTTGACTCTTGGGTCTGGAACCTGGGGGGTTGCTCCGAGAAATCTCCTTTCTTTCTCGTCCACTCAGAGGGGTGCGGACACACTTGCGCGGATTACAGGTGACGGTTACAAGAATGGCGGGGAAGTGAACAGTACCCGACGACATTCAGGGATGGATGTAGACCCATCGGGTAGGGATAATCATTCTGGTCCTGGGAGAGGTGGAGACCATTCTCAAGAACCAAAAAGACTGAGCTGAGGGAAGCCCTATGAGTCACTGAAATGACAGAGGGTCCTTGATCTATCAATAGAGATAGAGGAAGCAAAAAAGGGGCTTTGCTCCTACAATATGAAGAAAGAAAGAAGGGTCGAAGTTTAGACCGCTCACACTAGTTCGACCTATAGAAAAGATCATGAAAGAGGCGATCAGAATGGTACTCGAATCCATTTACGATCCCGAGTTTCCAGACACATCGCACTTCCACTCGAGGCGAGGCCGCCACTCGGCCCTAAGACGGATCAAAGAAAAGTGGGGAACCTCTCGCTGGTTTTTGGAATTCGACATCAGGAAGTGTTTTCACACCATCGACCGACATCGACTCATCTCAATCTTGAAGGAAGAGATTGACGATCCCAAGTTCTTTTACTCCATTCATCAAGTCTTTTCCGGCAGACGACTCGTAGGAGGTGAGAAGGGCCCTAACTACTCCGTCCCACACAGTGTACTACTATCGGCCTTACCAGGCAACATCTACCTACACAAGCTCGATCAGGAGATAGGGAGGATCCAACAGAAGTACGAAATTCCGATTGTTCAGAGAATCAGATCGGTTCTATTAAGGACAGGTGATGACCAATCAAACTCGGGAGAAGAAGCAAGCTTCAACGCTCCCCAAGGCTACAGAGCCCTCATTATGGGGAGGGTAAAGAGCTTCCAACGCAAAGCGGCCTTTCATTCCCTTGTTTCGTCGTGGCACACCCCACACACAAGCACCACACGGCTCAGGGGAGACCAGAAAATGCCTTTCGGTTTACCCACGGCCCTTGCCGCCTTCCTTAACAAGCCCTCGAGCCTCCTTTGCGCCGCCTTCCTCATAGAAGCCACCGGGTTGACCCCTCAGGACGAATTCTATGGTCGAGAACGCTGTAATAAGAAATTGGCCATGAGAGAACCTGAGAAGTATTACAAAAGAAAAGGACTGATGATAGAGCTGGGCGGGGAGGCGAGACTAGTTATCAGGTCAGAGAGACGCCTGGCCCCTAAGCTGGCCCCCTTAAAACCCCATTACTTAATAAGGATTTCTTACGCGCGATATGCCGACGACTTACTACTGGGAATCGTGGGTGCCGTAGAGCTTCTCATAGAAATACAAAAACGTATCGCCCACTTCCTACAATCCGGCCTGAACCTTTGGGTAGGCTTTGCAGGAACAACAACAATAGCTGCACGGAGTACGGTAGAATTCCCTGGTACCGTCATTCAGGAAGTCCCTCCGAGGACGACTCCCATACAATTCTTGCGAGAGCTCGAGAAGCGTCTACGGGTAAAGCACCGTATCCATATAACTGCTTGCCACCTACGGTACGCCATCCATTCAAACTTGACGAACCTAGGTAATAATATCCCGATAAAAGAGCTGACGAAGGGGATAAGCCAAAGAGGGAGTCTACTGGACGGGGTTCAACTAGCAGAGACTCTTGGAACAGCTGGAGTAATCCGTCCCCAAGTGAGCATATTATGGGGGACCGTCAAGCACATCCGTAAAAGATCAAGGGGGATCTCGTTGTTGCATAGCTCAGGTCGGAGCAAGGCCCCATCGGACGTTCAACAGGCAGTTTCACGATCGGGCATGAGTGACTGGAAGTTGTCATTGTATACTCCTGCGGGTCGGAAGGCGGCGGGCGAAAGAGGAGGACACTGGGCGGGATCTATCAACAGCGAATTCCCCATACATCTCGAGGCTCCTATCAAAAAGATACTCTGAAGGCTTCGGGATCGAGGTATCATTAGCCGAAGAAGACCCTGGTCAATCCACGTGGCCTGCTTGACGAACGTCAGCGACGAAGACATCGTAAATTCGTCCGCGGGCATCGCAATCAGTCTTCTGTCCTACTACAGGTGCTGCGACAACCTTTACCAAGTATGAACGATTGTCGACCACCAGATCCGCTGGTCCGCTATATTCACCCTAGCCCACAAGCACAAATCCTCGGCGCAGAATATAATCCCAAAGTACTCCAAAGACCCAAATATAGTCAATCAAGAAGGGGGTCAGACTGAAGCGGAGTTCCCCAACAGCATAGAGCTTGGGAGGCTCGGACCCGGTCAAGATCTGAACCACTACTAGACTAGACGTTAAGTGAGGTAGTGGTTTTTTCTATTGAGATTTGTTGAGTAAGCTTGCCGTAGTTGTCCGCTATAAGATAGCTAGTTTTGGGGCTTTCGACATCAAAGATCCGGCTTGGCTTCGCTATCGCTCATGACTTGTATTGTAGTCCTAGTCTTGTAGTCGGCCTGGAATGCCTTTGTAGTCTTTGCTAATGCGTCTGCCTTCTTCCTTCATTCATTTGCTTTTAGTTGCGGTAGCTCCCGCGCCAGCAAGATAGAGGCGGCGAAGCCAAAGCAATACTAAACGAGCAGCTGCCCTAACGAGACTCTTAGTCAAGCCTAAACGTTCTTATTTCAAACTAAAGCGCTATCGAGCAAGAAAAGGCCCCTTTACTAATATTCTAATAGTTGGCCCGTATGTTCGCTTCTGGCGACTAGCTTCTACTGCTAGCGCTTGGACTTGGAAGCAAGCTACAGCTCTACCTTGAATCAATCAATGAATGAAAAGAAAGCGCTTACTGAGGAATAGAAAGGGAGGACAGGTTGGTTCGAGGACCCGTTGGTCAAAGGAAAGGGTAGGTCCTGATGCTGGGACGGAGCCGTATGAGGCGAGAGTGTCACGTACGGTTCCTTTGAGAAGAGTGTGATACTACCACCTATCAGGCCCGACGAGCGATCCACGGAGCTGCATCCCTACTCACCTGGTCCATGCACATCGCTCTCTCCAGGAGGTTGGCCGCCTATCCTAGATCTTCCTATTTTCAAGAGGATCCCGGGCTCGATCTGGTTTAGTATCAAGGTGATTCTCTTTCTCTTTCTATATATATGGGTCCATGCAGCATTTCCACGATATCGTTATGATCAATTAATGGGACTTGGCCGGAAAGTGTTCTTGCCTCTATCATTAGCTCGGGTAGTCTTAGTTTCTGGTGTTTCAGTCACCTTTCAATGGCTCCCTTAATTATGTGCGAGGAATTTCCCTCGTCGAGTAATGGGAAGCGGGCTAGTCCCCGAAAATGCCCGTTCCTTTGTCGTTGGGGCCCAAAATCTTCCTTGCTGAGACTTGTAGTCTTGTAAGATTGTGCACTTGAAAAGACCTTTAGAGAAAGAGATGAACCCGACCCAACCAATTAATTACTCCGAGGAAGAACAAACAAGTGCATAAAGCTAACCCATCTAACGAGTAAAGAGCTAACCATATTCTAGTATATGTTGAAAGAGAAAGGAGACCAAAATCTCGAAGCTGATTCAAGGCCTTTTTATGATCTTCTACGGGGCCTTTACTCGTTAAAGGTAGAACTACAAGAAGCAAGAGGAACTATCGAGACGAGGAGTATCTCAAGGAATAGCTTTCCCTAAAGAAAGAAGAAAGACCACCTATTTACTCAAGAGGTAGTGGAGGCCAACTAGCAATTCAAGAAAATGAGTTTGCTTATTGATCCAACCAAGTAAGCATTAAAATCTTCTATCGACTGGGTTACTTCAAATCTGACTAAAATGAAAAGGTAAACCAACCACCCTTTTGGAACTCCATCTTTCTGCTGTTTTTCCTCTTCTATTTAGTTAGAGTTTTTTTTCTTTTAAGTTGTGTATGGACTGCATCAATTTCCCTCCTGTTGGAGAGGATTCGGCTTCAACAACAAGATCGACAAAACAAAAACACAAGAATAGGAAAAAAGGGGTGAGATCAAAGTTTCTAACTTTCTGAACTACGATGAAAAGTCTTCGATATACCATGAATAGGCTCTTAGGTCAAAACCCCATGTAAGTCACCCGCATACCAATGGCTTTAAGCCGAACCTTATACTTGATGAGAAACTTCAGGCATGAACACCTGCTTTGGCATAGCTTGCACTCTCTTTATTCGCCACAGAACATCTACCTTTCTTCTGTAACGTGTATTTTTTGCTTGTTTGGATCCTGTCGAGTGAAAGCCAATGCTTTTTCCGAAGGGGGTTTTGAAAAAAAGGCCTACCCCAGGAAATGTTGAAGTTGCGCATTCAGTAGTCTCTATCTTACGGTCGGAGACAAGGGATGGATGTCGCTAGGCTAGGTCAACTCTATCATTGGTTTCATTATCCCTATAACGATCACTAAATAAAGATATGTGCTACTACGAGACCGATGCTGCAAAGCTAGGTGGTCCTATTATGGCGGGGGAAGGGTCGACTTCCGCTCCGAATGCTTTTTGTGGCAGGTCTTTCTATTACCGATATGGACCTCACTAACAGGTCTCGTTCTCTATCTAGGTCTCGATCTATATCACTAAGGTCAGTATATGAATCCGCTGCCTCTTTTATCTCTGGTCTTGGATCACCTACTAATGCACTGCAACAAACAAGGACTGGAGGACCTGTAACCATACGAAGGGGTGGGGTGTATAGGTCTCGATCACGTTGTTGGGGTATCGATCTGGAGCTACTGCATATGCGACTGGGTCACCCAGGTATATACGCTATGTATGGATCGACTGTGTATGGATCACTGGGGCTGGCTTACATGGGCTTGATGGACTTTTGGCAATTGGGGAGGACTATGAATCTGTGATGGATAGAATTATTGGCGGTAGTGGGACTAAGAATCTAAGAAAGAGATGGACTATGGCAGTAGTGGGAATGGATGGATAAAGTTATACGGTGATGGGCTGGCTTGTTGGGCTTGCTACCGTAATACGCTAGTGGTAAGGATGGATGGGCTTGTTACAGTGATGTGTATGGACTAGTATTGGTGGGTTCGCGGACTTGCAACTTGCGGCTTTATTCCTGGGACTTGCGAGAAACTTTATCAAAATTGTGGTAAGCGGGGGAAAAAAACAGTGGTTTGGAAGTGGTGGTTGCTGTGAGACTCGATTGGACTTACGGTAATGCACAGAGAGGTCGGCAGCTATTCAGACTTCACCGATTGAGTTAGGGTTTGGTTTTAGGCTCTGATTGATACCATGTTGCAAGTATAAACAATCTTGTTCTCAATTCTACGTTTATTTTCATAGAGATAGATCTTCCTTTTATAATACAGAAAGGCTAAATCTTCCGTTATACTAGGTCAAATTAAATCTAGCTAAATCCCTACTAGATACTAGGTAATAATATATATATCAATCAATCTCTTGAATCCATCTCTAGATATTAGGGAAGATTTTCCTTATTTAAATAGGGATTACACAAATATTCCTTAAATCAAGACCATTCCTTCAATGCTACTAAAATGGGTGGACCCGGGCGTTCCGATCTCTAAATGGATCCGCTATAGCTACTCGATCTCGATCAAATGGCTTTGGATCTGTCTCTACATCTGGAATATCTGTCAGAGGCTATGGAACTCAATATCGATCTGAAACAAGGAAGGGGTGCTCCATAGCGAAAACGGAGACTGCTTCTAGCCAACATCGGCTATGGCTCACGCCCATAATAATAAGGAAGGGCATCTCGGTATGGGGTTGGATCATCGGCCCGGGTGATGGCTCCCCTTACTAGTAAAGGGAACTTGAAGGGATGCGGGGGTATCGGTACTGCTCTCGTTATCATCGGCGGATATGCTTTTTATTAGCTAGCGTGGGTCTTTCTCTACTGCTGTTGGTATTGGCTTCTGTATATGCTTCTGCTTTTACTGATGCTTATGGATTACTTGCTGGCTGGATCGAACCCAAAAACGTCTCGATTTGATCGGCCTCGAGTGGTGGATCGAATTCACACTCAACTGCGTCATCACAGCTGGGATGCCAAACCTTTCTATCTCTTCCTTCTAACTTCTCCATAAAGTAAAGGGGACTCTTCAATCCTCCTCCGATCGGTTCCGACAGTCTTTTCTTCACCTTCTCTTCTCGGCATGATCCAGGCATTCAAGCTAGCAGATCAAATCATGGGTTCTCATCCCCTTGGGAGAGGCAAGTGAGTCGGTTGGTGGAAATGCGGTTATGCCGGGTGGACTCAAGTCAAGTGGGAGGTGGCATCGTCTAACGTAAAAGCACGCTTGCTTTTCTTGTTTCACTCTGCTTATTAGTTGAGGCACCCGTCTGTTCTCATCTAAGAAAGATGTACAGTGCTCGCGGAGCGTACTTGCGAAGGACCAACGACGAGCTATATAGAGGATAAGAGAAAGAATCCCTTATACTTAGATTACAAGAAAGTGTCCGGGGTTGAAGTTCAGTTTCTTTGTTTTTCGTCTGAATATTCTGGAGCTAAGACCCTTACAATCAATGCTCCCTTTCGCCATGTGTAAACTGCACCGGATAAGCTAGTATGAAAAGAATCCATATAAATAGAGAACGGATACGCCCAATACATTAGAAACTCATTGCCCAAAAGAAAAGACCTTTTCGACATACATAAAACAAAATGACTGTAATGTAATGAGAGTGGGGATTCCAAATAGTAACCTCCCATTGCTCGAGATCCCATAGCATGCAGCAACTAGTTGTAAGAAAGAAAGAGGGGTTAAGGAGAAGAAACCAAAGAGAAGTAGCGAAGCCACTTTACAGTGAAAGAAGGGGAAGGAGAATTAATCGAGAGGATTGACTTCATGAATAAGAGAGGTTCAGGGGAAGGTGAATGAGCAAATCTTTCAGTTGTTGAGGATTGACTTACAGTTCAGGATAACGAATCGAGAGTTGAGGATTGACTGACAGTGAACGAGAATGAATCGGGAATATTGATCTTTTACAGTGAAATCCAGGAAGGGCAGGTAATATCGGGGCAGGAGCGAAGACGAAGACAGAGTGAAATCAGGTTCAGGTTTGAGTTCCATCTGTCGAATGACTCTTGAGTTGAGGATTGAAAAGCTGCTAATGAATTTACTCTTTCTTGAACTGGAAAGGAGAAGATCAAGATCAAGAAGAAATCGATAGTCTTTCCTGACAGTGAACGATCATTGATTCTTCGATAGTCTTTCCTTCCAGTGAACGATGACGAATGAATAAGTCGTGTTTACAGTTTCATGAATCTTGAAGATTGACTGACAGTTAACTCTCATGAATCTGAAGGATTGACTTCAACATTACCTCTGCCCTAAATACTGGGATTTTATCCCGAAAAATAGGGGAAAGATAGAAAAGAATTTCTTTCAGCTGCTTTCCTTAAGGGAAAAAGTTCAATACCCCTAAAATACGGGAAAGATAGAATTTCTTTTCTTGGAGCTTCAGCTATTAAGGGAAAAAGCTATGACAAGGTTTTACCCCTATGCTGGATAGAATTTATTTGATTTCCTATGCTTTCCTTAGGGAAAAAGGTCTTTTAATGTTTTACCCGTGGATATAAAATCTTTTCTTTCCTATGCAGCTATTAGGGAAAAACCTCTAATGAACTTTTACAGTTATATGGAGATACAAAAGATTTGATTGAAGCTGCTGCTAAGGTGAAGGAGAAAGAGAAGTTAAAGAATGACTCTTGAGGATTGACTTCCAATTCACTCTCATTCATTCTTCGATAGTCTTTCCTGACAGTGAACGATGACGAATCTTGAGGATTTACTGACAGTGAACTCTCATTCATAAGGAGTGTTTACTGTTGAATGAATCTTGAGGATTGACTTCCAGTTCAGTCTCACCTTTTCTTTCATCGTTTCGTCTTTCCTTCCAGTTCACTCTCATTCATAAGTCGTGTTTACAGTCGAGTAAATTCATTAGCTGCTTGACCGCAGACTCCATTCCCCGAGAGAGAAGGAAGCTTACAATTTATGCCTTTGGGTTACTCTCTCCAAATTCTATTCTTCTTTTCTGACTATTACAAATGGAATGAATTAGAATAAGCCAAGAGCTGATAGGTGAAGGAAGGAGAAAGAACCAAACACCTATTTACATCCGAAAGGTGAAAGAAATTGTTGTAGAGTGAAATCAGTACAATGCAGGGTGTAGATCATCTTCTTTATCCGGGCAGGCAAAGAACTGACTTAAACTTAGTGCTTGTGAGACCAATAAGGTAATCAATCTCAGCAGTGAGAGAAGGTGATATGAACAACTGTAACGACCCTAAATTTTCACATACTCAGAGTCGCTACTAACGTCTCATGCTCATCTATAATGCGGAAATATAACTCGTACATGAACATAGATGATAACGTAAACTTAAAAAAAAAAAACGTTTAAAACAACTTCTTCTCTGGAAAACACAGCCATGGTCTTACGTGTTTAAATATGAAATACTGAAATTTAGAGAAAACAAAAACAAATACAAAATAATTTAAAACAATGAAATGCAAAACAACCTATTCTAACTTAAGACTAGAAATTTAAATATGAATCTACCCTATGCACGTGCCACAGTCTCTGCTCGTGATGCCGCCATCCTCCGTACAAGTGCGCCTTGCCTTTACCTGAAAAATGATGTGGCACACGGCCTGAGTATTTCAAAGAATACTCAGTAAGTGACCCCACTATAGGGGTCATGCTAATGCAAACACATGCAATCATGAATAGGGACCTATCTCTAATCGTCTTAGGGGTGGCCTCCAGTCTCGGACAAATTGGATGTGTAGTACTTCACTACACACGACTCACACGTGCGAGTGTGAATCCCCAGGGCGCTCGCACACCCCCTGGACCCTCTGGTCAAGCTAATCTGTAGCGACGTCCGGAGGTCAGCGGAACCCCATAGTGTCATGCACCTCATGAACACCCTCATCTGTGTGCTTTCGCACCTGTGCGCATACGCGCTCATCATACGGTGCGCGTCCGCACTCATCATCTCTAGGGGAAGTAGCCCTATGCTTATGAACATACAATATGCATGAGGTCCCTCTAAATCCATCATAATGTCTCTTCTGACACAACCCTCTAGTCTCATCTCTTTGTTACTCTAGGTAACACATACTCGTGGATATTTATATTAATATCATTTTCACGCTCTTAGGGTTGTGTCCTATGTCGATCTAACGACATGATGCAATATGGCACTCATCATCATATAGCATGCTCAATATGGAAAACATCATCATATTAAGGTAAACGTCACGCAATCATCATGCTCATCATATTGCCACAAAGTGCATCAAACATATCAAGTACGACATTCATCAATATATATATATATACTGAGTACATCATCAGGTATCATAACCCACACATCATCATAACTCATATACCGCATCGTACGACATAGTTCATACAACATCGTAACTCATACAATTTTTAGCCTATCATATAGTAAGGCCACTTACCTGGTTAGCTTATACGGGTGTGACCAATTTATCCTTAATGAAAGTTCGATTTTTCCCTTTGTATCCAAGCCAACCTATAAGAATCCATAACATCAATTTCATGTTTAATTCTCTAACTCCTACAAGGGTTCATGTGCTAAACTTCATGTGAACATTAAAGACTTTATGAGTATTGAATATATATATATATATCTTGGTATCTTTTTTTTTTTTACTCTATGTATTTACTCTGTAAAATTATTTCTGTTCACCAAATCTTCCATTTTCCTCCCCCACTGTCTCTCTCTTTTCTCTGTATGTTAAAGAAACTGTGTCAGATCGGGACCCGCGTTCTACGTCGGCCTTTTGGCGCGGACTCCAAAAAGCGATGGGTACCCGCCTCGACTTTAGCACCGCCTTCCACCCACAAACGGATGACCAAACGGAACGATTAAACCAAGTTCTAGAATACATGCTTCGAGCATGCGTTATGGATTTCACAGGGAGTTGGGACACTAAACTGCACTTAATGGAATTCTCTTACAATAACAGCTTCCAAGCAACCATCGGGATGGCACCCTTTGAAGCTTTGTATGGAAAACGATGTAGATCCCCATTGTGCTAGGTCGAAGTACGAGAACAAAAACTGGTAGGACCCGAGCTAGTCCGCGTCACCAACGAGGCAATACAGAAAATTAGAGTAAGAAAATTTTCAAACATTCTACTTTCAATGTTGCTGACTAGAGTTCTTTTGATGTAGGTGATGATTTTTCTGATTCAAGGATGAATCCTTTTTAAGAGGGGAGATATTAAGAATATGTTCCAAATGTTTCAGCTGAACCTATTACACGATCCAAGATCAAGAAGATTCAAAAAACATTCATTGTTCATCTACAAAATCGGATCGGTTTGGTTCAACCATGATTTCAGGTGTTACAAGTTGATTCGATTTTGGAAGGATCATTTGGAGCTTCAAAAGTGAATATTTATACGATTGAATTAGCAGATGAAGTTACAAGCATCTTCATGAGGTGTTAGAAAACTTTAATTATTATTTTTAATTTCATAAAGTTTGTAATGGACAAATTCACTTCGTCTTTTGTGAAGATTTAAGAGGATCAGGACTAAATTACGGGCACTAACTCCTTTAGTTGGGAGACTATAAATAACCACAAATTATTAAGTAAAAATTAGATTTGTGATGAATGAAATAACCACAAATTATTAAGTAAAAATTAGATTTGTGATGAATGAAATAACCACAAATTAAGTAAAAATTAGATTTGTGATGAATGAAATTAATCTCTCAAGTTGAGACATTCTGCCTTAGAAATCCGAGCATCATCTTTGTCATTTCTAAGTTTCAAGCAATTCTTGTTGTACATTGCACCCGAGCCATTCAATCCAGTCTTGATCAAGTTCGATTGTGGAGTGACTCAATTTAGAACAAGGTTCCAAATCTTGCTTTTAGATCTTTGATCGTAAGAGGTAATCTAATTCTAGCATTATCTCTTGGTTGATCCGAATTTTGTATAAGGAGGTGTTAGTTTCTTTGATTCAAGGGTTCTTGCTTCAACAAAAGCTTGGTTCGTTGAGCTAAGGATTAGGGTTGCCTTATCAAAGACCAAGTGGAGACAAGCATGTGGTACTTAGGCAACAGAGCGAGCAATCACATGACCGGAGGTCGAGCAAAGTTCAAGGAATTTGATGAGAAGTTTATTGGAAACATGAAGCTCTGCAATGAATCAATTGTACCGAGCCAAGGAAAAGGATCTATCTTGTTAAGTGTAAGAATAGTGATCAACATCTATTGACCAAGGTGTATTAGTCTCGGTCAAATTTTAGAAAAAGGTAGCAGAGTGGAGATAGTCGACTCGACCCTCAAGATATACGACCGAAACGAAGCCCTATTGATGTAGGTAAAACGGTCGCTAAACCGTCCATATAAGATACTATTAAAAGACTATCAACATCTTCTAAAACCATCTATTGGCGTTGGCAGCACGAAAGTAAAGAAGAAACCAACAGGTCAGGAGAAAAAAGAATCGAGAAATAAATCCAAGAAGCAACGAGAGGCTGCTTCAATCAGCGAAGTGCAACCTACAGGTCGATGTGTTTCTTCAGACTTATCACCTCAACCAAGGAGGCCTAGAGATTTCAATTTGTCGTCTCAATCAAAGAAACCTATTGAAGAGAGGAGTGGAAGAAAATGCATGTTGCAAAATTAAAATTTCTCCTAAAGAAGACAGAGTTAACCAGGGACAAAGCCTAAGTTGAAACTATAGAGAAACATGCGACATTCTCATCAATACCCTAGCAAGGGTTAAAGTTGTAGTCATGCAGGAGTTTCTCAATGAAAAATCTTGAGCAAAGAAGTTATTAACCTAGAGAAATTTTAGGATAATTGATATGAACCAAGAGACATCAATCATACAATATACTTTAATGAACATGTGTAAAAAATGTTGTTGAAATTATCAAAAGAGAATTCAATTTATGCCATATTGAAGAAGAATGAAACTTAATTGTTATAAATTTTGGGTGGATTACCATTTAGAGTTATTGTATTTAATTAATTTATTTTAAGACTTTTTATTTAATTTGCAATTACATTTATAATTATAGTCATAAAGTATACATAATGGCTAATTATGGTCATAAAGTATGAATGTTTCAAACTATTGAAATGCCAAATGGAAGGTCAACGGTTCATTTTGAGGCTTGAAAAATGTAGTAAAAGAAGCGTATGTGTTTTCCTTTATGGCTAAGTTTCTTTGCAATTCTATGTAGTTTAGGTTGCATGTAGAATCATTTAAGCTCGACATGATTAATCTTGCTTGTGGAGTGATTCGAATCTCAAACAGGTGTTCTTGCTTTGAAATATTTGATCAACAAGAATTATTCAAGTTAGACATGATCGATCTTACTTGTGGAGTGATTTGAATCTCAAACAAGTGTCTGGGACGAATGTTTATCATTTGTAGGTTAATAGAACATTAGTAGCAATTCTTAGGGTTATTATTCCTAAGAATATCAAGTCTTGGGACGAATGTTTATCATTTGTAGAGTTTGCATACAATAGAGCAATTCATAGTACCACTCATTAATCTCCTCTTGAAGAATCCACTTATGCCTCTTGATTTGCTTCCTATTCCTAATATTATTTTTATGAGTGGAGCAGCCACAAATAAGGCAGATTGGATCAAAACATTGCACAGAGGGGTGAAGGAGAGTATTGAGAAACAAAACTTCAAAGTTGCTGTAACAATTAACAAAGGACGAAAGAAAATCATTTTTCAACCCAATGGCTGCGTTTGGATACATTTTTACAAAGAGCGATTCCCATCTCA
Organism: Cucurbita pepo subsp. pepo; assembly: GCF_057944985.1. NCBI lineage: Eukaryota > Viridiplantae > Streptophyta > Magnoliopsida > Cucurbitales > Cucurbitaceae > Cucurbita > Cucurbita pepo. The sequence goes on from NC_141803.1 coordinate 11,929,043, forward strand.
AAGGAAGACAAAGTTTCATCCAAGAGGGATGACCCTTATCAAGTCGTTGAGAAAATTAATAACAATGAATATAAAATTGATTTTCCCAGAGAATTTTCAGTACATTCTATTTTCAATGTTGCTGACTTGGATCGTTGAACTAAGGATTAGGGTTGCCTTATCAAAGACCAAGTGGAGACCAACATGTGGTACATAGGCAACAAAGCGAGCAATCACATGACCGGAGATCGAGCAAAGTTCAAGGAACTTGATGAGAAGTTCATTGGAAACATGAAGCTTTGCGATGAATCAATTGTACCGAGCCAAGGAAAAGGATCTATCTTGTTCAGTGTAAGAATAGTGATCAACATCTATTGACCAAGGTGTATTACATCTCGAGTTGAAGAGCAATATTATTAGTCTTGGTCAAATGATAGAAGAAGGTAGCAGAGTGGAGATAATCGGCTCGTTCCTCAAGATATACGACTGAAACAAAGCCCTGTTGATATAGGTCAGACGGTTGCAAAACCGCCTATATAAGATACTATTAAAAGACTATCAACATCTTCCGCAAGCATCTATTGGCGTTGGCAGCACGAAAGTAAAGAAGAAACCAACGGGTTAGGAGAAAAAAGAATCGAGAAATAAATCCAAGACGCAACGATAGGCTGCTTCAATCAGCGAAGTGCAACCTACAAGTTGATGTGTTTCTTTAAACTTATCACCTCAACCAAAGAGACCTAGAGGAAGACCACCAGAGCGTAAGAAAAATGAGATTTCAAATTTGTCATCTCAATCAAAGAAACCTAGAGAAGAGAGGAGTGGAAGAAAATGCATGTGGAAAAATTAAAATTTCTCTCGAAGAAGACAAAGTTGACCAGAGACAAAGCAAAGTTGAAACTATAGAGCAACATGCCGACATTCTCACCAGTACCCTAGCAAGGGTTAAAAGTTTTAGACATGCAGGAGTTTCTCAAAGTGAAGAATCTTGAGCAAAGTCAAACTGACAGAGGAAAATGTGAGTCAATAAGCTTGACTTAGCAAAAGAAGTTATTAACCTAGAGAAATTTTACGATAATTTATATAAACCAAGAAACATCAATCATACAATATACTAGAAGATGTGAAAAAAGTGTTGTTGAAATTATCAAAAGATAATTCAATTTATACCACATAGAAGAAGAATGAAACTTCATTGTTATAAATTTTGGGTGGATTACGATTTAGAGTTATTGTATTTAATTAATGTATTTTAAGACTTTTATTAAATTTGAAGTTACATTTATAATTATAGTCATAAAGTATACATAATGGCTAATTAGGGTCATAAAGTATGAATGTTACAAACTATTGAAATGCCAAATGGAAGGTCAACGGTTTCATTTTGAAGCTTGAAAAATGTAGTAAAAGAAGCGTATGTGCTTTCCTTTATGGCTAAGTTTCTTTGCAATTCTATGTAGTTTAGATTGCATGTAGAATCATTTAAGCTCGACATGATCAATCTTGCTTGTGGTGTAATTCGAATCTCAGACAAGTGTTCTTGCTTTGAGATAATTTGATCAACAAGAATCTCAAATTATTTAATTTTAATTAATTAAATGATGTTTTGATGAGAACAAACCTACAGTTTATTAACAATGATCAGTATTTTGAACCGTTCACAATGTAAGGTTGGGAATAATGATTTCAATGCCTCTTTCAATCACTCAAATCAGAGCGAAAACGAGGAAGTTTGAGTCGAGAAAGAAAATACGATTTGATGATGTGGCAACAAAATTGATATCATGGACCAATCAAAGTATGACACTTAGATCTTTGGAAAGTAACAAATGGAGGAGTTTTCAATTACTTTTAAATAGAAATAAAATTATTTATAAATCCAATTATAAAAATAAATTATTACCCACGTTATTTTTATTATTATATTATTGTATTTAAAAAGATATAAATAATAAAAAAGAATTTGAATTTTTGTTAATAGTTACTTTAAAAAATAAAATATAAAACACCTCCTCTACCTTTTATTTTTTCTTTCAACTACCCACATAAAAAATGTCTAGTCTGCCTTTTATTTCTCTGTGAGAGAGTTGCTGTGTGTTCATACCAAAATCAGACACTTTATGGGTTTTATCATGAGCGGTAACAATGATTGAGTTTGAAGTTTATTCAAATTCCTAAGAGCACTTGTTGAGTAGAGTAGTCTAGTTTGACCAAACCATTGTAAAACAACGGTGTTATATTTTCTAACTTTTTCCTATTTAATTTAGAAATTGTTATTAAGACTTATTTCATGTTCTAAGTTTTTTTTTATAAAATTATTTATTTTTATTTCTTAAATTATTTTATTATATTAATTATCCTATTCACCCTTTATTGTTGCAATCCAACATATCATATTTGACCCTTGTTCATAGGCTAATATTGTTGTCGTCGTTTGTCTCTCTACTACTGGTGACCTTTGGCTCGCGTTAGAGACTACATTCAACCATCATTTGAAAGCTAATAAACTGAGACTAAAGGGTGACTTGCAGCTAATGAAACACAACACTAAGCATGTTGCTGAGAATGCTCGTACCTTGAAAGCAATCTGTGACTAGTTCATGTAGGGGTGTACATTCAACCCGGCAACCCGACAACCCGGACCAACCCAACCCGAACTATAAGGGTTGGGTTGGGTTGGATTAGCATTTCGGGTAGGGTTGGGTTCATTTTTCTAAATCCAAACTAAATCGGTTCGGTTTTGGGTTCATGGACAAAACCTTCGGGTTGACCCGAGCCAAATTAAAATATATAAAATATATTAAGAATCTTATTGTATTAGTGGGTTTGTCAAAGTGGTCTGAGTCGAATTGAAGAACAATCATGCCCGAGTTCTCGACGCGAGCCAAATACATATATCTATTTTTATTTTTAATTTCTTTGTTTCGTTTATATTATTTTATTATTTTTAATTAAACACTTTAGAAAAACTAACATAGTTTTATTAATATATTTTATACATATAATACAAATATTTATTAATTATGATTTAAACACAATATTTATTATATCTATGTTTAAATATTAAACATTTTAGAATAAACTAACCTATAACTATTAATATATTTTATACATATAATATAAATATTTATTAATTATGATTTATATTTATATTTAAGATATTAAATATTTAGATACATGTTCATAAATTATATATATAATTTAAAAATATATTCTAAATTATAATATATTTATTATCTATTTATTCTAACATTATTATATCACAATTTATATACATTTTTATTTTTTTAATAGTTTAAGGTAGCGTAGCATATTTCAATTAAAATATTTTTTATATATTTTTTATTTTTGTTATATACAATACTTTAACTGACTAATAATTTTTATGATTTATTTAATTTCATGATCTATTCTAGTATTTTCAATAAAACTATTATTCAGTAACGGTTCTATTTTCAGTAAACAAAAACATACTCTATTTTCAATAAAGCTATTATTGATGTTTATTCAGTAACGATTGTTAATGAATAAAGTGAATTTTACGATCATTAATCTAAATCTAATAAACTAAGAACATTCTAGCTATAGTATGATTACTTGAACAATATGTAGAGACATAAGAGCGGATCAAGTTCAAGTATATAGTCAAAATGATCTATAGTACAGAGATAAGGCTAAATACCTTATTCTGGGGACACTATGGATGCGGCCCACTCTGTATATGATATAAACAATGTGATCACTAAATTGTACATGTGGAGACATGTGAGTGGAGGCGTCCTATGCAATGAGTATTGCATAAGATCGGGCCATGAAGAAAATTACTCTCACTTTATAATGCTGTTTACTGTTGAGACTGATTTTTTCATTCGATGGCCTAGGTAATTCGACCTTAATTCTAAGCTAACTATGAACTTCTGTTTATTCGGAATTATTCTTAGATTTGCATGGGTGAGAGTGGCCCGAGTTCGCATACTCAATAAGCCTCCCATTTCAGGGGTAAGACTAGGTGAATAGTTGGGAACATAGGGTGCAAGATGAAATCCACTCCTACCAATTTTTGGGGATAGTAGAGTAGTTGTTCCCTTAAGTACTGACTCCAGGTCTTGACAAGGGGCCCACCCTCTCATTGGCCTCAGATGGATTCGGTTTGGTGGTTGTACCACAAACCAATTGTTCATTAGAGGATCAGTGGGACTTAAGGAACAAGAAGTAACTTTAGGGGTAAAACGGTACATTGACCCAGCTCTAGTTACGAACAACCTGTTAAGATGGGCTTACTAATCATGGTTATATCAAATGGACAAAAATATATCTATAGTGAGGGGAGTGCAACTACTAGGCTATAGTGGAGTGTCCTAGTAGTTAACGAATGTTGGTTAATAAGGTTAATGTGTTTAGCCGGTTAATCTCGGATCGTTGGAGCCCATGATTTATAGGTCCATTAGGTTCCCCTGCTAGCTCATATCAGACTAAACTTAGAATAGTGTGGCGAGTGAGTTTGAAGTGTTCGAACACAAATTAGGGAATATGCGCTAAATATATACGATATATTTAATCGCATTTTGATTTAATTACGAATTAAACAAAATGAAAAATGAGGGAATATGAGATATTTAAATAAGATTTAAATATTTTAATTATGAATAGGGATTGATTATGTGCCGAAATTGTTTGGTATTGGCATTTCATTTAATGTTAAATATTAATTAAATTGTTTAATTAATCATTTAATATTATTTTGATTTGAAATTAATTATTTAATTTAATTGTTGAGTGGAATTTGAGTGTCAAAATTTGGTAATCTCAAATTTGCATGAACATGCAAATATGACTCTATAAGTAGAGTGATCAAGGTAAATGAAAATTCTACTTGCAAAACTTTGAGAAAATCTCTCAAAACTCTCTCTTTACATATACTAAATTCATATAAGTTTAGTCATTCACCCGATTCCACAAATATACTAAATTCATATAAGTTTAGTCATTTACCCGATTCCACAATCTCATTCTAAGGCCGAAAACTAGTAGGGAAGACACTAGTGGTAGTTCGAAATTGGTTCGTGAGAAAAAAAGAATTTGAACTACAAAAGGTTAGTATCCAAATTGCTTGGGCACGTGTTATAGTAATGCCATCAATCCTAATATATATTTAACTAATTTAAGTCTCATTCTAATTTCAAATATATTTTTATTTAATGTGTTAGATACATTAATTGATTTAATATTTAATTGTATCAAATTCAATTAATATATTTTTCCTTTTTTATATATTTAATATATTAAATATTAATTTGAACCCTCCAAAATTTTCCATTCATTAACTATAGGTCACTTCACTATAGAACTAGAGTTCTCGTAAGTGCTAATTTCGATACTTGAACAATGGGATCCCATCCTTAAATTAGACCAAGAGAGATTTGGTTTCTGATTGGATCATAAATAAATGGATGATTAGAGGATAAGTGGTACTAAAAGGTGAAAGATGTAATTACAGAGGTAAACAAACTTTTAACCTAGTTGTAATTACAAACGACTCGTGAATGATTGACTTGCTTGAAATGATTATATAATTAGACACAACTTGTCTTACAGTACATAAGAGTGCAACTCTATAACGATAGTGGAGTGACATATAGTTAATGCAAGAAAATTGAATAATTAAAGAGTTTAATTAATTAATTTTTTATCACTAGAGATTATAATTTGTGGGCAGGTAGGTCGACTATGATGGGTCCACGGGGGTGCAAACCGTTTGGGGATCCATACTCGCACATGTGGGTTGTGTGTAGGAAAGTATTACACAACAAATTTTGTCCCTGAAGGCCACCCCATAATGGTTTTAACAATAGGTCCCTAATCATGAATTGCATATGTTTGAATTCCCTGACCCCAATAGTGGGGTCACTTACGAAGTATGTCTTAAAATACTCAAGCTGTGTGTTACTTTCAAACAAATGTCCATGCTTCAACAAACTTCGGAACAAATGTCGAGACAAACTCTGGAAAGGCTGAACTTTTGGATTCATAATCCTTCAAAGTTGTACAAGGCCCCTAGTTTTGGCGAACTCTGAAGGCAGCGAATCTCAGGTCTACAGCCTTCCGCACCGACGGGTCAGAGTTTGGACGAAATTCTTCACGAACTATATGAAGGGTGAACTTGTTTTGTGGCTTTCAAACCTCTAATGGTTCAAAGTTTGGTCCAAACACTGAGACAGACTCCAGAAAGCACGAACTTTGGGTTTCTAACTTTCTAAAGCTTGAAAAGGGTAAAAAAAGGACAAACTTTCCGTTCCTAACTCTCCAAAACTCAAAAAGGTACATAAAGGATGGACTTTGAGCAACCCTTTGTGTCCATAATATTTTAGGAAACTTTATTTATTATTTTAATTTCATAATTTCTTGTAGTGGGCAAAAGGTGGAAAAAAATTTCATCTAAACTCCTTTTTTAGAGCATTGGAGAGTTAGAATCCAAAAGTTCGTCTCTTCTCAAGCCCGTCTTAGCGTCTGGATAAAACATCGACCCAGTAAAGGTTTTGAGGTTCACAAACCCGAAGTTCATCATTTCTAGAGTTCGTCTTCATCTAAACTAAGATTCGTCAGAGCTTTGGAGGGCTAGAGACCAATAATTCGCTGCCTTTAGACTTCGCCAAAACCTTGACCTTGTAAGTCTTTTGAGGGTTTTCAAATTAAAAGTTCGTCTTTTCCAGAGTTCGCCTCGACATTTTGGTCGAAGTTTGTTGATACATGGGCTTGTTAGTGAAATGAATCCAACCACTGATTATTTTCATGTACCTGAATGAGTAATTACAAAAAACAAGACAAAGAGGATTTAATAGGCCTTTATATTACTTCTTCAAAGGCTTGGCAATGTACAAGAAGATACAAAGATGTTTTAGTACAAATATATTTCTAATATTAGTATACAAAGTAAAGAAGAGAATAGAGTGATAATAAATACCATTTGACTTTGGAAAGTGCTTTCGAGAAATCTTGTCTTTCATAGTTGAACTACTATTTATGTTATAGGTCTTATTTTCTTTCTTTTTCATTTAATAGCTTTTAATTAAAAGTCTTTGGTAACCAACTATTATGGTTTGGTTAATCATTTTTTTTACTAGTTAAAGGCACGTAATATTTAAGTTTAATAATAATTTTTTATTAGAAAAGCCTTGTGTTTGTTGGAACCTTTTCGAGTTATCTTTCTAATTTTGGTGTGAGTTAGGATCTGAGAGTGACCATATAGATTCGAAGTTAGATCTAACTTGTTATTCATCTATCTAAACAACTCTTAGTTGGAATAATTCATTAAGTTAGTTTTATTTGCGAAAGTTTGTAAGGATCATAGTAGGACGTATATCTTTGCAAACTAACTTCTAAGAGTAAGGATCAAAGTTTGTAAGGATTATCATCTGAAATTAGTTGTTTCACAAACTAACTTCTAAGAGTGTTTCAGAAAATTAAGAAAGTTTAGGTCGCCTAAGCATATTCTTTTTAATAGTGTTGGTTGCTTTGACATCAAACAATAGGATGAGGTTTTCTTTTTCAGAATCTAAGCAACAATTATGGTTCAGCAAATGGAAAGCGACAATTTTAAATGAGATGCTACTTCAACTCTAATGGTTCTCGCAAGTCAGAAGATGACAATCTGGGCGAACACGTACTCTGCACCGGAGATAATTATAATTGGAGTTTTAAAGAAAATTTTTGGATTTCTACATTTGTCTTGGTGCCATTTTAGCAGCAAACATGGACGAGTTAGTGGAGATGTTTTTTTGACCCGAAAGAGGGAGTTAGTTTAAAGATCAATGTATTCATCATAATTGCACTTGGGCAGGTCGAGACTAGGGTATTTACTTGTATTTTGTATCTCTCAAAGCCTTCAAGTTAATGTATCATTGGAAATGATGCACTCCGATTTTCATTCAATTTCAATAAATAATTTTATGAATAAAAATGCTCCTTATCTTTTTTGAGGTTAAAGTTTCAATTCTAATCAAATTTTCTTTTTAAAATTTTTAAAATTCAACAGTGTCTTCAAACTAATTAGTTTGAATAGGATAGCCCTGACGTCGAAGTACTATCACGGATGCGTCGATAGAAACTTTTTGATAATGCTATGTATATGACAGCGGTAAAAGACACACATGCCAATGGCTCCAACATGACCCCAACAGACATGAAGAAATCTAAGCAAATGGGTCAAAGTTTTGACAAACTTTGACATGAACTTGGAGACAAATTCTAGGAAGAGCGACTTTTGGTTTGTGATCTTTTCAACCTCTAATGAGTCAAAGAGATGGACTCTAGAAAGGATGAACTTTGAGTATCTAACTCTTCAAAGCTCAAAAAGTGTCCGAAAGAACTAACTTGTACACAAGCATCGAAACAAGCTCTGGAAAGGACAAACTTTGGGTTCCAAACTCACCAAAGTACTAACGGGTCAAAATCCGAATGAAACGGGCTCTTCAAACCATGAAGTTTAGGTTTCTAAGCCTAACAGATCTAAGTTTTGACGAACTTTGGACCAAACGTCAAGATAGTGTGATGGAAGGACGAACTTTGGGCTTTCAATTCTCTGAAGCTCTAGTTTGGGAGAACTTTGGTCCAAACATCAAGACAAACTCGGGAGAAAATGAACTTTTGGCTCCCGGCACGATAGAGCACTAACAAGTTCATATTTCGACGAATTTCGACACAAATGTCATGACAAACTCTCCGAAGACTTACTAGGCCTAAGGTTTTGGCGAACCCTGAAGGCAACATACTTAGGGTCTCTAGCTCTACAAAGCATCGACAGGTCCAAGTTTGGATGAACTTTGGCACAACTTCAAGATGAACTCTAAGAAGGGCAAACTTTGAGTTTATGGTCCTCTAAACCTCTAATGGGTCAAAGTTTGGTCCAAACGCTGAGACAAACTTTAAAAGGAATGAACTTTCGGTTAACTCACCAAAGCTCCAAAAGGGTTAGAAAGGACGAAATTTAGGCGAATCACTGTCCGAACTCTAGAAAGGATTAACATGTACACAAGCATCGAGACACGCTCTGGAAAGGATGAACTTTGGGTTCCTAACTCTAGAAAATACTAATAGGTCAAATTCTTGACGAAACGGACTCTTCAAACCACGAAGTTTAGGTTTCTAAGCCGAACGATGTTACATAAAAGCTATGATTTTTTCTTATTTAGGTTATTCACACGTTTCCTTCAACTTAATCCGTTGTTTTTTTTAGTTTTTGGATATCTGAATTAACGCTCCCTATATAATGGAAGAGCGTATTTTATGCTGGCCATTTGGGCCGACGCAAGATTTGTGCCACTACTGCTAATTTTAGGATAGGATGGTTATTTAAATATGTCCAACGGAATAATAACAATTCATCGTGTCTTCAACACATACTTTCTCTCTCTGTTAATCATCCGTTATTTTCTTTTTCTTCCAACAAATTTCCTTCAGCCGTTTTTATTCTGTCGACGATTTCCTCGCGATTGTCAGAAGTCAACAAGTGGTATTAGTGTTTGGTTAATCCACCAGTGGTATATCTGGTAGAGGAGCCGACTTTATCAAAAGTTAAGTTGAATAACTCAAGTGGTTAGAGCGTTGACCTAATAACACACAGGTCTCGGGTTCACGTAGAAGAAAATGCAAAGCATGTAAATACACACTTTATGGGGACCATCTCAAGCAGGCTCGCTCACTCCTCTATGCCACCGTCGGGTGCCCCAGCTTCTCCATCATTGCCACTAAAAGGCCCGACGTCGCGTAGACGAACGAGTATCTGGGGTTTCAAGACCCACAAAAAAAAAAAAGACTTACAAAAGACAATCTTCTGGTTTCAAGACCCACCACAGATTTATAGGTCCCAGTTTTTGGTGAAATTTGAAGGCAGTGATCTGATCAGTGATCTGATCTTTGGGTCTCTAGCCCTCTAAAGCTCCACGTTTTGAAAAAATAAACTTTTGAACAATAGAGCTCTTACAAGTCCATGTTTCAACGAACTTTAGGACAAATATCGAGACAAACTCTACAAAGGATGAACACATACTAAGCCTCAGGTTTTGGTAAACTCTAAAGGCAGCAAACTTTAGGTCTCTAGCCCTCCAAAGCTTTGACGGGTCCAAGATTAGACGAACTTTAGCATGAAATTCGAGAGGAACTCTGGAAGAGAAAAGCTCTCTCCCTTCAAGTACCCTCAAGTTGTTCTTCTGCTTCAAGTACCCTCAAGTTGTTCTTCCGCTTCAAGTTCCCTCAAGTTGTTCTTCCACTTCAGTTATTTGTTTCGACATATTTCAATCGTGGACAATTGAGGATTCTATTGACATGGCTAAGTTAGGGCATGGCTCTAATACCATGTTAGATGAACACGACTCTCCACAATGGTATGATATTATCCACTTTGAGAATAAGCTCTCATGGCTTTGCTTTGGTATTCCCCAAAAGGCCTCGTACCAATGAAGATAGTATTCTTTGATTATAAACCCATGATAATTCCCTAAATTAGCTGGGACTTTCACCCAACACTACCCACTCCAAAAAATTAATGTATCTTTGAAAAAGATGGAATCCACTTTTCATTTGCTTTATCCCATCAATCCCAAGCTAGGAATAAAAATACTCATTTGTTTTAGGGTCAAAGGTTCATCTCTTTCATATTTATTGAAATAAAAAGTATGACCGTGATACTGGTATCAAAACCCACACGTTATAAAGAACTCTCCTCCTTCAAAATGTCTCCTTTTCTGACTTAATAGTTTTAAGTGATACATTCCTTCCATTGTTAAAGTGTAATCACAATAACATATAAGGTAACTCTCTATCGAAGCTCTCTCATGAATGTGTCGGTAGAGACCTTCGTTGATGCAATGCTTGCAATGTCAACAAAAGCTATGTATGTTGATGCCAGTAACATGGTGCTACCAAATGTGATGAATTGGCATACAACACCTTCTCTCACTAGAGATATTAGGTTGCTAAAAAAAGTAGAGTTTTTTTTTTTTTATCATTCTTATACTTTTTTACCTTGACTACAAGGATAAAAAAAAAAAAAAAAAAAAAAAAAAAAAAAAAAAAAAAAAAAAAACTCAATTTTTTTTTGTATTCATTTGGTAAAAAAAAATTACTTTTTAATCTTGCATTTTAAAAGTACCATCCTAATTTAATACTTTATCAATTTTTTTAATACATAAAAAAAATGAATGGTCCAACTTTAAACTTTACCTAAAATGAGCTAATAAAATATAAAATTAGTTGTTACAAAAGCTAACGGGTAAGAGGGTTGAGAAAATTAAGAAAGTTTTGTAGGTCACCTTACCAGGAAGTTTAGGTTTCTAGGCCTAACGGATCTAAGTTTTGATGAACTTTGGACCAAACGTCAAGACAGTGTGATCGAAGGATGAATTTTGGGTTTTCAACTCTTAGAAGCTCTAGTTTGGAAGAACTTTGGTCCAAACATCAAGAAAAACTTGGCTCCCAGCACGATAGAGCACTAACAAGTTCATGTTTCAACGAATTTCGACACAAATGTCGAGACAATCTCTCGAAAAGACGAACTGCTGGTTTTAAAACCCTCCAAAGACTTATCAGACCCAAGGTTTTGGCGAACTTTGAAGGCAACATACTTCGGGTCTCTAACTCTCCAAAATATCGACGATGAACTCTAGGAAGGGAAAACTTTGAGTTTGCAGTCCTCCAAACATCTAATGGGTCAAAGTTCGGTCCAAACGCTAAGAAAGACTCGAAAAAGAACAAACTTTGGGTTTCTAACTCACCAAATCTAAAAAAGGGTTAGACAGGATGAAATTTGGACAAATCTCTGTCCGAAATCTAGAAAGGATTAACATGTACACGAGCGTCGAGACAAGCTCTAGAAAGAATTTACTTTGGGTTCCTACCTCTCTAAAATTCTAACAGGTCAAATTCTAGACGAAATGGACTCTTCAAACCACGAAGTTCAGGTTTCTATGCCAAACGAATCAACATTTGAACGAACTTTGGACCAAACTCTAAGATAGTATGACGAAAGGACGAACTTTTAATTTCTAACAATCTGAAGCTCTGTTTTGGAAGAACTTTGGTTCAAAAATCAAGACAAACTGTGGAAAAAATGAACTTTTGATTCTCAGCACGATAGATCTCAAACAAGTCCATGTTTCGGCAAAAATCGGCACAACTGTCAAGACAAACTCTAGAATGGACAATCTTCTGGTTTCAAGACCCTCTAAAGACTTACAAGTCCAAGTTTTTGGTGAAATTTGAAGGCAACGATCTTTGGGTCTCTAGCCCTCCAAAGCTTCGACAGGTTTTGAAAAAAATAAACTTTTGCACAATAGAGCTCTTACAAGTCTTCGTTTCAACGAACTTCAGCACAAATATCGAGACAAACTCAAAAATGATGAACTTCTTATTTCAAAACCATCCGAAGACATACTAGGCCCCAGGTTTTGGTGAACTCTAAAGGTAGCAAACTTTAGGTCTCTAGCCCTCCAAAGCTCTGACGGGTCCAAGTTTGGACAAACTTTGGCATGAACTTCTAGATGAACTCTGGGAATGGCGAACTTTTTATTTTGTAGCCCTCCTGAAAGGACAAACTTTGGGTTTCGAACTCTCTGAAGCTCGAAAAGGGTCTGAAAGGACGAACTTTGGGCGAACTATTGTCCGAACTCTGAAACGGACTAACTTGTACACAAGCATTGAGACAAGCTCTTGTAAGGACGAACTTTGGGTTCGTAATTCTTTAAAGCTCTAACGAGTCAAAGTTCATTCAAAACTCTCTCTTCAAATAATGAAATTAAGGTTTCCAAGTATTAAAGCCATATCGCAAGGCCTGTTTGTGAGAAGAAGATACTTCAGTTTTTTCTTTAAAGAGTGAGCTGAAAGAGATTCAAAATATGTCAGCTGAAATCAAGTTCGTCAACCGGCAATTCCTAAGTTTGATGGCCATTATGATCATTGGTTTATGCTTATAAAAAAATTTCTTCGTTCAAAGGAATATTGGTCTATGGTGGAGACCGGAATCCCTGTCGCAGCAGAAGGAGTAGAGATTACCGAAGCACAACAAAAAATAGTTGCAGACCAGAAGCTGAAAGACTTGAAGGTCAAGAGTTATTTGTTCCAAGCCATTGATCAAACTATTATGGAAATATAGAAGGAAGCGAACATGACCAAAATGAAGAAGAATCTGAAGAGGAGACGACAGTAGAAGAAGAATTGGAAGTTAGTATATCTTTCAGTGAGTCATCTGAATTAAATTCCTCAACATCTGATGAAAGCACTGCCAAAGTGAGGAACAGAAGAGCACCATTATGGATGGAAGATTATGTGAGCGAGGGAAAATTTTATGAAGAAGCTGAGCACAACAATTTAGTTCTGTTAACCTCAACTACAGATCCGACTACCTTTGAAGAAGTTGTTCAAAGTTCAAAATGGAGAGCTGCAATGGACTTCGAAATAGAAGCCATCGAACGAAATGAGACTTGGGAGTTGACAAATTTGCCTAAAGGAATGAAGAAGATTGGAGTAAAGTGGGTTTTCGAAACCAAACTCAACGAAAATGGCGAAGTTGACAAGTATAAGGCTAGGTTGGTACAAAAGGTTATGCACAACAACATGGTATAGACTATACCGAAGCGTTTGCACCTGTGGCTATGTGGGATACTATTCGAATGATAATTGCTTTAGAAGCTCAGAATAGTTGGAACGTGTATCAGCTTGACGTGAAAAGTGCTTTCTTATATGGAGAATTAAAAGAAGCCGTCTTTGTTGAGCAACCAAAAGGTTATGAGAAAAAAAGGTCAAGAATACAAGGTATACAAATTGAAGAAGGCCCACGTGCATGGTACAGTCGAATTGAAGCACATTTTGTCAAAGAAGGATTTGAGAGGTGCAACTGTGACCATACTTTATTCATACAAACAGGAGATGGAGGTAAAATTTTGATTGTTAGTCTATATGTTGACAATCTAATTTTTACGGGTAATGATGAGAGCATGTTTGTTAAGTTCAAGAATTATATGAAACTTGAATTTGAAATGGCTGATTTGGGAAAAATGAAATATTTTCTCGGTGTAGAGATTTTACAAAATTCTGAAGGCATTTATATTAGTTAGAGAAAGTCTGCAAAAGAAGTTTTGGAGAAGTTTAGGATGGAAAAAAGTGATTCCGTGAAAAACCCTATTGTTCATGGGTTAGACTAACAAAGGATGAAGGAGCCAAGATCAATGCTACCATGTATAAACAATTGATTGTAAGCCTTATGTATCTAACTACAACAAGGCTGGATTTAATGTATGTAGTGTCTCTAATGAGCAGATTGCCTAACGAATTAAAATTTGGATAAATTTTGGACTAAATGTCGAGACAGTGTGATGGACAAATGAACTTAGGGTTTCTAACTCTATGAAGCTCTAGCTTGGAAGAACTTTGGTCCATACATCAAGATAGACTCAAAAAAAAAAAAAAAAAGAACTTTTGTCTCCCAACACGACAAGCTATAACAAGTCCATATTTCGATAAACTTTGGCACAAATGTCAAGAAGAACTCTAAAAAGGATGAACTTCTAATTTCAAAATCGTTTGAAGACTTACTAGGCCCAGGGTTCTGGCGATCTCTAAAGGAAGCAAACTTTTGCTCTAGCCCTCCAAAGCTAGGATCAAAGTTTGGTTCAAACGCTGAGGTAGACTCAAGAAAGGATGAACTTGTGGTTTCTCACTCTTCAAAGCTTGAAGACGGCCAGAAAGGACAAACATTGAAAAAGACAAGCTCTGGAAAAGATGAACTTTGGGTTCCCAACTCTCCAAAGCTCTAATATTGATAAGGCAGCTCTAATCCTCAGCCCAAAGATCCAATCTTTTGATGGGGTTAATGTCACACATGCGGAAGCAATTTAGATGTTAGGCACTCTAAGTACATCAATTTTAGTAAATTTGCTAGCATGTTCAAAAGCATTAAAACTCAATAAGTTTGAGTAGTAATCTTTTGTAGTTTAAATTCCTTTCTTGTTTTAATTTCGTCTTCCTCACGAACGATTTCGAACCACCACTAGTGCCTTCCCTACCATTCTCCGACCTTAGAACGAAATTGTGGAATCCAGTGAGTGACTAAATTTGGAAAGAATTTAGTATATGTGAAGAGACTGTCATTGAGGGATTTTCTCAAAAAAATTTCAAAAAGAAATTCATGTAACTTGATTACTCCAATTATAGAGTCATATTTGGATGCTCATGCAAATTTGAGATTATCAAATTTTGACACTCAAAATTCCACCCAAATTTGTGAGGTTATTTGACAAACATGAAAGTGTGGTTAAACCATATCATGAAACTCAATATTCCAACTCAAACATGGATATTTTCATTAAGTGAAGTCAACATTTTGACTTTCTGTATTTTAATACAATTAATTTAAATAATTAATTTTAAATTAAATTAACTTATATAATTAATTAAATAATTTAATTAATATTTAACATTAAATCAAACACCAATCCCAAACAATTCCGGCACATATTGATTATGAATCCCTATCCATAATTACAATATTTAAATCTTATTTAAATATCTCCGATTCTCTTTCTTTGTCTTAATTCGTAATTTAAAAAAATGCAGTTAAATATATCGTATATATTTAGCGCATATTCCCTAATTCGAATTCTAACACTTCGAACTCTTTGGTCACATTATTCTAATGTTTAATTCGATTTGAGCAAGCAGGGGTACCTAATGGACCTACAGATCATGGGCTCCAATGATCAAAGATTAACCGGCTAAACTGATAAGCGCCTACAATACTGGAATCCTTGCAAAACGCTCACAGAAAAAGCTAACTTAACGAATTGATTCCAACCAAGAGCTGGTTAGAAGATGAATGACTCTTAGATCGAACTTAGAATCTATGATGGTCACTCTTAGATACCAAGACAATTAATTCACTCCAGAATTAGCTTGATCAAAACTAATTCAATGAATCGGTTTAAACATCAAGCCTAAAGCAAGGTTTGAAAAAGAATAACACCAAAAGGTTATCAAGAAAACACAAAGGTTTTTTCTGTATTCAACAAAATCCCCCAAACATGAATATTACATGCCTTTAAATAGATCCAAAAGATAACCATAACAAAATAAAGTTCAGCCACCAACCACTAATAAATGCTAATAAATATTATTAAATACAAATTGAAGAAAATAAGGCATTAATAAATTTTCTTAATTAGTAATTCAACTATCTAACGAAAGTCTTCTAATTACTTTCCATAAATTTCTTTAATTGGTAATTCAACTACCAAAGCCAAGTCTTCTAATTACTTTCCAATATCAGCCACTCCATTATCTTCTTGATTTGATATGCTATAAAGATTTTTGAGCTCAAAAGTCTTTGTTTCAACCTGTACACTAGCTAGCTTTTGAAGATGCAATGTATAGGCCTCTTGAATCTTCTTAACCGTGCTTCTTGTAATCGGTCCTTCGAGTACATGCAAAGGGTCAGCAGTTGAATTCATATCATAAACTCATTAACCTAGTTAACCAACATTCGTTAACTACCAGGACACTCCACTATAGCCTAGTAGTTGCACGCCGCTCACTATAGATATATTTTTGTCCATTTGATATAACCATAATTAGTAAGTCCATCTTTCAAAGGTTGTTCATAACTAGAGGTGGGTCAATTTACCGTTTTACCTTTAAAGTTACTACTTGTTCTTTAAGTCTCACCCATCCTCTAATGAGCAATTTGTTTGTGGTCCAACTACTAAACCGAATCCCTCTCTGGCCAATGAGAGGGTGGGGCCCCTTTCAAGACCTCGAGTCAGTACTTAAATGAACAACCTCTCTACTGTCCCTAAAAGCGGGTAGGAGTGAATTCCATCTTGCACCCCATGTCCCTAGCTATTCACCAAATCTTACCCCTGAAATGGGAGGCTTATTGAATCGGTGAACTTGGGCCACTCTCACCCCTAGAGATGGTGAGTGCGGACGCGCACAGTATAATGATGAGGGTGTTCATGAGGTGCAAGACACTAGGGGCTCTACTGACCTCTAGACGTTGCTACAAATTAGTGACTAGAGAGGGTTCAGGGGGTGTGCGAGACCACCTAGGGACTCACACTCGCACGTGTGAGTCGTGTGTAGAGAAGTACTACACATCCATAGTTGTTTGAGACTGGAGGCCACCCCTAGATGAGATAGGGATATGTCCCAAGAGCATGATTGCATGTGTTTGCATTTGCATGGCCCCCTATAGTGGGGTCACTTACTGAGTATTCTTCAAAATACTTATGTCACTTGTACGGATGACAACGACGAATGGTGGACTTTCGAGCTTCTCCAGATCCGGGAGTGTGAGGTCCTTACAAACGAAATCTATACCAAAAACGGGGTTAGGGTGAAGAATAATCTCGGGAACGGAGGAAAAAAGAGGGACAAAGGACGTCGAGACGATGTTGTCGAGGAGAGAGAGAGGTCACCGAAAAATCGCGCAGGCAGTCAGGCGAAGAGGACGAAGTCTGACCCGAGAGCAAGATCCGGCAACCCGAACTGAACCGAATTCCCTTCGGTCGGCCTAGAACCGACGATTCCTGCGGCCCAAAAACTCTGGCCCTTCACCCACGAACTGGCCCAACACCGCGCATGGCCCGTCACCCGCGTTCGGCCCGAGACCCACGAGCGATCCGTTAACCCGCGCCTCGACCCGAGACTCCTGCACACGCATCGCTCTCTGATTGTGCCACGTGGCACGTCTGCAGCGTGGCTCCTCTCGGCTCAAGCGGCTTAATCGGCTCGGCAGCGGCTCCTCGGCTCCGACGGCTTATTTGGCTCAGGAAACCTGTTTCCAGCCTGTTTGACACCGTTCCAACCCTCCCGAACCTGGTTTCAGCCCTGTTTAAGGTAAAATGGAACATTTTAAGGTCGTATTTCACAAATTCCAGTTGTGAATTTATTATTATTTGTTCAATCCTAACGAAAGTGACGAATGAACCAATAGAAACCAACCACCAACGAAAGCGTAGAACGTTCACGAGGAGCTAGGAGCTTACGTTATATTCTAGGGAGTACTTCGGCAAAGGCCTACCAAGTAAGTGGCTCACCCGTTGTAGGTTACGCATTATTTGCTGTATGTTGGCACGTGCCCGTGGATTTGCACGTGTCATTAAATTGTATGCTAGTTTAATGTGCATAAGTACGAAATCATGTGAACGTGGATGTATGTTATGTATGCTGCTTAGTTGATGTGATATGTTATGCATGTGACGATGTGTGGCCCTTGAACGATTATGGCTTGTTTGTATGAATATTTGAATGTAACTGCATGAATTGTATGACATGAAATACGGTAAATTGCATGAAACATAACCCCGCTAGGAATATGTATGATATGTAAAGAAATGAGAATGAGAATGACATGTCAGCATGAAAACGTGACAGGGGGTTATGTTCATTAATGATAACTGGAGGACTAGTGGGACCTCATGCATATTGTGTGTTCATGCATTTGGGGGGATACCCCTATCCCATCACGAGGGTACAGACGCGTACATCCAATCAAAGAACAACGATCGTTATGCTTTGAATAACGCTGCCGTGACGGTTCTAGTTTTAACGGGTTCTGGCATAAGGGGCTCCCAGAGTATGCCCACCGGCTAAGGACAGTGGCCCAGCAGGGTGCGAACTAGCTGGTGAGCCCATACTCGCACGTATGGGCTGTGTGTAGAGTATATGGTACACGTCCACGATTACCCGTTAGGATTACAGTGTAGGGAAAATGAAATGAAACGAAATGAAATGAAACGATAGGTCCCATCATTTCATTGCATGTGATTGTTGCATAACCCCGATAGGGGGTCACTTACTGAGTATTCTAGAAATACTCAAGCCTCGTGCTACTTTATTGCAGATAAGGGCAAGGCACCCATGTGACGACGACGGCGGCATCGTACACCTCGGGATAGTGGCACATGCATAGGATAGTTGTTTGGTTTTTTTTTTCCATTTCGTAGTCTAGGCTGAATTCGGTTTGCATCATTAGCACATGTTGAAATATTTTTGCATAATAAGCTATAGGGTAGAATAAAACATTCATTTGGTTTTTGTTTTTTCCTTTATTTTCAATAATGTTCTGTTCTTTTTCCATGTAATCATTTTTTTTTCTTTCACGAGGTAATAAAAGGCGAGAGTAAGTCGCATTTAAGAATAGGGCTCATTTAATGTATATTCCGCATTTCAAGGTGTAGTAAGGACCTTAGATTAAATAGGTAAAATATTAGGGTCGTTACAGTTAGTATCAGAGCTTTAGGTTATAAATCTTGTAAACTAGCCTACAGAGTAGGCTTGACATGTTCCACGGTCCAATTACTGATGCCCCGTCGTTGCCAGGTACGCCTTATGTAGAATGAGGGATGTATGACCTTTGTGATATATTTAATGTGGTTGGCTTTAAATTATGCATGACATGATACTGTATGAAAAGGCGTTAATGTATCTGGTGTTGATGTGATCTGATGTAATGCATACGTTATGATATTTATGTTTTTTTTATACATATGAATTATATGGTAGGATGTAGGGAATGTTGTAAATCATAAACTTAGCTAGAATCCTTTTCTTTGTTTCTAGAACCCTGCCGCACAGAGAATGTAGAAGAGGTAGGAGAGGGAGAGGACAACCTCCCATTAGGAGAGGAGGAAGAGGAGACGCCGATAGAAGTTCTTCCCAAGAGAGGTCGACTACCGGCCCATATGCGTTTGTACAACCTCCTGAATACGCACCTCCCCCACAAACCGTACCACCTCCTTAATATGCACCTCCCCCACAAACCGTAACACCTCCTGAATATGCACCTCCCTCTCAAGCTGTACCCCCTCCTGAATATGCACCGCCCCCTCAAGCTGCACCAAGCTAGGTTAGACCCCGCCACAAAGTTACTGTTGGAATTCCTAAAAAAAAACTATGCAAATCATGCTAGACACACAACAGGCCACGTTGTTGGCTACGCAACAAGTCGCGGCAATGGCCACGCAACCAGCCAACGCAGTGGCCACGCAACTAGCCAACGCGGCGGCCCCGCAACCGGTGGATGCAGTAGCTATCAAATCGGTGAACAACCCGCACCCGGATTGGGGTGCGAGTTGGTTAAAGGATTTCAGGCGGTATAACCCCCATCCTTTTGTTGGTTCAAAGGAAGATCCCACAGCGGCTCAGATGTGGATCGCAAACACGGAAACGACCTTTGAATCAATGAGATGCCCTGATGAACATAAGGTGGCATGTGCGACATACATGTTACAAAAAGATGCATAAGTGTGGTGGTCGGATAATAAACAGAGCATCAGCCCGGGTGGGGGAATTACAACGTGGGAGACCTTTAAGGAAGCCTTTCTAAAATACTATTATCCAAAGGAAATTCGTATAAAGAAACAGCAAGAGTTTAACCACTTAACCCAAGGTGATCGTACGGTGGATCAGTACGATCAGGACTTCATGAGTTTGAGAAGGTTTGCACCGTCTTTAGCTGACACTGAAGAAAACAGATAGAAAAATTTGTGTTAGGATTGAATCCGAAAACCCGCCGCATGTTAGAGGCCTTTATCCCAAAAACCTAGAGGCCCTAAGGATGACCAAGACCCTAGAGGAACCCCTAGAGGAAAAGAAAATGGAGCCAACAGTCGTCACAGGGAGGAAACGCCCTGTCGAGGTCGATACAACATAATTCCAACCACCGTCCCAGAGACCTCGATATCAGTGATATGAACCAAGAGACATCAATCATACAATATACTTCAATGAAGATGTGAAGAAAAGGTTGTCAAAATTATCAAAAGATGTTTCAATTCATGCTACATTGAAGAAGAATGAAGTTTGATTGTTGTAAATTTTGGGTGGGTTACAATTTAGAGTTATTGTATTTTATAAGACTTTTTATTTAATTTCGGTTACATTTACATCATGCCTAATTATGGTCATTAAGTATGAATGTTACAACTTTTTGAATGCCTTTAATAGTTTCATTTTGAGGCTATATAAAGCCATGTATGTTGTATTTGTAAGGAAGACTTGGAAAATATAGAAAGAAGCATTTGTGCTTTTCTTTAGCCAATGACTAAGTTTCTTTGCAATTCTATGTAGTTTAGATTGCATGTAGAATCATTCAAGCTCGACATGATCAATCTTGCTTGTGGAGTGATTCGAATCTCAAGCAAGTGTTCTTGCGTTGAGATATTTGATCAACAAGAATCATTCAAGCTAGACATGATCGATCTTGCTTGTGGAGTGATTCGAATCTCAAACAATGTTCTTGCCTTGAGATATTCGATCAACAAGGTAATCCGAATCTTATTCCCCTTGTAGTTGATTCCTTATCTTATCAATCAGAGTAGGCCACCTACTCCACCCCCAATAGGCCGATACCTAGCAATGGACAAGGCCCTGTGCCGTAACTGTCGAAAACAACATGTTGGGAGATGTTTGGCAGGCTCAGGTATGTGTTATATTTGTGATCATGCAGGTCATGTGGCCAGAACTTGCCCTACAAAGAGCTCGGGAAATCCAAGGGAACCCCTTAGAGAACCGGTCATCCGAGAGCCCACCATACAAACCCGCCCACAGACCAGGGCATATGTAACAACCAGTAAAGAGGCGGGAACATCTGGCACCGTGGTGACAGGTACGCTTTCTATACTAGGAAACTTTGCGTTGACATTGTTTGATTCTGTTTCTACCCATTCCTTTGTTGCTTTACCATTTGTTAAACAAGCAGGGTTCGTAGTAGAACCCTTAATGCATGCATTGTCGGTCGGTACCCCAGCAGGGGTAGACTTAGTTACGAAAAATAGAGTAAAGGACGGACAAGTGGTAATAGCTGGACAAACCATTCACGTGGACTTAAAGGTAGTGGATATGACGGATTTTGACGTCATACTAGGAATGGACTAGTTAGCCGAAAACTTTGCTAGCATAGACTGCCATAAGAAGGAGGTGATATTCACACCTCCCAACGGACTTACCTTTAAGTTTAAAGGAACCTCCACAGGTACCACCCCAAAAATAATATCGATGATAAAAGCGAGGCGCCTGATACAACAAGAGGGGTGGGCATTTCTAGCCTGTGTAGTAAATACAAAAGGAAAGGAAAAACCCATAGATACAGTACCCATAGTAAACGAATTTATGGATGTCTTCCCGGAGGACCTCCCGAGAATTCCTCCATCTCGAGAGGTAGACTTTGGAATAGATCTGGAACCAGGAACGGGACCCATCTCTAAGGCCCCGTACCGCATGGCACCAGCAGAACTAAAAGAACTTAAAACACAACTGCAAGACCTGCTAGATAAGGGCTTCATTTGACCTAGCGTGTCCCCTTGGGGTGCGCCAGTGTTGTTTGTCAAAAAGAAAGACGGCTCAATGCGTTTATGCATTGATTATAGGGAATTAAACAAGAGGACGGTAAAGAACAAATACCCGTTACACCGTATTGAGGACCTATTTGACCATCTACGTGGGGCGACAGTGTTTTTTAAAATAGATCTTCGATCAGGATACCATCAAATTAAGATTAAAAATGAAGACATACCGAAAACAACCTTTCGAACCAGATATGGTCACTATGAGTTTGTGGTGATGTCTTTTGGTCTCACCAATGCCCTTGCGGTATTTATGGAACTAATGAACCGAGTATTTAAGGAGTGCTTAGACTCTTTTGTGATCGTGTTCATAGACGATATCCTGATATACTCGAAAACGAACCTAGAACACCAAGAGCACCTTCGCAAAGCCTTAACTATCCTTAGGGAGAACAAGCTGTATGCCAAATTCACCAAGTGTGAATTTTGGCTACGACAGGTTTCGTTTCTAGGGCACGTAGTGTCTAAACACGGAATCTTCGTAGATCCCAATAAGATAGAAGCGGTCACGAAATGGAAACGCCCAACAACGATCACCGAGATATGAAGTTTCTTAGGATTGGCGGGCTATTACCGAAGGTTTGTCCTGGACTTCGCTAGAATAGCCACGCCTCTCACCCAATTGACAAAAAAAGGTGTACCTTTTGTTTGGGACGATACTTGTGAGGCCAGCTTTCAAGAGCTGAAACAAAGACTAGAATCCGCCCCAGTGTTCACAGTTCCAGAGAGTTCTGTGGGATATGTGATTTACAGTGACGCATCCAAAAAGGGATTAGGTTGTGTATTGATGCAACATGGCAAGGTGGTTGCGTATGCGTCACGCCAACTAAAGGATTATGAGAAAAACTATCCTACACGTGATTTGGAGCTAGCAGTAGTAGTGTTCGCGTTAAAAATTTGGCGACACTATCTGTATGGCGAAAGGACCCAAATCTACACGGACCACAAAAGCCTAAAATATTGGTTCACACAAAAAGAATTGAACATGACGCAACATAGATGGTTAGAGCTGGTAAAAGATTACGACATAGACATCCAGTACCACCCTGAAAAAGCAAACATTGTCGCTGATGCACTGAGTCGAAAAGTAGTACACTTGTCGGCCCTCATCACCAGGGAGCCACGAGTGTGAACTGATTTCAAACGAGCTGATATAGCGGTAGTAACCAAAGAAGTTGTAGCCCAAATAGCCCGACTGACAATGCGCCCCACGCTCAAACAAAGGATCATAGACTCACAACGTGGGAATCCAAGCCTAAGTAAAATCCTAGACCAATAGGAAGTAGGCACAGTGGACAGATTCTCTAAGTCAACAGATGACGGATTATTATGCCAAGGGCGTTTATGTGTCCCACCCATGAGCAAAATAAAGAATGAAATCCTAACTGAGGCACACAACTCAACCTTCTCGATACATCTAGGTGGAACAAAGATTATCAAGACTCACAACACTTCTGGTGGCGAAGTATGAAAAAAGGATATTGCGGAGTACGTGAGTAAGTGTCTGGTGTGCCAACAAGTAAAAACCCCTAGGCAGAAAACCGCCGGGCTACTACAACCTCTAAGTATACCGGAATGGAAATGGGAAAACATTGCCATGGATTTCATAGTAGGCCTACCCAAAACATTAAAGGGCTATACGGTAATCTGGGTGGTTGTGGATCGTCTGACAAAGTCGGCTCACTTCCTACCAGGGTAAGGCAACATATACAGTAGACAATTGGGCCCAACTGTATGTTAAAGAAATTGTGAGGTTGCATGGAGTACCGGTGTCAATTGTGTTGGATCGGGACCCGCGTTCTACGTCGGCCTTTTGGCGCGGACTCCAAAAAGCGATGGGTACCCGCCTCGACTTTAGCACCGCCTTCCACCCACAAACGGATTGCCAAACGGAACGATTAAACCAAATTCTGGAATACATGCTTCAGGCATGCGTTATGGATTTCACAGGGAGTTGGGACACTAAACTGCACTTAATGGAATTCTCTTACAATAACAGCTTCCAAGCAACCATCGGGATGGCACCCTTTGAAGCTTTGTATTGAAAACGATGTAGATCCCCATTGTGCTAGGACGAAGTAGGAGAACAAGAACTGGTAGGACTCGAGCTGGTCCGCGTCACCAACGAGGCAATACAGAAAATTAGAGTAAGAATGCGTACCGCACAGAGTAGGCAAAAGAGCTACGCCGACGTTAGGCGTAGGAATTTAGAGTTCGAAGAGGGGGACCCAGTGTTCCTAAAAGTAGTCCCCATGAAAGGTATTCTAAGATTCGGACGCAAGGGGAAGCTTAGCCCCCGATTCATTGGACCGTTTGAAATTTTAGAAAGCATAGGTTCGGTAGCTAACAAACTAGCTTTACCACCTTCAC
The DNA here is from genome assembly GCF_057944985.1 of Cucurbita pepo subsp. pepo. NCBI lineage: Eukaryota > Viridiplantae > Streptophyta > Magnoliopsida > Cucurbitales > Cucurbitaceae > Cucurbita > Cucurbita pepo. The sequence goes on from NC_141803.1 coordinate 11,953,780, forward strand.
TTTCAAGCGTACACGATGTATTTCATGTGTCCATGTTGAGGAAATATATTGCAGACCCGATGCACGTCATAGACTACAAACCTCTCGAAATTGAGGAAAATTTAAGTTACCAAGAGAAACCGATTAAAATTCTAGCCCGAGAAGTGAAAGCCTTACGTAATAGGAGTATAGGTTTCGTTAAGGTATTGTGGCGTAACCAGCAAGTCGAGGAAGCTACATGGGAACGATAGGAGGAAATCAAGGAAAAATATCCCGAGTTGATCCACAAGTTCGAGACTTTCGAGGATGAAAGTTCTTTTTAGGGGTAGGTAATGTAACGGAACCAAAAAAATAAAAGAAAAAAGGGTGAGGGTCGTCGGCAGAGCCGAAAACTCCGGCGAACGCCAGAGTTTTTGCTCGCACATAACCCACAAAGGGCGGCCGAGGGCTGGGATGCCACAAATTGTGTCCCCGACCTTCAGCCACCCTGAAAGAACTTGCAAAGTAACGAAAATAGTGAAAAACGAGAAGGAACAGAAAACCGACGGAACTCCAGCGAAGCCGAACCATACGAATCGACGTCAAAACCCTCATTTTACACCACAAAAGTAATCACAAAACCCTTTACACACATCAAGAGTAGGTTTTAGACGAATCCCTTACGTTGAACACCATCGGCAAGGAAGACAGAACGGCGGACTTCCGAGCTTCTCCAGGTCCTGGAGGTGAGGTCCTTATAAATGAAATCTATACCAAAAACGGGGTTAGGGTGAAGAATAATCTCAGGAATAGAGGAAAAAAGAGGGAAAAAGGACGTCGAGACGACGTTGTCGAGGAGAGAGAGAGGTCGCCAGAAAATCACGCAGGCAGTCGGGCGAAGAGAACGAAGTCTGACCCGAGAGCCGGATCTGGCAACCCGAACTGAACCCAATTCCCTTCGGTCGGCCCAAAACTGACGATTCTCGGGGCCCAAACACTCCGGCCCTTCACCCGCGAACCAGCCCATCACCGCGCATGGCTCGCCACCCGCGTTCGGCCCGAGACCCACGAGCGATCCGTTAACCCACGCCTCGACCCGAGACTCCTGCACACGCATCGCTCTCTGATTGTGCCACGTGGCACGTCTGCAGCGTGGCTCCTCTCAGCTCAAGCGGCTTAATCGGCTCGGCAGCGGCTCCTCGGCTCCGATGGCTTATTTGGCTCAGGAAACCTATTTCCAACCTGTTTGACACCGTTTCGACCCTCCCGGACCTGGTTTCGGCCCTGTTTAAGGTAAAATGGAACATTTTAAGGTCGTATTTCACAAATTCCAGTTGTGAATTTATTATTATTTGTGAAATCTTAACGAAAGTGACAAATGAACCAATAGGAACCAACCACCAACGGAAGCGTAGAACGTTCACGAGAAGCTAGGAGCTTACGTTATATTCTAGGGAGTACTTCGGCAAAGGCCTACCAAGTAAGTGGCTCACCCGTTGTAGGTTACGCATTATTTGCTGTATGTTGGCACGTGCCCGTGGATTTGCACGTGTCATTAAATTGTATGCTAGTTTAATGTGCATAAGTACGAAATCATGTGAACGTGGATGTATGTTATGTATGCTGCTTAGTTGATGTGATATGTTATGCATGTGACGATGTGTGGCCCTTGAACGATTATGGCTTGTTTGTATGAATATTTGAATGTAACTGCATGAATTGTATGACATGAAATACGGTAAATTGCATGAAACATAACCCCGCTAGGAATATGTATGATATGTAAAGAAATGAGAATGAGAATGACATGTCAGCATGAAAACGTGACAGGGGGTTATGTTCATTAATGATAACTGGAGAACTAGTGGGACCTCATGCATATTGTGTGTTCATGCATTTGGGGGGATACCCCTATCCCATCACGAGGGTACAGACGCGTACATCCAATGGCAGGACAACGATCGTTATGCTTTGAATAACGCTGCCGTGACGGTTCTAGTTTTAACGGGTCCCGGCATAAGGGGCTCCCAGAGTATGCCCACCGGCAAGGACAGTTGCCCAGCGATGTGCGAACTAGCTGGTGAGCCCATACTCGCACGTATGGGCCATGTGCAGAGTATATGGTACACGTCCACGATTACCCGTTAGGATTACACTGTAGGGAAAATGAAACGAAACAAAACGAAACGAAATGATAGGTCCCATCATTTCATTGCATGTGATTGTTGCATAACCTCGATAGGGGGTCACTTACTGAGTATTCTAGAAATACTCAAGCTTCGTGCTACTTTACTTTTGCAGATAAGGGCAAGGCACCCATGTGACGACGACGGCGACATCGTACACCTCGGGACCGTGGCACATGCATAGGATAGTTGTTTGATTTTTTTCCATTTCGTAGTCTAGGCTGAATTCGGTTTGCATCATTAGCATAGGTTAGTATAGGTTGAAATATTTTGGCATAATAAGCCATAGGGTAAATAAAACATTCATTTGGTTTTTGTTTTTCCTTTATTTTCAATAATGTTATGTTCTTTTTCCTTGTAATCATTTTTTTTTCAGTAATAAAAGGCGAGAGTAAGTCGCATTTACGAATAGGGCTCATTTATTGTATATTCCGCATTTCAAGGTGTAGTAATGACCTTAGATTAAATAGGTCAAATATTAGGGTCATTACACCACGACTTTAGAACTATTTATGCATCTTGTCTTGCGAAAAAAGATGTGGATGATTATGATGTATTTTATAAATTTTTATTTAAGAAAAGTAAGGTTTGTATTCCTAATGCAATATAAGAGAGTTGCATTACAGAGAAACACATGGGGTGCCTTAATGAGATATTTTAGGATAAATAAAACTTATAATATGTTGCATAAACATTTCTTCTGGCCGAAGATGAAACACGATCTTCATAAGTTTTGTAGCCAATGTTTTAAATGCAAAGAAGCTAAATCTAGATCAGAACAAAATGGATTGTATACTTCTTTTGAATGTACCTAACAAACTTTGGACAAATATATCTATAAATTTTGTTCTTGGTTTAGCGCACACTAAACAGGGCAAAGATAGTATTTTTGTTGTTGTTGTTGTTGAGAAATTTAGTAAAATGACTCATTTTATTGATTGCAACCAAACGGATGATGCAAATTATGTTAGTGATAGGAATGTTAAATTTTTAAGCAACTTTTGAAAAGTATTTTGGGGTAAATTGGGTATCAAATTATTGTTTTCAATTGCATATCATCCTCAAATCGACGGACAAACTGAGGTGGTTTACAGAACATTAGTATTATTGATTAGGGCTATTATTTTTAAGAATATTAAGTCTCGAGACGAATGTTTGCCATTTGTAGAGTTTGCATATAATAGAGCAATTCATATTACCACTCATTATTCTCCTCTCGAAGTTGTTTATGGATTTAATCCACTTACACCTCTTGATTTGCTTCCTTTTCCTTCTATTATTTTTGTGAGTGAAGCAACCACAAGGAAGGCAGATTTGATCAAAACATTGCACAAAAAGATGTGGAGAGAATTGAGAAACAAAACTTCAAAGTTGCTTCAACAATTAACAAAGGACGAAAGAAAATCATTTTTCAACCTGGTGATTGCGTTTGGATACATTTTTACAAGGAACGATTTCCATCTCAAAGGAAGAAAAAGTTACATCCAAGAGGGGATGATCCCATCAAGTCGTTGAGAAAATTAATAACAATGAATATAAAATTGATTTTTCCAGAGAATTTTCAATACATTCTACTTCCAATGTTGCTGACTAGAGTTCTTTTGATGTAGGTGATGATTTTTCTCATTCAAGGATGAATCCTTTTTAAGAGAGGGAAGATATTAAGAATCTGTTCCAAATGTTTCAACTGAACCTATTACACGATCCAAGATCAAGAAGATTCAACAAGCATTCATTCTTCATCTACAAAATCGGATCGGATTGGTTCGGTTCAACCATCATTTCAGGTGTTACAAGTTGATTCGATTTTGGAAGGATCATTTGGAGCTTCAAAAGTGAATATTTATACGGTTGAATTAGCAGAGATGTTAGAAAACTTTAATTATTATTTTTAATTTCATAAAGTTTGTAATGGACAAATTCACTTCGTCTTTTGTGAAGATTTAAGAGGATCGGGACTAAATTACGGGCACTAACTCCTTTAGTTGGGAGACTATAAATAACCAAAAATTATTAAGTAAAAATTAGATTTGTGATGAATGAAATTAATCTCTCAAGTTGAGACATTCTGCCTTAGAAATCCGAGCATCATCTTTGCCATTTCTAAGTTTCAAGCAATTCTTGTTGTACATTGCACCCGAGCCATTCAATCCAGTCTTGATCAAGTTCGATTGTGGAGTGACTCAATTTAGAACAAGGTTCCAAATCTTGCTTTTAGATCTTTGATCGTAAGAGGTAATCTAATTCTAGCATTATCTCTTGGTTGATCCGAATTTTGTATAAGGAGGTGTTAGTTTCTTTGATTCAAGGGTTCTTGCTTCAACAAAAGCTTGGTTCGTTGAGCTAAGGATTAGGGTTGCCTTATCAAAGACCAAGTGGAGACAAGCATGTGGTACTTAGGCAACAGAGCGAGCAATCACATGACCGGAGATCGAGCAAAGTTCAAGGAACTTGATGAGAAGTTCATTGGAAACATGAAGCTCTGCAATGAATCAATTGTACCGAGCCAAGGAAAAGGATCTATCTTGTTAAGTGTAAGAATAGTGATCAACATCTATTGACCAAGGTGTATTAGTCTCGGTAAAATTTTAGAAAAAGGTAGCAGAGTGGAGATAGTCGGCTCGACCCTCAAGATATACGACCGAAATGAAGCCCTATTGATATAGGTAAAACGGTCACTAAATCGCCCATATAAGATACTATTAAAAGACTATCAACATCTTCTAAAACAATCTATTGGTGTTGGCAGCACGAAAGTAAAGAAGAAACCAACAGGTCAGGAGAAAAAAGAATCGAGAAATAAATCCAAGAAGCAACGAGAGGCTGCTTCAATCAGCGAAGTGCAACCTACAGGTCGATGTGTTTCTTCAGACTTATCACCTCAACCAAGGAGGCCTAGAGATTTCAATTTGTCGTCTCAATCAAAGAAACCTATTGAAGAGAGGAGTGGAAGAAAATGCATGTTGCAAAATTAAAATTTCTCCTAAAGAAGACAGAGTTAACCAGGGACAAAGCAAAGTTGAAACTATAGAGAAACATGCGACATTCTCATCAATACCCTAGCAAGGGTTAAAGTTGTAGTCATGCACGAGTTTCTCAATGAAAAATCTTGAGCAAAGAAGTTATTAACCTAGAGAAATTTTAGGATAATTGATATGAACCAATAGACACCAATCATACAATATACTTTAATGACCATGTGAAAAAAATGTTGTTGAAATTATCAAAAGATAATTCAATTTATGCCATATTGAAGAAGAATGAAACTTAATTGTTATAAATTTTGGGTGGATTACAATTTAGAGTTATTGTATTTAATTAATGTATTTTAAGACTTTTTATTTAATTTGCAATTATATTTATAATTATAGTCATAAAGTATACATAATGGCTAATTATGGTCATAAAGTATGACTGTTACAAACTATTGAAATGCCAAATGGAAGGTCAACGGTTCATTTTGAGGCTTGAAAAATGTAGTAAAAGAAGCGTATGTGCTTTCCTTTATGGCTAAGTTTCAATGCAATTCTATGTAGTTTCGGTTGCATGTAGAATCATTTAAGCTCGACATGATCAATCTTGCTTGTTGAGTGATTCGAATCTCAAACAGGTGTTCTTGCTTTGAAATATTTGATCAACAAGAATTATTCAAGCTAGACATGATCGATCTTACTTGTGGAGTGATTTGAAACTCAAACAAGTGTCTGGGACGAATGTTTATCATTTGTAGGTTAATAGAACATTAGTAGCAATTCTTAGGGTTATTATTCCTAAGAATATTAAGTCTTGGGACGAATGTTTATCATTTGCAGAGTTTGCATACAATAGAGCAATTCATAGTACCACTCATTATTCTCCTCTTGAAGAATCCACTTATGCCTCTTGATTTGCTTCCTATTCCTAATATTATTTTTATGAGGGGAGCAGCCACAAATAAGGCAGATTGGATCAAAACATTGCACAGAGAAGTGAAGGAGAGTATTGAGAAACAAAACTTCAAAGTTGCTTCAACAATTAACAAAGGACGAAAGAAAATCATTTTTCAACCCGATGAATGCGTTTGGATACATTTTTACAAAGAGCGATTCTCATCTCAAAGGAAGACAAAGTTACATCCAAAAGGGGATGACCCTTATCAAGTCGTTGAGAAAATTAATAACAATGAATATAAAATTGATTTTCCCAGAGAATTTTCAGTACATTCTACTTTCAATGTTGCTGACTTGGATCGTTGAACTAAGGATTAGGGTTGCCTTATCAAAGACCAAGTGGAGACCAGCATGTGGTACATAGGCAACAAAGCGAGCAATCACATGATCGGAGATCGAGCAAAGTTCAAGGAACTTGATGAGAAGTTCATTGGAAACATGAAGCTTTGCGATGAATCAATTGTAGCGAGCCAAGGAAAAGGATCTATCTTGTTCAGTGTAAGAATAGTGATCAACATCTATTGACCCAAGGTGTATTACATCTCAAGTTTGAAGAGCAATATTATTAGTCTTGGTCAAATGATAGAAGAAGGTAGCAAAGTGGAGATAATCGGCTTGTTCCTCAAGATATACGACTGAAACAAAGCCCTGTAGATATAGGTAAGACGGTTGCAAAACCGCCTATATAAGGTACTATGATATGAACCAAGAGACATCAATCATACAATATGCTAAAATGAAGATGTGTAGAAAATATTGTTGAAATCATCAAAAGATATTTCAATTCATGCCACATTGAAGAAGAATGAAGTTTCATGCCATAAATTTTTGGTGGATTACAAGTTAGAGTTATTGTATTTCATTAATGTAGTTTAAGAGTTTTTATTTACTTTAGGTTACAATTACATAATGGCTAATTATGGCCATTAAGTATGAATGTTACAACTCTTGGAATACCTTTAGTAGTTTCATTTTGAGGCTATATAAAGCCATGTATGTTGTATTTGTAAGAAGACTGGGAAAATATATTAAAAGAAGCATTTGTGCTTTTCTTTAGCCAATGGCTAAGTTTCTTTGCAATTCTATGTAGTTTAGATTGCATGTAGAATCATTCAAGCTCGACATGATCAATCTTGCTTGAGGAGTGATTCGAATCTCAATCAAGTGTTCTTGTCTTGAGATATTTGATCAAAGAATCATTCAAGCTAGACATGATCGATCTTGCCTGTGGAGTGATTCAAATCTCAAACAATATTCTTGTCTTGAGATATTCGATCAACAAGGTAATCCGAATCTTATTCCCCTTGTAGTTGATTACTTATCTTATCATACTATTAAAAGACTATCAACATCTTCCGCAAGCATCTATTGGCGTTGGCAGCACGAAAGTAAAGAAGAAACCAACGGGTTAGGAGAAAAAAGAATCGAGAAATAAATCCAAGACGCAACGATAGGCTGCTTCAATCAGCGAAGTGCAACCTACAAGTTGATGTGTTTCTTTAGACTTATCACCTCAACCAAAGAGACCTAGAGGAAGACCACTAGAGCGTAAGAAAAATGAGATTTCAAATTTGTCATCTCAATCAAAGAAACCTAGAGAAGAGAGGAGTGGAAGAAAATGCATGTGGCAAAATTAAAATTTCTCCCGAAGAAGACAAAGTTGACCAGAGACAAAGCAAAGTTGAAACTATAGAGCAACATGCCGACATTCTCACCACTACCCTAGCAAGGGTTAAAGTTTTAGACATGCAGGAGTTTCTCAAAGTGAAGAATCTTGAGCAAAGTCAAACTGACAGAGGAAAATGTGAGTCAATAAGCTTGCCTTGGCAAAAGAAGTTATTAACCTAGAGAAATTTTACAATAATTTATATGAACCAAGAAACATCAATCATACAATATACTTAATGAAGATGTGAAAAAAATGTTGTTGAAATTATCAAAAGATAATTCAATTTATGCCACATGGAAGACGAATGAAACTTCATTGTTATAAATTTTGGGTGGATTACGATTTAGAGTTATTGTATTTAATTAATGTATTTTAAGACTTTTTTTTATTAAATTTGAAGTTACATTTATAATTATAGTCATAAAGTATACATAATGGCTAATTATGGTCATAAAGTATGAATGTTACAAACTATTGAAATGCCAAATGGAAGGTCAACGGTTTCATTTTGAAGCTTGAAAAATGTAGTAAAAGAAGCGTATGTGCTTTCTTTTATGGCTAAGTTTCTTTGCAATTCTATGTAGTTTAGGTTGCATGTAGAATCATTTAAGCTCGACATGATCAATCTTGCTTGTGGAGTGATTCGAATCTCAAACAAGTGTTCTTGCTCTGAGATAATTTGATCAACAAGAATCTCAAATTATTTAATTTTAATTAATTAAATGATGTTTTGATGATAACAAACCTACACTTAATTATTAACAATGATCAGTACTTTGAACAGTTTACAATGTAAGGTTGGGAATAATGATTTCAATGCGAAAACGAGGAGTTTTCAATCACTCAAATCAGAGCGAAAACGAGGAAGTTTGAGTCGAGACAAGAAATACGATTTGATGATATGGCAACAAAATTGATATCATCGACCAATCAAAGTATGGCACTTAGATCTTTGGAAAGTAACAAATGGAGGAGTTTTCAATTACTTTTAAATAGAAATAAAATTATTTATAAATCTAATTATAAAAATAAATTATCACCCACGTTATTTTTATTATTATATTATTGTATTTAAAAAAGATATAAATAATAAAAAAGAATTTGAATTTTTGTTAATATTTACTTTAAAAAATAAAATATAAAACACCTCCTCTACCTTTTATTTTTTCGGTCAACTACCAACATAAAAAAATGTCTGGTCTGCCTTTTATTTCTCTTTGAGAGAGTTACTGTGTGTTCGTACCAAAATCAGACACTTTATGGATTTTATCATGAGCCGTAACCATGACTGAGTTTGAAGTTTATTCAAATTCCCAACAGCAATGTGGAGTAGAGTAGTCTAGTTTGACCAAACCACTGTAAAACAACGGTGTTATATTTTTTAACTCTTTCCTATTTAATTTAGAAATTGTTATTAAGACTTATTTCATGTTCTAAGTTTTTTTTATAAAATTATTTATTTTTATTTCTTGAATTATTTTATTATATTAATTATCATGTTCTACTTATTTTTAAAAAATCATAATTAAAAAAAATTAATCACGTTTAAATAATTTATTATCAAAACTCTATTCACTTTAAATAATTTTATTGTTAAAACTCTATTCACCCTTTATTTTTGCAATCCAACATATCATATTTAACCCTTGTTCATAGGCTAATATTGGTGTCGTCGTTTGTCTCTCTACTACTAGTGACCTTTGGCTCGCATTAGAGACTACATTCAACCATCATTTGAAAGCTAATAAACTGAGACTAAAGGGTGACTTGCAGCTAATGAAACACAACACTAAGCATGTTGCTGAAAATGCTCGTACCTTGAAAGCAATCTGTGACTAGTTCATGTAGGGGTGTACATTCAACCCGGCAACCCGACAACCCAGACCAACCTAACCTGAACTATAAGGATTGGGTTGGGTTGGATTAGCATTTCGGGTAGGGTTGGGTTCATTTTTCTGAATCCAAACTAAATCGGTTCAGTTTTGGGTTCATGGACAAAACCTTCGGGTTGACCCGAGCTAAATTAAAATATATAAAATATATTAAGAATCTTATTGTATTCAACCCGGCAACCCGACAACCCAGACCAACCTAACCCGAACTATAAGGATTGGGTTGGGTTGGATTAGCATTTCGGGTAGGGTTGGGTTCATTTTTCTGAATCCAAACTAAATCGGTTCAGTTTTGGGTTCATGGACAAAACCTTCGGGTTGACCCGAGCTAAATTAAAATATATAAAATATAGTAAGAATCTTATTGTATTAGTGGGTTTGTCAGAGTGGTCTGAGTCGAATTGAAGAACAATCATGCCCGAGTTCTCAATGCCAGCCAAATACATATATCTGTTTTTATTTTTAATTTCTTTGTTTCGTTTATATTATTTTATTATTTTTAATTAAAAACTTTAGAAAAACTAACATAGTTTTATTAATATATTTTATACATATAATACAAATATTTATTAATTATGATTTAAACACAATATTTATTATATCTATGTTTGAGTATTAAACATTTTAGAATAAACTCACCTATAACTATTAATATATTTTATACCTATAATATAAATATTTATTAATTATGATTTATATTTATATTTAAGATATTAAACACTCTAAAATGACCTAACATAAGTTAGGTCTAAATCAATGTTCATAAATTATATATATAATTTAAAAATATATTCTAAATTATAATATATTTATTATCTATTTATTGTATTATTATATCACAATTTATATATATTTGTATTTTTTTAATAGTTTAATGTAGCGTCGCATATTTCAATTAATATATATATATATATATATATATATATATATTTTTTTTTTTGTTATATACAATACTCTTAAACTAACTAATAATTTTTATGGTTTATTTAATTTCATGATCTATTCTAGTATTTTTGTTATTTTAACCAATTCTAAACAAATGTCAGTATTGAATTGTCTCTTATTTGATGACAATGTTGAATTATGTTAATATGTTACCATTTTCGCTAGTTATTTTTTATTGAATTTATTATTATTATTATTATTATTTGTCCATAATTATAGATTAATTTGTGTTTGTGAACTTTTAATATATTTTATCTTCCGAATAATTATAAATTGTGTGTAAATAATTTTTTTTTTTTTTTAAATTGACAACCCAACCCGGACCCAACCCGAAAATAGAGGGTTGGGTTGGGTTGGGTTGGGTTGTGAAAAGTTTCGGGTTGGGTTGGGTTACCAATCCAACCAACTCGAACTTTTGGGTTGGGTCAAAAAAATCCCCCAAGCCAGACCATGTACACCCCTAAGTTCATGTCATTGGCAAACCGGTCAAGAACATTGATAAAGTGCACTAGTTAATTTGTGGACTTGGCACTCGTTTTTCAATTTTTTTGTAACGACCCTAGATTTCTAATAACCTAAAGTTGTTACCATCATAATAACCTATGCTCTTATGAGAAATTAAACATTTAAAACTTCATGATAAAACATTGTCATGGATTTACGTGTTCAAAAACATCTTTAAACAACATTACGAAATACTAAATGAAATAAATAAACAATAAAAGTAAAAACTATAGGGAATGAGCTCTTAGTCTACGTCGCATTGGGAACGGTTTTGAATGTTATTACGAATTAAAACAAAGCAATAAAGAGGGGAGCAATAACTCTACCTTTGTAGAAACCTAGCTTACAAGACTTCTTGAAGTATTCCGACCATGCAAAAGTTCTCTATATTCCATAAGTTCTTTTTGCTATGACTCGAACACAAGGCCAAGACTTGTGGGAGCCTCTTGAAAGAAAATCAAAAAAGGATCGAAGAAGGATAGTTTCAAGAGAATTCTCTAGAGAGGTAGTTTCGTTCTCCAAAGAAAGTTGGAGAAATTCGTGTGTATTTAGCTCAACCCGAAGGTCCTATTTACCAGGACTCTTGGAGAATATTTGTCAAATAATATATTTTCATATCTAATATATTAGAATATAATATCTTATACAAATCATATTTAAATATTATAAGATATCCTTGTTGGGTTTTATGTCCTAAAACACATAGTTTGTAAACAAAAATATATTCTATTTTCAATAAAGCTATTATTGATGTTTATTCAGTAACGATTGTTAATGAATAAAGTGAATTTTACGATCATTAATCTAAATCTAATAAACTAATAACATTCTAGCTATAGTATGATTACTTGAATTCTATGTAGAGACATAAGAGCGGATCAAGTTCAAGTATATAGTCAAAATGATCTATAGTACAGAGATAAGGCTAAATTAAATACCTTATCGTGGGGACACTATGGATGCGGCCCACTCTGTATATGATATAAACAATGTGATCACTAAATTGTACATGTAGAGACATGTGAGTGGAGGCGTCCTATGCAATGAGTATTGCATAAGATCGGGCCATGAAGAAAATCACTCTCACTTTATAATGTTGTTTACTATTGAGACTGATTTTTGCATTCGATGGCCTAGGTAATTCGACCTTAATCCTAAGCTAACTATGAACTCCTGTTTATTCGGAATTATTCTTAGATTTGCATGGGTGAGAGTGGCCCGAGTTCGCCGACTCAATAAGCCTCCCATTTCAGGAGTAAGACTAGGTGAATAGTTGGGAACATAGGGTGCAAGATGGAATCCACTCCTACCGATTTTTGGGGATAGTAGAGAGGTTGTTTCCTTAAGTACTGAATCCAGGTCTTGACAAGGGGCCCACCCTCTCATTGGCCTCAGATGGATTCGGTTTGGTGGTTGTACCACAAACCAATTGTTCATTAGAGGATCAGTGGGACTTAAGGAACAAGAAGTAACTTTATGGGTAAAACGGTACATTGACCCAGCTCTAGTTACGAACAACCTGTTAGGATGGGCTTACTAATCATGGTTATATCAAATGGACAAAAATATATCTATAGTGAGGGGAGTGCAACTACTAGCCTATAGTGGAGTGTCCTAGTAGTTAACGAATGTTGGTTAACAAGGTTAATGTGTTTAGCCGGTTAATCTCGGATCGTTGGAGCCCATGATATATAGGTCCATTAGGTTCCCCTGCTAGCTCATATCACACTAAACCTTAGAATAGTGTGGCGAGTGAGTTTGAAGTGTTCGAACACAAATTAGGGAATATGCGCTAAATATATACGATATATTTAATCGCATTTTGATTTAATTACGAATTAAACAAAATGAAAAACGAGGGAATTTGAGATATTTAAATAAGATTTAAATATTTTAATTATGAATAGGGATTCATAATCAATATGTGCCCAAATTGATTGGGATTGGGATTTCATTTAATGTTAAATATTAATTAAATTGTTTAATTAATCATTTAATATTATTTTGATTTGAAATTAATTATTTAAATTAATTGTTGAGTGGAATTTGAGTGTCAAAATTTTGTAATCTCAAATTTGCATGCAAATATGACTATAAGTAGAGTGATCAAGGTAAATGAAAATTCTACTTGCAAAACTTTGAGAAAATCTCTCAAAACTCTCTCTTTACATATACTAAATTCATATAAGTTTAGTCACTCACCCGATTCCACAAATATACTAAATTCATATAAGTTTAGTCACTTACCCGATTCCACAATCCCAGTCTAAGGCCCAAAACTAGTAGGGAAGACACTAGTGGTAGTTCGAAATCGGTTCGTGAGAAAAAAGGAATTTGAACTACAAAAGGTTAGTATTCAAATTCATTGAGTTTTAATGCTTTTGAACATGCTAACAAATTTCCTATAATTGATGTACTTAGAGTGCCTAAGATCCAAATTGCTTGGGCACGTGTTATAGTAATGTCATCAATCCTAATATATATTTAACTAATTTGAGTCTCATTCAAATTTCAAATATATTTTTATTTAATGTATTAGATACATTAATTGATTTAATATTTAATTGTATCAAATAAAATTAATATATTTTTCTTTTTTTATATATTTAATATATTAAATATTAATTTGAACCCTCCAAAATTTTCCATTCATTAACTATAGGTCACTTCACTATAGAACTAGAGTTCTCGTAACTGCTAATTTCGATACTTGAACAATGGGATCCCATCCTTAAATTAGACCGAGAGATATTTGGTTTCTGATTGGATCATAAATAAATGGATGATTAGAGGATCAGTGGTACTAAAAGGTGAAAGATGTAATTACAGAGGTAAACAAACTTTTAACCTAGTTGTAATTACAAACGACTCGTGAATGATTGACTTGCTTGAAATGATTATATAATTAGACAACACTTGTCTTACAGTACATAAGAGTGCAACTCTATAACAATAGTGGAGTGACATATAGTTAATGCATGAAAAATGAATAATTAAAGAGTTTAATTAATTAATTTTGTATCACTAGAGATTATAATTTGTGGGCAGGTAGGTCGACTATGATGGGTCCACGGGGGTGCAAACCGTTTGGGGATCCATACTCGCACATGTGGGTTGTGTGTAGGAAAGTATTACACAACAAATTTTGTCCCTGGAGGTCACCCCTATAATGGTTTTAACAATAGGTCCCTAATCATGAATTGCATATGTTTGAATTCCCTGACCCCAATAGTGGGGTCACTTACGAAGTATGTCTTAAAATACTCAAGCTGTGTGTTACTTCCGAACAAATGTCCATGCTTCAACAAACTTCGGAACAAATGTCGAGACAAACTTTGGAAAGGCTGAACTTTTGGTTTCATAATCCTTCAAAGTTGTACAAGGCCCCTAGTTTTGGCGAACTCTGAAGGCAGCGAATCTCAGGTCTATAGCCTTCCGCACCGACGGGTCAGAGTTTGGACGAACTTCTTCACGAACTATATGAAGGGTGAACTTTTGTTTTGTGGCTTTCAAACCTCTAATGGTTCAAAGTTTGGTCCAAACGCTGAGACAGACTCCAGAAAGGATGAACTTTGGTTTCTAACTTTCTAAAGCTTGAAAAGGGTAAAAAAAGGACAAACTTTTAGTTCCTAACTCTCCAAAACTCAAAAAGGTACATAAAGGATGGACTTTGAGTAACCCTTTGTGTCGTTGATAATATTTTAGGAAACTTTATTTATTATTTTAATTTCATAATTTCTTGTAGTAGGCAAAAGGTGGAACAAAATTTCATCTAAACTCCTTTTTTAGAGCATTGGAGAGTTAGAATCCAAAAGTTCGTCTGATATGAACCAAGAGATTTTGAGGTTCACAAACCCGAAGTTCATCATTTCTAGAGTTCGTCTTGAAGTTTGTGCCAAAGTTCATCTAAACTAAGATTCGTTGGAGCTTTGGAGGGCTAGAGACCAATAATTCGCTGCCTTTAGACTTCGCCAAAACCTTGATGATAAGATAAGGAATCAACTACAAGGGGAATAAGATTCGGATTACCTTGTTGATCGAATATCTCAAGGCAAGAACACTTGATTGAGATTAAAATCACTCCACAAGCAAGATCGATCATGTCTAGCTTGAATGACTCTTGTTGATCAAATATCTCAAACACTTGTTTGAGATTCGAATCACTCCACAAGCAAGATTGATCATGTCGAGCTTGAATGATTCTACATGCAATCTAAACTACATAGAATTGCAAAGAAACTTAGCCATCGGCTAAAGAAGAGCACAAATGTTTCTTTACTATATTTTCTAAGTCTGCTTACAAATACAACATATAAGGCTTTATATATCCTAAAAAATGAAACTATTAAAGGTATTCCAAGAGTTGTAACATTCATACTTTATGGCCATAATTAGCCATTATGTAAATGTAACCGAAATTAAATAAAAAGTCTTAAAATACAATAACTCTAAATTACTCTAAATTGTAACCCACCCAAAATTTATAACAATCAAACTTCATTCTTATTCAATGTAGCATGAATTGAAACATCTTTTGATAATTTTGATAACCTTTTCTTTACATCTTCATTGAAGTATATTGTATGATTGATGTCTCTTGGTTCATATCATTCTCCACTTCTTCAAGAGGATTCGTCATCGAATCTATTTGTGTAACTTTGCTGCAAAAAATAAGTTATAGAAATACAACGGACCTCATAACACTCTCTCAAGAGTATATGCTCAAGGAATTTTAGGACACTCTATTTGCACTCATTTACACAAATGAAGCTCTCATTCTCACCTCTCAAATTTTTTAGTAGAGCCCAGATTGGATTTTTTATTTTGGATCGATTAAAAACTAAAAAGAAAAAAAAAACAAATTGAAAAGAAACGCAAAGGAAACATATATCTGATCTTGAGTCTGAAGCTCTGATACCAAATGATAAGATAAGGAATCAATACAAGGGGAATAAGATTCGGATTACCTTGTTGATCGAATATCTCAAGACAAGAACATTGTTTTGAGATTCGAATCACTCCACAAGCAAGATCGATCATGTCTAGCTTGAATGACTCTTGTTGATCAAATATCTCAAACACTTGTTTGAGATTCGAATCACTCCACAAGCAAGATTGATCATGTCGAGCTTGAATGATTCTACATGCAATCTAAACTACATAGAATTGCAAAGAAACTTAGCCATTGGCTAAAGAAAAGCACTTTACTCTATTTTTCAAGCCTACCTTACAAATACAACATACATGGCTTTATATAGCCTCAAAATGAAACTATTAAAGGCATTCCAAAAGTTGTAACATTCATACTTAATGACCATAATTAGCCATTATGTAAATGTAACCTAAAGTAAATAAAATGTCTTAAAATACAATTACTCTAAATTACTCTAAATTGTAACCCACCCAAAATTTATAACCATCAAACTTCATTCCTCTTCAATGTGACATGAATTGCAACCTCTTTTGATAATTTTGACAACATTTTCTTCACATATTCATTGAAGTATATTGTATAATTGATGTCTCTTGGTTCATATCATTCTCCACTTCTTCAAGAGGATTCGTCCTCGAATCTATTTGTGTAACTTTGCTGCAAAAAATAAGTTATGGAAATACGACGGACCTCACAACACTCTCTCAAGAGTATGTGCTCAAGGAATTTTAGGCCACTCTATTTGCACTCATTTACACAAATGAAGCTCTCATTCTCACCTCTCAAATTTTTTAGTAGAGCCCAGATTGGATTTTTTTATTTTGGATCGATTAAAAACTAAAAAGAAAAAAAACAAATTGAAAAGAAACGCAAAGGAAACATATATCCGATCTTGAGCCTGAAGCTCTAATACCAAATGATAAGATAAGGAATCAACTACAAGGGGAATAAGATTCGGATTACCTTTTTGATTGAATATCTCAAGACAAGAACACTTGATTGAGATTCGAATCACTCCACAAGCAAGATCGATCATGTCTAGCTTGAATGACTCTTGTTGATCAAATATCTCAAACACTTGTTTGAGATTCGAATCACTTCACAAGCAAGATTGATCATGTCGAGCTTGAATGATTTACATGCAATCTAAACTACATAGAATTGCAAAGAAACTTAGCCATCGGCTAAAGAAGAGCACAAATGCTTCTTTACTATATTTTCCAAGTCTGCTTACAAATACAACATATAAGGCTTTATATATCCTCAAAACTGAAACTATTAAAGGTATTCCAAGAGTTGTAACATTCATACTTTATGGCCATAATTAGCCATTATGTAAATGTAACCGAAATTAAATAAAAAGTCTTAAAATACAATAACTCTAAATTACTCTAAATTGTAACCCACCCAAAATTTACAACAATCAAACTTCATTCTTATTCAATGTAGCATGAATTGAAACATCTTTTGATAATTTTGATAACCTTTTCTTCACATCTTCATTGAAGTATATTGTATGATTGATGTCTCTTGGTTCATATCACTTGACCTTGTAAGTCTTTTGAGGGTTTTCAAATTAAAAGTTATTCTTTTCCAGAGTTCGCCTCGACATTTTGGTCGAAGTTCATTGACACATGGGCTTGTTAGTGAAATGAATCCAACCACTGATTATTTTCATGTACCCGAATGAGCAGTTACAAAAAACAAGACAAAAGAGGATTCAATAGGCCTTTATATTACTTCTTCAAAGGGTTGGCAATGTACAAGAAGATACAAAGATGTTTTAGTACAAATATATTTCTAATATTAGTATACAAAGTCAAGAAGAGAATAGACTGATAATAAATACCATTTGACTTTGGAAAGTGCTTCCGAGAAATCTTGTCTTTCGTAGTTGAACTACTATTTATGTTATAGGTCTTATTTTCTTTCTTTTTTATTTAATAGCTTTTAATTAAAAGTCTTTGGTAACCAACTACCATTATGGTTTGGTTAATCATCTTTTACTATTTAAAGGCATGTAATATTTAAGTTTAATAATAATTTTTTAATAGAAAAGCCTTGTGTTTCTTGGAACCTTTTCCAGTTATCTTTCTAATTTTGGTGTGAGTTAGGATCTGAGAGTGACCATCATAGATTCGAAATTAGATCTAACTTGTTATTCATCTATCTAAACAACTCTTAGTTAGTTGGAATCATTCATTAAGTTAGTTTTATTTGTGAAAGTTTGTAAGGATCCTAGTAGGACCTATATCTTTGCAAATTCAGCATTGTTGCCGCTTACCAGTTATAGCCGGGAGCCAAAAATTCATTTTTTATAGAGTCTATCTTGATGTTTGGACCAAAGTTCTTCCAAACTCTTACAAACTAGAGCTTCAGAGAGTTAGAAACCTAAAAGTTCGTCCATCCCTCACACTGTCTCGACGTTTTGTCCAAAGTTCAAACAATATACGATCCGTTAGGCTTAGAATCCTGAATTTCATGGTTTGAAGATCCCGTTTCATCTGGACTTTGACTTGCTAGAGCTTTGGAGAGTTTGAAACTCAAAGTTTGTCCTTTCCAATGTGAGTTAATATGCTTGACTTAGCAAAATAAGTTATTAACTTATAGCAATTTTAGGATAATTATTGAGTAGTTTTTTATTTGAATAAGTTTATATTTGTTATTAAGCCGTTATTAACAACTTGAGGAGGAATTTTAGGAGATCGATTGTACAATCTCCACGGTAAATACTCATGAGATTTATGTTATTTGTACATAAGTTCGTAAAAAAAAAAAATATAATAATAATAATAATAATAATAATAATAAAGCATAAGTACTTAAGGCTCCTCTATTGAAAAGCTCTTTTCCCTCAAGTTGTTCTTCCGCTTCAGTTATTTGTTTCGAGATATTTAAATCGTGGGCAATTGAGGATTCTATTGACATGGCTAAGTTAGGGCATGGCTCTGATACCATGTTAGATGAACACGACTCTCCACAATAGTATGATATTGTCTACTTTGGGAATAAGCTCTCATGGCTTTGCTTTGGGCTTCCCTAAATTACGACTTTCATCCAACACTACCAACTCCAACAAATTAATGTATCCTTGAAACGATGGAATCCATTTTTCATTTAAACCTCTAAAAAAAATACCATCCATAAATTTAATACTTTATCAATTTTTTTAATACATAAAAAATGAATAGTCCAACTTTAAACTTCACATAAAAGGAGCTAATAAAATACAAAATTAGTTGTTACAAAAGCTAAGGATAAGAGTGTTGAGAAAATTAAGAAAGTTTAGGTAACCTCATCTTTTCCACCTTGTTATGGAAGATATTCTCACATAACCAAAATTTACAGTATGGTTGAAATATAACTACCTACGACCTCAGTTTGAATATATGCATGTATATTTATATATATATATATATATATATATATATAAAAGAGAGAGAATCCAAATAAGTTTGTAGAAAAGGGTGAGAGATCTTTCCCAAGAACATGAAGTCTCTAAGCATATTCTGTTTAATGGTGTTGGTTGCTTGGACATCAAACCATATGATGACATTTTCTTGTGCAGAATCTAGCCAACAATTTCCGTTCACCAAATGGAAAGTGACTATTTTAAATGAGATGACTACTTTAACTCTAATTGTTCATTGCAAGTCAAAAGATGACGAACTGGGCGAGCACGTACTCCGCACCGGAGATAATTACAACTGGAGTTTTAAAGAAAATTTTTGGATTTCTACATTGTTTTGGTGCCATTTTAGCAGCAAACATGGACAAGTTAGTGGAGATATTTTTTGGCGAGAAGGAGGGAGTTGGTTTAAAGATCTATGTATTCATCATAACTGCACTTGGTCAGGTCGAGACCAAGGTATTTACTTGTATTTTGGATCTCTCAAGGCCTTCCAGTTAATGTATTATTGGAAATGATGCACTCCGACTCTCAATCTTTTCGGAGATTAAAGTTTCAATTCTAATCAAGTTTGCTTTTCAAAATTTTAAAACATCAATAATGTCTTCAAACTAACTAGTTCCGATACGATAGCCCTGACGGTGAGGTATCATCACGGATGCGTCGATAGAAACTTTTTGGTAATGCTATGTATATGACGGCGGTAAAAAAACACACATGCCAATGGCTCCAACATGGCGCCAATAGACATGAACAAATCTATGCAAATGAGTCCAAGTTCGGACGAACTTTGGCACGAACTTCGAGACAAATTCTAAGAAGAGCGAACTTTGGTTTGTGATCTTTCAAACCTATAATGAGTCAAACTTTTGTCCAAATGCTGAGATGGACTCTCGAAAGGACAAACTTTGGGTTCCAAACTCACCAAAGCACTAACAGGTCAAAATTCGAATGAAACGAGCTCTTGAAACCATGAAGTTTAGGTCTCTAAGCTTAACGGATCTAAGTTTTGACGAACTTTGGACCAAACGTCAAGACAATGTGATGGAAGGACGAACTTTGGACCAAACGTCAAGACAATGTGATGGAAGGACGAACTTTGGGTTTTCAACTCTTAGAAGCTCTAGTTTGGAAGAACTTTGGTTCAAACATCAAGACAAACTCTAGAGAAAATGAACATTTGATTTCCAGCACAATAGAGCACTAACAAGTTCATGTTTCGACAAATCTCGACTCAAATGTCTAGACAAACTCAGGAAAGGACGAACATCTAGTTTTAAAACCCTCCGAAGACTTACCAGGCCCAAGGTTTTGTCGAACTTTGAAGGCAACATACTTCGGATTTCTAGCTCTCCAAAATACCGACGGGTCCAAGTTTGGACGAACTTTGGCACAAGCTTCGAAATGAACTCTTAGGAAGGGAAAACTTTGAGTTTGCAGTCCGTCAAACATCTAATGGGTCAGAGTTTGGTCCAAACGCTAAGACAGACTCCAAAAAGAAAAAACTTTGGGTTTCTAACTCACCAAAGCTCAAAAAGGGTTAGAAAGGACGAAATTTGAGCAAATCTGATAAGATAAGGAATCAATACAAGGGAAGTAAGATTCAGATTACCTTGTTGATCGAATATCTCAAGACAAGAACATTGTTTGAGATTCGAATCACTCCACAAGCAAGATCGATCATGTCTAGCTTGAATGATTCTTGTGGATCAAATATCTCAAGGCAAGAACACTTGACTGAGATTCGAATCACTCAGCAAGATTGATCATGTCGAGCTTGAATGATTCTACATGCAATCTAAACTACATAGAATTGCAAAGAAACTTAGCCATTGGCTAAAGAAAAGCACAAATGCTTCTTTCTATATTTCCCAAGTCTTCTTACAAATACAACATACATGGCTTTATATAGCCTCAAAATGAAACTACTAAAGGCATTCCAAGAGTTGTAACATTTATACTTAATGGTCATAATGAGCCATTATGTAAATGTAACCTAAAAATACAATAACTCTAAATTACTCTAAATTGTAACCCACCCAAAATTTACAACAATCAAACTTCATTCTTCTTCAATGTAGCATGAGTTGAAACATCTTTTGATAATTTTGACAACTTTTTCTTCACATCTTCATTGAAGTATATTGTATGATTGATGTCTCTTGGTTCATATCAGACGAACTTTTGGATTCTAACTCTCCAATGCTCTAAAAAAGGAGTTTAGATGAAATTTTGTTCCACCTTTTGCCCACTACCAGAAATTATGAAATTAAAATAATAAATAAAGTTTCCTAAAATATTATCAACGACACAAAGGGTTGCTCAAAGTCCATCCTTTATGTACCTTTTTGAGTTTTGGAGAGTTAGGAACCGAAAGTTTGTCCTTTTTTTACCCTTTTCAAGCTTTAGAAAGTTAGAAACCCAAAGTTCGTCCTTTCTGGAGTCTGTCTCAGCGTTTGGACAAAACTTTGAACCATTAGAGGTTTGAAAGCCACAAAACAAAAGTTCACCCTTCATATAGTTCGTGAAGAAGTTCGTCCAAACTCTAACCCGTCGGTGCGGAAGGCTGTAGACCTGAGATTCGCTGCCTTCAGAGTTTGCCAAAACTAGGGGCCTTGTACAACTTTGAAGGATTATGAAACCAAAAGTTCAGCCTTTCCAGAGTTTGTCTCGATATTTGTTCCGAAGTTTGTTGAAGCATGGACATTTGTTCAGAAGTAACACACAGCTTGAGTATTTTAAGACATACTTCGTAAGTGACCCCACTATTGGGGTCATGGAATTCAAACATATGCAATTCATGATTAGGGACCTATTGTTAAAACCATTATAGGGATGGCCTCCAAGGACAAAATTTGTTGTGTAATACTTTCCTACACACAACCCACATGTGCGAGTATGGATCCCCAAACGGTTTTCACCACCGTGGACCCATCATAGTCGACCTACCTGCCCACAAATTATAATCTCTAGTGATACAAAATTAATTAATTAAACTCTTTAATTATTCAATTTTCATGCATTAACTATATGTCACTCCACTATCATTATAGAGTTGCACTCTTATGTACTGTAAGACAAGTTGTGTCTAATTATATAATCATTTCAAGCAAGTCAATCATTCACGAGTCGTTTGTAATTACAACTAGGTTAAAAGTTTGTTTACATCTGTAATTACATCTTTCACCTTTTAGTACCACTGATCCTCTAATCATCCATTTATTTATGATCCAATCAGAAACCAAATCTCTCTCGGTCTAATTTAAGGATGGGATCCCATTGTTCAAGTATCGAAATTAGCAGTTACGAGAACTCTAGTTTTATAGTGAAGTGACCTATAGTTAATGAATGGAAAATTTTGGAGGGTTCAAATTAATATTTAATATATTAAATATATAAAAAAGGAAAAATATATTAATTATATTTGATACAATTAAATATTAAATCAATTAATGTATCTAATACATTAAATAAAAATATATTTGAAATTTGTATGAGACTCAAATTAGTTAAATATATATTAGGATTGATGGCATTACTATAACACGTGCCCAAGCAATTTGGATCTTGATATGAATCCAACAACTAATCACGTGCATGTACCCGAAGGACCAATTACATGAAGCAAGGTTAAGAAGATTCAAGAGGCCTATACATTGCATCTTCAAAAGCTAGCTAGTGTACCGGTTGAAACAAAGACTTTTGAGCCCAAAAAAATCTTTATAGCATTAGCATATCAAATCAACAAGATAATGGAGTGGCTGATATTGGAAAGTAATTAGAAGACTTGCCTTTGGTAGTTGAAATACCAATTAAGTTATATTTAATAGCATTTATTAATAATTTGTATGAATTGCCTTATATTCTTCAATTTGTATTTAATAGCATTTATTAGTGGTTGGTGGCTGAATTTTATTTTGTTAGAGTTATCTTCTGGGCCTATTTAAAGGCATGTAATATTCATGTTTGAGGGATTTTGTTGAATACAGAAAAAAAAAAAAAACCTTTGTGTTTTCTTGATACCCTTTTGGTGTTATTCTTTTTCAAACCTTGCTTTAGGTTTGATGATTAAACCGATTCATTGAATTAGTTTTGATCAAGCTAATTATGGAGTGAATTGTCTTGGTATCTAAGAGTGACCATCATAGATTCCAAGTTCGATCTAAGAGTCATTCATCTTCTAACCAGCTCTTGGTTGGAATCAATCCGTTAAGTTAGCTTTCTCTGTGAGCGTTTTGCAAGGATTTTAGAAGGACCTCTAGCTCTGCAAATTCCAGCATTGTTGATGCTTATCATTTGGTATCAGAGCATTTGGTCCACATTCTTTGGCCGCTCTAGAGGTGAAATATCTTTATTGTTATTTTTTTTCTATCAAGTTTTTTTTTCTCTCTCAGATTATCGAAAAAAAAAAAAACCAACATTTACATTCTTGACCTAGTACCAAAAGCCTACCTTTCAGTGTTAAACACGAGTGTCCGTGAGTGAAATTTTTGTGAGAAGTGTGGAGAGGTCCCTTGATAACAAAATGTCACATAATGGAGAAGAAGTACCACCAGTACCAGATCTTAACACAACAAATCTTCAAGCAATTCAAGGTATGATGGAAATGATGATGAAAGATAGACAAGAAAGAAGGGCGCAACAACAAAGACAAGAACGAACATTACAAGAAGATGAGGGTATAGTAGTACAAGAAATACAAGTTGAAGGAAGATGGAGAGGAAGAAATAATCATGCAACTATTATGCAACCTAGAAGAATGGAAAGAGTACATGAAGATAGAGATGGGGGAGTTAAACTCAAAATCCCACCATTTTGTGGAACGGCAGATTCTGAGGCATATTTGCAGTGGGAAAGAAAGATAGAGCATGTGTTTGATTGCAACACCTATAGTGAAAATAAGAAGATGAGACTTGCTATTGCCGAATTTACCAATCATGCTAGTGATTGGTACCAATATCTCAAATCCGAGAGAAGAAGAAAAGAGGAGGATCCAATAGAGACATGGGAAGAACTTAAAGAATCCATGATAAAAAGGTATGTTCAAAAACATTATGAAAGAAATTTGAAAACTAAATTGCAAGGTTTGAGGCAAGGAACAAAAAGTGTGGCGGAATTGTTGGGTTTTATGTCCTAAAACTCATAGTTTGTAAACAAAGATATACTCTATTTTCAATAAAGTTATTATTGATGTTTATTCAGTAAAAATTGTTATTGAATAAAGTGAACTTTACGATCATTAATCTAAATCTAATAAACTAAGAACACTCTGGCTATAGTATGATTACTTGAACGATATGTAGAGACATAAGAGTGGATCAAGTTAAAGTATATAGTCAAAATGATCTATAGTATAAGGATAAGGCTGAGTACCTTATTCTGGGGACACTATGGATGCGGCCCACTTTTGTATATGATATAAACAATGTGATCACTAAAATTGTGCATGTGGAGACATGTGAGTGGGGGCGTCCTATGCAATGAGTATTGCATAAGATCGGACCATGAAGAAAACCACTCTCACTTTATAAAGTCGTTTACTGTTGAGACTGATTTTCTTTTCATTCGATAACCTAGGTAACTCGGTTTTAATCCTGAGCTAACCATGAACTCCTATTTATTCAGAATTATCCTTAGATTTGCATGGGTGAGAGTGGCTCTAGTTCGCCGACTCAACAGGCCTCCCATTTCAGGGGTAAGACTGGGTGAATGGCTGGGGACGTGGGGTGCAAGACGGAATTCACTCCTACCCACTTTTAGGGATAGAAGAAAGGTAGTTCCCTTAAGCACTGACTCCAGGTCTTGAACAAGGGGCCCCACCCTCTCATTGGCCTGAGAGGGATTCGGTTTACTGGTTGGACCACAAACCAATTGTTTATTAGAGGATCAGTGAGACATAAGGAACAAGAAGTAACTTCAGGGGTAAAACGGTAAATTGACCCAGCTCTAGTTACGAACAACCTGTGAAGGATCGACTTACTAATCATGGTTATATCAGATGGACAGAAATATATCTATAGTGAGGGGAGTGCAACTACTAGGCTATAGTGGAGTGTCCTAGTAGTTAACGAATGTTGGTTAACCAGGTTAATGAGTTTAATCGGTTAATCTTGAATCGTTGGAGCCCATGATCTATAGGTCCATTAGGTCCCTCTGCTAGCTCATATCGGACTAAACCATAGAACAGTGTGACGAGTGAGTTCGAAGTGTTCGAATTCAAATTAGGGAATATGCGTTACATATATACGATATATTTAATCGCAATTTTGTTTTATTTACGAATTAAACGAAAAGAGAGAATCTGAGATATTTAAATAAATTTAAATATCTTAATCAATTATGTGTCGGAATTGATTGAGATTGGCATTTGAATTAATATTAAATATTAATTAAATAGTTTAATTAATCATTTAATGTTACTTTAATTTGAAATTTATTATTCAAATTAATTGTTGAATTAAAATGAAGAAAGTCAAAAGGTTGACTTTCATCTAATGGAAAAATCATGTTAGTGGAATTTTGAGGTGTCAAAATTTGGTTTAACCAAACTTGCATGTTTGCCAAATAAACCCCACAAGTTTGAGTGGAATTTTGAGTGTCAAAATTTGGTTAACTCAAACATGCATGCTTGCCACATAATCCCAAACATTTGAGTGGAATTTTAAGTGTCAAAATTTGGTGATCTCAAGTTTGCATGAACATGCAAACTTGACTCTTTAAATAGAGTGATCATGATACTTGGAAGGGATTCTTCATCTTGATGAAAAACCTCTCAAAAACACTCTCTTCCATCTTTACAAAATCCCTCCCAAGTCTAGTCACTCACCGGATTCCACAATCCCGTTCTAAGGCCGGAGAATAGTGGAGAAGACACTAGTGGTGGTTCGAAACCGGTTCGTGAGGCAAAAGGAGTTTGAACTACAAAAGGTTAGTATTTAAACTCATTAAGTTTTAATACTTATGAACATGCTAGTCATTTACAATAATTGATGTTCTAAAAGTGCCTAAGATCCAAATTGCTTCCGCATGTGTTATAGTAACACCATCAGGAATATTATCAAGAGATGGAAACTATGAAGGAAAGAGCAAATGTTAGAGAAGAAGAAGAAGATACCATGTCTAGATTCCTTGGAGGTTTGAATCGAGAAATTGCTCATCTTGTTGACAGAAATCTACCACCATATCTAGAAGACATGTATCATTATGCTCTCAAAATTGAAGACCAATTGAAGGAAGAAAAAGAGCATTCAAAAAGGTACACATCACGAACTAACACCTTTTCAAATTCAAAAACTTGGAACAAGGGTAGTTTTGTGAATAGAAATGAATCAATGTCACCAAAAGAAAAGTTTGTGGCTGCTAATAGAGTGGAGGCTGAGAGTTCCATTGGTAAAAAGAATGAAGCTTCAAAAACGGTAAAGGAGAAGTCTAGTTCTATTCAATGTTGGAAGTGCAAAGGGTTTGGACACATGAGCAAAGAATGTGTTAATAAAAAAGTTATGGTGATAAGGAATGGTATACTTGATTCAGATGAAGAATGTGAGGATCATGATTCACAGCTTGTGCAAGAAATCGCAGCATATGATGATGAGTATGTTGAAGAAGTTAATTCCATATCTTTGATCACAAAAAGGGTACTCAATGTTCAAATCAAGGAAGAGAAATTTGAAGAGCAAAGGGAAAACTTGTTCCACACAAGATGTTTGGTCAAAGGAAACCCATGCAACTTGGTGATTGATAGTGGAAGTTGCACAAATGTGGTAAGCAGCTTCCTTGTAAAAAGACTTCAACTTTCTGTCCATCCCCATCCAAAACCATAGAAAGAAGAAATTATAGAAAGGTAACATTTGATGGTTTGATGAACAAACAAAGAAGAAATGTAACAACCCGAAATTTTCTACTTAATTTAAGGTCGCTACTGTGTACATACCATAAACATTGAATGCGGAAGACTTCATTGAAATTCCATAAAACATAACCTTTAACTTAAAAACACAGCCATGGACTTACGTGTTCCGAAAACATCTTTAAAACGACACAACAAAAGACCCGAAATAAAATAAATAAGCGTTTAAGTTTAAAACATCCTATTCTATCCTAAGTCTAAGAAAATGAATACCACTATCCTATGCATGTGCCATGATCTCGAGTTGCGATGCCGTCGTCAGCCGTACATGAATACCTTGCCTTAACCTGAAAAATGTAGTAGCACATGGCCTGAGTATTTAAATAAATACTCAGTAAGTGACCCCCTATCGGGGTTATGCGTCAAACACATGTAATGAAATGATGGGACCTATCGTTCCGTTTCGTTTCTTTTTCGTTTCGTTTCGTTTCGTTTCATTTCGTTTTCCAAACGGTGTAGTCCTAACAGGTAATCGTGGACGTGTACCTTATACTCTACACGCAGCCCATACGTGCGAGTATGGGCTCACCAGCTAGTTCGCACACCGCTGGGCCACTGTCCCTAGCCGGTGGGCATGCTCTGGGGGCCCATCAGGACCCGTTAAAACTAAAACCGTCACGGCAGCGCTATACAGAGCATAACGATCGTTGTCCTGCCATTTGGATGTACGCGTCCGTACCCTCGTGATGGGATAGGGGTATCCCCCCAAATGCATGAACACACAATATGCATGAGGTCCCACTAGTCCTACAGTCATCATTCGATGAGCATAACCCCGCGTCACGTTTTCATGCTTACATGTCATTCTCATTCTCATTTCGTTACATATCATACATATTCCTAGCGGGGTTATGTATCATGCAATTTACCGTATTTCAAGTCATGCAATTCATTCAATCACATTCGCATACTCATACAACAAGTCATAATCGTACACGAGTCACACATCGTCACATGCATTCATATCACATCCAATAAGCAGCATAAATAACATACATTCACGTTCACATGATTTCGTACTTAAGCATATTAAGCTAGCAAACAAATTAATGACACGTGCATAACCACGGGCACATGCCAACATACAGCAATTAATGCGTAACCTACGACGGGTGAGCCACTTACTTGGTAGGCCTTAGCCGAAGTACTCCCTAGAATATAACGTAAGCTCCTAGCTCCTCGTGGACGTTCTACGCTTCCGTTGGTGGTTGGTTCCTTAAACAGGGCCGAAACAAGGTCCGGGAGGGTCGGAACGGTGTCAATCGGGCTGGAAACAGGTTTCCCGAGCCAATAAGCCGCCGGAGCTGAGGAGCCGCCGCGAACCGATGAAGCCGCCTGAGCCGAGAGGAGCCGCGCTGCAGACGTGACACGTGGCACAATCAGAGAGCGACGAGTGTGCAGGCGTCTCGAGTCGAGGCGCAGGTTAACGGGTCGCTCGCGGGTCTCGGGCCGAACGCGGGTGACGGGCCGCGCGGTGATGGGCCGACTCGCGGGTGACGGGCCGAGGGGTGAAGGCCGAGTGTTTGGGCTGCGGGTAACGTGGGTTCTGGGCCGACCGAAGGGACGGGGTTCGGTTCGGGTTTCCGGATCTGGATCTCGGGTCGGACTTCGTCCTCTTCGCCCGACTCCTGCGCGATTTTCTGGTGGTCTCTCTCTCTCCTCGACAACGTCGTCCTGACGTCCTTTTTTTCCCTTTTTTTCCCCCGTTCCCGAGCTTATCCTTCACCCTAACCCCGTTTTTGGTACAGATTTCGTTGGTAAGGGCCTCGCACTCCGGGATCTGGAGAAGTTCGAAAGTCCGCCGTTTCGTCTTCCTTGCCGATGGTGTTTAGCGTACAGGATTCGTCTAAAACCTACTCCTGATGTGTGTAAAGGGTTCTGGGATTACTTTTGTGGTATGAAATGGGGGTTTTCGACGTCGATTCGTACGCTTCGGCTTCGCCAGAGTTCCGTCGGTTTTCTGTTCTCTACCTTTTTCCTTACCGTTCTCGTTTCTTTGCAGGTGTTTTCAGGGTGGCTGAAGGTCGGGGACGCGATTTTTTTGGCATCCCAGCCCTCGGTCGCGCTTTGTGGGTAGTGTACGACCATCAATTTTTTTTTTTTTTTTGGTTCCGTTACAAGAAATTAAGGTGAACTCCCAAGCTCTTATTTCTTTTACTCTTGGAAGATATAAAGATAAGTTCTTTGTGATGTCGTACCAATGCATGCGGGGGACATCTTATTCGGTCGACCTTGGCAATATGATAGAAAGGTAACATTTGATGGTTTGATGAACAAGGATACTTTTACTTTGTGTGGGAAGAAATTTACTTTACTTCCATTGTCTCCATATGAAGTACATTGTGAGCAATTGAAATTAGAGAAGAAAAGAAAAGAATATGAAGAACAACAGTGGAGAGAAGAAACTAAGGTAAAGGTGAGAAAAAAAAAAGTGGGAGAAAAAAACAATATTAAGTTCTTGTCCGGAAAGAACGAAGAATTTGATTTGAGGACAAATCCTTTTAAAGAAAGGGGGGATGATATGAATCCAACAACTGATCACGTGCATATACCCGAAGAACCGATTACAAGAAGCAAGGTTAAGAAGATTCAAGAGGCCTATACATTGCATCTTCAAAAGCTAGCTAGTGTACCGGTTGAAACAAAGACTTTTGAGCCCAAAAAATCTTTATAGCATTAGTATATCAAATCAACAAGATAATGGAGTGGCTGATATTGGAAAGTAATTAAAAGACTTACCTTTGGTAGTTGAAATACCAATTAAGGAAATTATTAATGCCTTTTTTTCTTCATTTTATATTTAATAGCAATTATTAATAATTTGTATGAATTGTCTTATATTCTTGAATTTGTATTTAATAGCATTTATTAGTGGTTGGTGGCTGAATTTTATTTTGTTAGGGTTATCTTATGGGCCTATTTAAAGGCATGTAATATTCATGTTTGGGGGATTTTGTTGAATACAGAAAAAAAACAAAAAAAAAAACCTTTGTGTTTTCTTGATACCCTTTTGGTGTTATTCTTTTTCAAACCTTGCTTTAGGTTTAATGATTAAACCGATTCATTGAATTAGTTTTGATCAAGCTAATTCTGGAGTGAATTGTCTTGGTATCTAAGAGTGACCATCATAGATTCCAAGTTCGATCTAAGAGTCATTCATCTTCTAACCAGCTCTTGGTTGGAATCAATCCGTTAAGTTAGCTTTCTCTGTGAGCGTTTTGCAAGGATTTTAGAAGGACCTCTAGCTTTGCAAATTCCAGCATTGTTGGCGCTTATCAGATCTTAGGCACTCTAAGTACATCAATTATAGGAAATTAGTTAGCATGTTCAAAAGCATTAAAACTCAATGAATTTGAATACTAACCTTTTGTAGTTCAAATTCCTTTTTCCTCACGAACCGATTTCGAACTACCACTAGTGTCTTCCCTACTAGTTTTTGGCCTTAGAATGGGATTGTGGAATCGAGTAAGTGACTAAACTTATATGAATTAAGTATATTTGTGGAATCGGGTGAGTGACTAAACTTATATGAATTTAGTATATGTAAAGAGAGAGTTTTGAGAGATTTTCTCAAAGTTTTGCAAGTAGAATTTTCTTTTACCTTGATCACTTTACTTATAGAGTCATATTTGCATGATTACCAAATTTTGACACTTAAATTCCACTCAACAATTAATTTAAATAATTAATTTCAAATCAAAATAATATTAAATGATTAATTAAACAATTTAATTAATATTTAACATTAAATGAAATGTCAATCCCAATCAATTTCGGCACATATTGATTATGAATCCCGATTCATAATTAAAATATTTAAATCTTATTTAAATATCTCAAATTCCCTCATTTTTCATTTTGTTTAACTCGTAATTAAATCAAAATGCGATTAAATATATCGTATATATTTAGCGCATATTCCCTAATTTGTGTTCGAACACTTCAAATCACTCGCAAAACTAATCTAAGGTTTAGTCGGATATGAGCTAGCAGGAGAACCTAATGAACCTATAAATCATGGGCTCCAACGATCCGAGATTAACCGGCTAAACACATTAACCTTGTTAACCAACATTCGTTAACTACTAGGACACTCCACTATAGCCTAGTAGTTGCACTCCCCTCACTATAGATATATTTTTGTCCATTTGATATAACCATGATTAGTAAGCCCATCCTAACAGGTTGTTCGTAACTAGAGCTGGGTCAATGTACCGCTTTACCCCTAAAGTTACTTCTTGTTCCTTAAGTCCTACTGATCCTCTAATGAACAATTGGTTTGTGGTACAACCACCAAACCGAATCCATCTGAGGCCAATGAGAGGGTGGGCCCCTTGTCAAGACCTAGAGTCAGTACTTAAGGGAACAACCTCTCTACTATCCCCAAAAATCGGTAGGAGTGGATTCCATCTTGCACCCTATGTTCCCAACTATTCACCTAGTCTTACCCCTGAAATGGGAGGCTTATTGAGTCGGCGAACTCGGGCCACTCTCACCCATGCAAATCTAAGAATAATTCCGAATAAACAGGAGTTCATAGTTAGCTTAGGATTAAGGTCGAATTACCTAGGCCATCGAATGAAAAAATCAGTCTCAATAGTAAACAGCATTATAAAGTGAGAGTGATTTTCTTCATGGCCCGATCTTATGCAATACTCATTGCATAGGACGCCTCCACTCACATGTCTCCACATGTACAATTTAGTGATCACATTGTTTATATCATATACAGAGTGGACCGCATCCATAGTGTCCCCAAGATAAGGTATTTAGCCTTATCTCTGTACTATAGATCATTTTGACTATATACTTGAACTTGATCCGCTCTTATGTCTCTACATAGAGTTCAAGTAATCATACTATAGCTAGAATGTTCTTAGTTTATTGGATTTAGATTAATGATCGTAAAATTCACTTTATTCATTAACAATTGTTACTGAATAAACATCAATAATAGCTTTATTGAAAATAGAATATGTTTTTATTTACAAACTATGTGTTTTAGGACATAAAACCCAACAAGGATATCTTATAATATTTAAATATGATTTGTATAAGATATTATATTCTAATATATTAGATATGCAAATATATTATTTGACAAATATTCTCCAAGAGTCCTGGTAAATAGGACCTTCGGGTTGAGCTAAATACACACGAATTTCTCCAACTTTCTTTGGAGAACGAAACTACCTCTCTAGAGAATTCTCTTGAAACTATCCTTCTCCGATCCTTTTTGGATTTTCTTTCAAGAGGCTCCCACAAGTCTTGGCCTTGTGTTCGAGTCATAGCAAAAAGAACTTATGGAATATAGAGAACTTTTGCATGGTCGGAATACTTCAAGAAGTCTTGTAAGCTAGGTTTCTACAAAGGTAGAGTTATTGCTCCCCTCTTTATTGCTTTGTTTTAATTCGTAATAACATTCAAAACCGTTCCCAATGCGATGTAGACTAAGAGCTCATTCCCTTTAGTTTTTATTTTTATTGTTTATTTATTTCATTTAGTATTTCGTAATGTTGTTTAAAGATGTTTTTGAACACGTAAATCCATGACAATGTTTTATCATGAATTTTTAAATGTTTAATTTCTCATAAGAGCATAGGTTATTATGATGGTAACAACTTTAGGTTATTAGAAATCTAGGGTCGTTACAAAAAAATTGAAAAACCAGTGCCAAGTCCACAAATTAACTAGTGCACTTTATCAATGTTCTTGACCGGTTTGCTAATGACATGAACTTAGGGGTGAACATAGTCTGGGTTGGGGGATTTTTTTGACCCAACCCAAAAGTTCGGGTTGGTTGGATTGGTAACCCAACCCAACCCGAAACTTTTCACAACCCAACCCAACCCAACCCTCTATTTTCGGGTTGGGTCCGGGTTGGGTTGTCAATTTTTTTTAAAAAATCTGTCGGTGGTGAAAATTTTACTTCCTTTTTGCGACAGTCTATACTAGCTCGATTTTCTGCTAACCAATCCATGCCTAGTATGACGTCGAAATCTGTCATGTTTACCACTATCAGGTCAACGCTTAAAGTTTGGTTCCCTATGATTACTTGGCCATCCTTTACTCTATCCCTAGATACTAAGTCTACCCCCGCAGGGGTGCTTATAGACATTTCATGCAATAAGGGTTCTAATTCGAACCCTGCTTGTACAACAAAAGACATGGAAATAAAGGAATGCGTGGAACCAGAATCAAATAAGGTAAAAGCGAAATGACCTAAAATGGATAGTGTACCTGTCACCTTGCGTCCGAATCTTAGAATACCTTTAATGGGGGCTACTTTTAAGAACACTGGGTCCCCCTCTTCGAACTCTAAATTCCTACGCCTAACGTCGGCGTAGCTCTTTTGCCTACTCTGTGCGGTACGCATTCTTACTCTAATTTTCTGTATTGCCTCGTTGGTGACGTGGACCAGCTCGGGTCCTACCAGTTCTTGTTCTCCTACTTCGTCCTAGCACAATGGGGATCTACATCGTTTTCAATACAAAGCTTCAAAGGGTGCCATCCCGATGGTTGCTTGGAAGCTGTTATTGTAAGAGAATTCCATTAAGTGCAGTTTAGTGTCCCAACTCCCTGTGAAATCCATAACGCATGCCTGAAGCATGTATTCCAGAATTTGGTTTAATCGTTTCGTTTGGCCATCCGTTTGTGGGTGGAAGGCGGTGCTAAAGTCGAGGCGGGTACCCATCGCTTTTTGGAGTCCGCGCCAAAAGGCTGACGTAGAACGCGGGTCTCGATCCGACACAATTGACACCGGTACTCCATGCAACCTCACAATTTCTTTAACATACAGTTGGGCCCAATTGTCTATTGTATATGTTGCCTTACCCGGTAGGAAGTGAGCCGACTTTGTTAGACGATCCACAACCACCCAGATTACCGTATAGCCCTTTAATGTTTTGGGTAGGCCTACTATGAAATCCATGACAATGTTTTCCCATTTCCATTCCGGTATACTTAGAGGTTGTAGTAGCCCGGCAGTTTTCTGCCTAGGGGTTTTTACTTGTTGGCACACCAGACACTTACTCACGTACTCCGCGATATCCTTTTTCATACTTCGCCACCATAAGTGTTATTTCAAGTCTTGATACATCTTTGTTCCACCTGGATGTATCGAGAAGGTTGAGTTGTGTGCCTCAGTTAGGATTTCATTCTTTATTTTCCTCATGGGTGGGACACATAAACGCCCTTGGCATAATAATCTGTCATCTGTTGACTTAGAGAATCCGTCCACTGTGCCTACTTCCAATTGGTCTAGGATTTTACTTAGGCTTGGATCCCCACGTTGTGAGTCTATGATCCTTTGTCTGAGCGTGGGGCGCATTGTCAGTCAGGCTATTTGGGCTGCAACTTCTTTGGTTACTACCGCTATATCAGCCCGTTCGAAATTAGTTCGCACTCGTAGCTCCCTGGTGATGAGGGGCGACAAGTGTACTACTTTTCGACTCAGTGCATCAGCGACTATGTTTGCTTTTCCAGGGTGGTTCTGGATGTCTATGTCGTAATCTTTTACCAGCTCTAACCATCTACGTTGCGTCATGTTCAATTCTTTTTGTGTGAACCAATATTTTAGGCTTTTGTGGTCCGTGTAGATTTGGGTCTTTTCGCCATACAGGTAGTGTCGCAAAATTTTTAACGCGAACACTACTGCTGCCAGCTCCAAATCACGTGTAGGATAGTTTTTCTCGTAATCCTTTAGTTGGCGTGACGCATACGCAACCACCTTGCCATGTTGCATCAGTACACAACCTAATCCCTTTTTGGATGCGTCACTGTAAATCACATATCCCACAGAACTCTCTGGAACTGTGAATACTGGGCGGATACTAATCTTTGTTTCAGCTCTTGAAAGCTGGCCTCACAAGTATCGTCCCAAACAAAAGGTACACCTTTTTTTGTCAATTGGGTGAGAGGCGTGGCTATTCTAGCGAAGTCTAGGACAAACCTTCGGTAGTAGCCCGCCAATCCTAAGAAACTTCGTATCTCGGTGACCGTTGTTGGGCGTTTCCATTTCGTGACCGCTTCTATCTTATTGGGCGTTTCCATTTCATTTCGTTTCGTTTCATTTCATTTTCCCTACAGTGTAATCCTAACGGGTAATCGTGGACGTGTACCATATACTCTAAACACAGCCCATACATGCGAGTATGGGCTCACCAGCTAGTTCGCACACCGCTGGGCCACTGTCCTTAGCCGGTGGGCATACTCTGGGAGCCCCTTATGCCGGGACCCGTTAAAACTAGAACCGTCACGGCAGCGTTATTCAAAGCATAACGATCGTTGTCCTGCCATTGGATGTACGCGTCTGTACCCTTGTGATGAGATAGGGGTATCCCCCCAAATGCATGAACACACAATATGCATGAGGTCCCACTAGTCCTCCAGTTATCATTAATGAACATAACCCCCTGTCACGTTTTCATGCTGACATGTCATTCTCATTCTCATTTCTTTATATATCATACATATTCCTAGCGGGGTTATGTTTCATGCAATTTACCGTATTTCATGTCATACAATTCATGCAGTTACATTTAAATATTCATACAAACAAGCCATAATCGTTCAAGGGCCACACATCGTCACATGCATAACATATCACATCAACTAAGCAGCATACATAACATACATCCACGTTCACATGATTTCGTACTTATGCACATTAAACTAGCATACAATTTAATGACACGTGCAAATCCACGGGCACGTGCCAACATACAGCAAATAATGCGTAACCTACAACGGGTGAGCCACTTACTTGGTAGGCCTTAGCCGAAGTACTCCCTAGAATATAATGTAAGCTCCTAGCTCCTCGTGAACGTTCTACGCTTCCGTTGGTGGTTGGTTCCTATTGGTTCATTCGTCACTTTCGTTAGGATTTCACAAATAATAATAAATTCTCAACAGGAATTTGTGAAATACGACCTTAAAATGTTCCATTTTACCTTAAACAGGGCCGAAACCAGGTGCGGGAGGGTCGGAACGGTGTCAAACAGGCTGGAAATAGGCCGCCGGAGCCAAATAAGCCGCTGGCGAGCCGATTAAGTCGCTTAAGCCGAGAGGAGCCGCGCTGCAGACGTGCCACATGGCACCATCAAAGAGTGACGCGTGTGCAGGAGTCTCAGGTCGAGGCGCGGGTTAACGGATCGCTCATGGGTCTCAGGCCGAACGCGGGTGACGGGCCGTGCGCGGTGTTGGGCCGGTTCGCGGGTAAAGGGTCGGAGTTTTTGGGCTGCAGGAATCGTCGGTTCTTGGCCGACCGAAGGGAATTGGGTTCAGTTCGGGTTGCCGGATCTGGCTCTCGGGTCAGACTTCGTCCTCTTCGCCTGACTGCCTACGCGATTTTCTGGTGACCTCTCTCTCTCCTCGACAACGTCGTCTCGACGTCCTTTTTCCCTCTTTTTTCCTCCGTTCCCGAGATTATTCTTCACCCTAACCCCGTTTTTGGTATAGATTTTGTTTGTAAGGACCTCACACTCCCGGATCTGGAGAAGCTCGAAAGTCCGCCGTCCGTCGTCGTCATCCGTACAAGTGATCTGAGTATTTTGAAGAATACTCAGTAAGTGACCCCACTATAGGGGGCCATGCAAATGCAAACACATGCAATCATGCTCTTGGGACATATCCCTATCTCATCTAGGGGTGGCCTCCAGTCTCAAACAACTATGGATGTGTAGTACTTCTCTACACACGACTCACACGTGCGAGTGTGAGTCCCTAGGTGGTCTCGCACACCCCCTGAACCCTCTCTAGTCACTAATTTGTAGCAATGTCTAGAGGTCAGCAGAGCCCCTAGTGTCTTGCACCTCATGAACACCCTCATCATTATACTGTGCGCGTCCGCACTCACCATCTCTAGGGGTGAGAGTGGCCCAAGTTCACCGATTCAATAAGCCTCCCATTTCAGGGGTAAGATTTGGTGAATAGCTAGGGACATAGGGTGCAAGATGGAATTCACTCCTACCCGCTTTTAGGGACAGTAGAGAGGTTGTTCATTTAAGTACTTACTCGAGGTCTTGAACAAGGGGCCCCACCCTCTCATTGGCCAGAGAGGGATTCGGTTTAGTAGTTGGACCACAAACAAATTGCTCATTAGAGGATGGGTGAGACTTAAAGAACAAGTAGTAACTTTAAAGGTAAAACGGTAAATTGACCCACCTCTAGTTATGAACAACCTTTGAAAGATGGACTTACTAATTATGGTTATATCAAATGGACAAAAATATATCTATAGTGAGCGGCGTGCAACTACTAGGCTATAGTGGAGTGTTCTGGTAGTTAACGAATGTTGGTTAACTAGGTTAATGAGTTTAGCCGGTTAATCTTTGATCGTTGGAGCCCATGATCTGTAGGTCCATTAGGTACCCCTGCTTGCTCATATCGAATTAAACATTAGAATAGTGTGACCAAAGAGTTTGAAGTGTTAGAATTCGAATTAGGGAATATGCGCTAAATATATACCATATATTTAACTGCATTTTTTTAAATTACGAATTAACACAAAGAAAGAGAATCGGAGATATTTAAATAAGATTTAAATATTGTAATTATGGATAGGGATTCATAATCAATATGTGCCGGAATGGTTTGGGATTGGTGTTTGATTTAATGTTAAATATTAATTAAATTATTTAATTAATTATATAAATTAATTTAATTTAAAATTAATTATTTAAATTAATCGTTGAATTAAAATACAGAAAGTCAAAATGTTGACTTCACTTAATGAAAATATCCATGTTTGAGTTGGAATATTGAGTTTCAAGATATGGTTTAAGAACACTTTCATGTTTGTCAAATAACCCCACAAATTTGGGTGGAATTTTGTGTGTCAAAATTTGATAATCTCAAATTTGCATGAGCATCCAAATATGACTCTATAATTGGAGTAATCAAGTTACATGAATTTCTTTTTGAATTTTTTTTTAGAAAATCCCTTGACGGTCTCTTCACATATACTAAATTCTTTCCAACTTTCGTCACTCACTGGATTCCACAATTCCGTTCTAAGGTCGGAGAATGGTAGGGAAGACACTAGTGGTGGTTCGAAATCGTTCGTGAGGAAGACGAAATTAAAACAAGAAAGGAATTTAAACTACAAAAGGTTACTACTCAAACTTACTGAGTTTTAATGCTTTTGAACATGCTAGCAAATTTACTAAAATTGATGTACTTAGAGTGTGATAAGATAAGGAATCAATACAAGGGGAATAAGATTCGGATTACCTTGTTGATCGAATATCTCAAGGCAAGAACACTTGATTGAGATTCGAATCACTCCACAAGCAAGATCGATCATGTCTAGCTTGAATGATTCTTGTTGATCAAATATCTCAAGACAAGAACACTTGATTGAGATTCGAATCACTCCACAAGCAAGATTGATCATGTCGAGCTTGAATGATTCTACATGCAATCTAAACTATATAGAATTGCAAAGAAACTTAGTCATCGGCCAAAGAAAAGCACAAATGCTTCTTTAATATATTTTCCAAGTCTACCTTACAAATACAACATACATGGCTTTATATAGCCTCAAAATGAAACTATTAAAGACATTCCAAAAGTTGTAACATTCATACATAATGCCCATAATTAGCCATTATGTAAATGTAACCTAAAGGAAATAAAATGTCTTAAAGTACAATAACTCTAAATTACTCTAAATTGTAACCCACCCAAAATTTATAACCATCAAACTTCATTCCTCTTCAATGTGACATGAATTGCAACCTCTTTTGATAATTTTGACAACATTTTCTTCACATCTTCATTGAAGTATATTGTATGAATGATGTCTCTTGGTTCATATGATTCTCCACTTCTTCAAGAGGATTCGTCCTTGAATCTTTTTGTGAAACTTTGCTGCAAAACATAAGATATGAAAATACAAAGACCCTCACAACAATCTCTCATGTGTATACACTCAAAGATTTTTTTTAGGCCACTCTGTTTGCACTTGGTATCAGAGCTTCAGGCTCAAGATTGGATATATGTTTCCTTTGCATTTCTTCTCAATTTGATTTTTATTTATTTTCATCTTTTTAGTTTTTAATCGACCCAGAGTTCAAAATTCAATCTTTGCTCTATTTAAAATTTTGAGAGGTGAGAATGAGAGCTTCATTTGTGTAACTGAGTGTAAAAAGAGTGTAAAATGAGTGTCCTAAAATTTCCTTGAGTGTATACTCGTGAGGAGAGTGTTGTGAGTTCCTTCGTATTTCCATAACTTATTTTTTGCAGCAAAGTTTCACAAATAGATTCGAGGACGAATCCTCTTGAAGAAGTGGAGAATGATATGAACCAAGAGACATCAATCATACAATATACTTCAATGAAGATGTGAAGAAAAGGTTGTCAAAATTATCAAAAGATGTTTCAATTCATGCTACATTGAAGAAAAAATGAAGTTTGATTGTTGCAAATTTTGGGTGGGTTACAATTTAGAATAATTTATCGTTATTGTATTTTAAGACTTTTTATTTAATTGAGGTTACATTTACATAATGGCTAATTATGGTCATTAAGTATGAATGTTACAACTTTTGGTATGCCTTTAATAGTTTCATTTTGAGGCTATATAAAGCCATGTATGTTGTATTTGTAAGCAGACTTGGAAAAAATAGTGTAAATGATAAGATAAGAAATCAACTACAAGGGGAATAAGATTCGGATTACCTTGTTGATCGAATATCTCAAGCCAAGAACACTTTGTTTGAGATTCGAATCACTCCAGAAGCAAGATCGATCATGTCTAGCTTCAATGATTCTTGTTGATCAAATATCTCAAGACAAGAACACTTGATTGAGATTCGAATCACTCCACAAGCAAGATGATATGAATCCAACAACTGATCACTTCCATGTACCCGAACGAGCAATTATAAGAAGCAATACAAAGAAGATTCAAGTATCAAATCAAGAAAATAATGGAGTGGCTAACATTGAAAAGTGATTAGAAGACTTGCCTTTGGTAGTTGAACTACCAATTAAGACAATTTATGAATTGCCTTATATTCTTCAATTTATATTTAATAGCATTTATTAAAAGTTTGTATGAATTGCCTTATATTCTTCAATTTGTATTTAATAGCATTTATTAGCATTTATTAGTGGTTGGTGGCAGAACTTTATTTTGTTAGGGTTATCTTTTGGGCCTATTTAAAGGCATGTAATACTCATGTTTGGGGGATTTTGGTTGAATACAGAAAAAAACCGGAATTTGCAAAGCTAGAGGTCCTTCTAGAATCCTTGCAAAACGCTCACAGAGAAAGCTAACTTAACGGATTGATTCCAACCAAGAGCTGGTTAGAAGATGAATGACTCTTAGATCGAACTTGGAATCTATGATAGTCACTCTTAGATACCAAGACAATTCACTCCAGAATTAGCTTGATCAAAACTAATTCAATGAATCGGTTTAAACATTTGATTGAGATTCAGATTACCTTGTTGATCGAATATCTCAAGACAATTCACTCCAGGATGTTAGGCACTCTGATAAGATAAGGAATCAACTACAAGGGGAATAAGATTCAGATTACCTTGTTGATCGAATATCTCAAGGCAAGAACACTTGATTGAGATTCGAATCACTCCACAAGCAAGATCGATCATGTCTAGCTTGAATGACTCTTGTTGATCAAATATCTCAAACACTTATTTGGTTGAATACAAAAAAAAACCTTTGTGTTTTCTTGATAACCTTTTGGTGTTATTCTTTTTCAAACTTTGCTTTAGGTTTGATGTTTAAACCGATTCATTGAATTAGTTTTGATCAAGCTAATTCTGGAGTGAATTGTCTTGGTATCTAAGAGTGACTATCATAGATTCCAAGTTCGATCTAAGAGTCATTCATCTTTAACCAGCTCTTGGTTGGAATCAATCCGTTAAGTTAGCTTTCTCTGTGAGCGTTTTGCAAGGATTCTAGAAGGACCTCTAGCTTTGCAAATTCCAGCATTGTAGGCGCTTATCATTTGGTATCAGAGCATTTGGTCGACGTTCTTTGGCCGCTCTAGAGGTGAAATATCTTTACTGTTATTTTTTTTTCTCTTTTTTGTCTCTCTCAGATTATCGGAAAAAAAAAAACCAGACTTTACATTCTTGACCTAGTACCAAAAGCCCACCTTTGAGTGTTAAACACGAGCGTCCCTGAGTAAAATTTTTGTGAGAAGTGTTGAGAGGCCCCTTGATAACAATGTCACATAATGGAGAAGCAGTACCACCAGTTCCAGATCTTAATACAACCATTCTTCAAGCAATTCAATGTATGATGGAAATGATGATGGAAGATAGACAAGAAAGAAGGGCGCAACAACAAAGACAAGAACGAACATTACAAGAAGATGAAGGTATAGTAGTACAAGAAAGACAAGTTGATGGTAGATGGAGAGGAAGAAATAACCATGCAACTATTATGCAACCTAGAAGGATGGAAAGAGTACATGAAGATAGAGATGGGGGAGTTAAACTCAAAATCCCGCCCTTTTGTGGAACGACAGATTCTGAGGCATACTTGCAGTGGGAAAGAAAGATAGAGCATGTGTTTGAGTGCAACACCTATAGTGAAAATAAGAAGATTTGACTTGCTATTGCCGAATTTACCAATCATGCTGGTGATTGGTACCAACATCTCAAATCTGAGAGAAGAAGAAAAGATGAGGATCCAATAGAGACATGGGAAGAACTTAAAGAAGCCATGAGAAAAAGGTATGTTCCAAAACATTATGAAAGAAATTTGAAAACTAAATTGCAAGGTTTGAGGCAAGGAACAAAAAGTGTGGCGGAATATTATCAAGAGATGGAAACTATGATGGAAAGAGCAAATGTTAGAGAAGAAGAAGAAGATACCATGTCTAGATTCCTTGGAGGTTTGAATCGAGAAATTGCTCATCTTGTTGACAGAAATCCACCACCATATCTGGAAGACATGTATCATCATGCTCTCAAAATTGAAGACCAATTGAAGGAAGAAAAAGAGCATTCAAAAAGGTACACATCACGAACTACTAACACCTTTTCAAATTCTAAAACTTGGAACAAGGATAGTTTTGTGAATAGAAATGAATCAATGTCACCAAAAGAAAAGTTTGTGGCTGCTAAAAGAGTGGAGGCTGAGAGTTCCGTTGGTAAAAAGAATGAAGCTTCAAAGACGGTAAAGGAGAAGTCTAGTTCTATTCAATGTTCGAAGTGCAAAGGGTTTGGACACATGAGCAAAGAGTGTGCTAATAAAAAAGTTATGGTGATAAGGAATGGTATACTTGATTTAGATGATGAATGTGAAGATCATGATTCACAGCTTGTGGAAGAAATCGCAGCATATGATGATGAGTATGTTGAAGAAGGTAATTCCATATCTTTGATTACAAGAAGGGTACTCAATGTTCAAATCAAGGAAGAGAAATTTGAAGATCAAAGGGAAAACTTGTTCCACACAAGATGTTTGGTCAAAGGACCATGCAACTTGGTGATTGATAGTGGAAGTTGCCCAAATGTGGTAAGCAGCTTCCTTGTAAAAAGACTTCAACTTTCTGTCCATCCCCATCCAAAACCATACAAACTTCATTGGTTAACAAACAAAGAAGAATTTAAGGTGAACTCCCAAGCTCTTATTTCTTTTACTCTTGGAAGATATAAAGATGAAATTCTTTGTGATGTCGTATCAATGCATGCGGGGGACATCTTATTCGACCGACCTTGGAAATATGATAGAATGAAGAAAAGAAAAGAATATGAAGAACAACAGTGGAGAGAAGAAACTAAGGTAAATGTGAGAAAAAAAAAAGTGAGAAAAAAAAAAAATATTCAGTTCTTGTCCGGAAAGAACGATGAATTTGATTTGAGGACAAATCCTTTTAAAGAAAGGGGGGATGATATGAATCCAACAACTAATCACTTCCATGTACCCGAACGAGCAATTATAAGAAGCAATACAAAAAGATTCAAGTATCAAATCAAGAAAATAATGGAGTGGCTAACATTGGAAAGTGATTAGAAGACTTGCCTTTGGTAGTTGAACTACCAATTAAGACAATTTATGAATTGCCTTATATTCTTCAATTTATATTTAATAGCATTTATTAAAAGTTTGTATGAATTGCCTTATATTCTTCAATTTGTATTTAATAGCATTTATTAGCATTTATTAGTGGTTGGTGGCAGAACTTTATTTTGTTAGGGTTATCTTTTGGGCCTATTTAAAGGCATGTAATACTCATGTTTGGGGGATTTTGGTTGAATACAGAAAAAAACCGGAATTTGCAAAGCTAGAGGTCCTTCTAGAATCCTTGCAAAACGCTCACAGAGAAAGCTAACTTAACGGATTGATTCCAACCAAGAGCTGGTTAGAAGATGAATGACTCTTAGATCGAACTTGGAATCTATGATAGTCACTCTTAGATACCAAGACAATTCACTCCAGAATTAGCTTGATCAAAACTAATTCAATGAATCGGTTTAAACATCAAACCTAAAGCAAAGTTTGAAAAAGAATAACACCAAAAGGTTATCAAGAAAACACAAAGGTTTTTTTTTGTATTCAACCAAATAAGTGTTTGAGATATTTGATCAACAAGAGTCATTCAAGCTAGACATGATCGATCTTGCTTGTGGAGTGATTCGAATCTCAATCAAGTGTTCTTGCCTTGAGATATTCGATCAACAAGGTAATCTGAATCTTATTCCCCTTGTAGTTGATTCCTTATCTTATCAGAGTGCCTAACATCCAAATTGCTTCCGCATGTGTGACATTAACCCCATCAAAAGATTGGATCTTTAGGCTTAGGATTAGGGCTGCCTTTTCAATATTAGAGCTTTGGAGAGTTGGGAACCCAAAGTTCATCTTTTTCAGAGCTTGTCTTGCCCAATGTTTGTCCTTTCTGGCCGTCTTCAAGCTTTGAAGAGTGAGAAACCACAAGTTCATCCTTTCTTGTGATAAGATAAGGAATCAATACAAGGGGAATAAGATTCGGATTACCTTGTTGATCGAATATCTCAAGGCAAGAACACTTGATTGAGATTCGAATCACTCCACAAGCAAGATCGATCATGTCTAGCTTGAATGACTCTTGTTGATCAAATATCTCAAACACTTGTTTGAGATTCGAATCACTCCACAAGCAAGATTGATCATGTCGAGCTTGAATGATTCTACATGCAATCTAAACTACATAGAATTGCAAAGAAACTTAGCCATTGGCTAAAGAA
The DNA here is from genome assembly GCF_057944985.1 of Cucurbita pepo subsp. pepo. Taxonomy (NCBI): domain Eukaryota; kingdom Viridiplantae; phylum Streptophyta; class Magnoliopsida; order Cucurbitales; family Cucurbitaceae; genus Cucurbita; species Cucurbita pepo. The sequence continues at coordinate 11,998,319 of NC_141803.1, forward strand.
AAGCACAAATGCTTCTTTTAATATATTTTCCAAGTCTTCCTTACAAATACAACATACATGGCTTTATATAGCCTCAAAATGAAACTACTAAAGACATTCCAAAGTTGTAACATTCATACTTAATGGTCATAATTAACCATTATGTAATTGTAACCTAAAGTAAATTAAAACTCTTAAACTACATTAATTAAATACAATAACTCTAAATTGTAATCCACCCAAAATTTATCACATGAAACTTCATTCTTCTTCAATGTGGCATGAATTGAAATTATCTTTTGATAATTTCAACAATATTTTTTTCACATCTTCATTGAAGCATATTGCATGATTGATGTCTCTTGGTTTATATCATCTTGAGTCTACCTCAGCGTTTGAACCAAACTTTGATCCTAGCTTTGGAGGGCTAGAGCAAAAGTTTGCTTCCTTTAGAGATCGCCAGAACCCTGGGCCTAGTAAGTCTTCAAACGATTTTGAAATTAGAAGTTCATCCTTTTTAGAGTTCTTCTTGACATTTGTGCCAAATTTTATCGAAATATGGACTTGTTATATAGCTTGTCGTGTTGGGAGACAAAAGTTCTTTTTTTTTTTTTTTTTTTGGAGTCTATCATGATGTATGGACCAAAGTTCTTCCAAGCTAGAGTTTCATAGAGTTAGAAACCCTAAGTTCGTTTGTCCATCACACTGTCTCGACATTTAGTCCTAAATTTATCCAAATTTTGATTCGTTAGGCAATCTGCTCATTAGACACTACATACATTAAATCCAGCATTGTTGTAGTTAGATACATAAGACTTACAATCAATTGTTTATACATGGTAGCATTGATGTTGGCTCCTTCATCCTTTGTTAGTCTAACCCCAGGAACAATAGGGTTTTTCACGGTATCACTTTTTTCCATCCTAAACTTCTCCAAAACTTCTTTTGCATACTTTCTCTAACTAATATAAATGCCTTCAGAATTTTGTAAAATCTCTACACCGAGAAAATATTTCATTTTTCCCAAATCAGCCATTTCAAATTCAAGTTTCATATAATTCTTGAACTTAACAAACATGCTCTCATCATTACCCGTAAAAATTAGTGATATGAACCAAGAGACATCAATCATACAATATGCTTCAATTAAGATGTGAAGAAAATGTTGTTGAAATTATCAAAAGATATTTCAATTCATGCTACATTGAAGAAGAATGAAGTTTGATGGTTATAAATTTTGGGTGGGTTACAATTTAGAGTAATCTAGAGTTATTGTATTTTAAGACATTTTATTTAGTTTAGGTTACATTTACATAATGGCTAATTATGGCCATTAAGTATGAATGTTACAACTTTTGGAATGCCTTTAATAGTTTCATTTTGAGGCTATATAAAGCCATGTATGTTGTATTTGTAGGGTAGACTTGGAAAATATAGTAAAAGAAGCATTTGTGCTCTTCTTTAGCCAATGGCTAAGTTTCTTTGCAATTCTATGTAGTTTAGGTTGCATGTAGAATCATTCAAGCTCGACATGATCAATCTTGCTTGTGGAGTGATTCGAATCTCAAACAAGTGTTTGAGATATTTGATCAACAAGAATCATTCAAGCTAGACATGATCGATCTTGCTTGTGGAGTGATTCGAATCTCAAACAATGTTCTTGCCTTGAGATATTCGATCAACAAGGTAATCCGAATCTTATTCCCCTTGTAGTGATTCCTTATCTTATCATTTAGATTGTCAACATATAGACTAACAATCAAAATTTTACCTCCATCTCCTGTTTGTATGAATAAAGTATGGTCACAGTTGCACCTCTCAAATCCTTCTTTGACAAAATGTGCTTCAATTCGACTCTACCATGCACGTGGGGCTTGTTTAAGGCCATATAATGCCTTCTTCAATTTGTACACCTTGTATTCTTGACCTTTTTTTCTCATAACCTTTTGGTTGCTCAACAAAGACGGCTTCTTTTAATTCTCCATAAAAGAAAGCACTTTTCACGTCAAGCTGATACACGTTCCAACTATTCCGAGCTTCTAAAGCAATTATCATTCGAATAGTATCCCACCTAGCCACAGGTGCAAACGCCTCGGTATAGTCTATACCATGTTGTTGTGCATAACCTTTTGCTACCAACCTTGCCTTATCCTTGTCAACTTTGCCATTTTCGTTGAGTTTGGTTTCGAAAACCCACTTTACTCCAATCTTCTTCATTCCTTTAGGCAAATTTGTCAACTCCCAAGTCTCATTTCGTTCGATGGCTTCTATCTCGATGTCCATTGCAGCTCTCCATTTTGAACTTTGAACAGCTTCTTCAAAGGTAGTCGGATCTGTAGTTGAGGTTAACAGAACTAAATTGTTGTGCTCAGCTTCTTCATAAAATTTTCCCTCGCTTACATAATCTTCCATCCATAATGGTGCTCTTCTGTTCCTCACTTCGGCAGTGCTTTCTTCAGATGTTGAGGAATTTAATTCAGATGACTCACTGAAAGATATACTAACTTCCCCTTCTTCTTCTGCTGTCGCCTCCTCTTCAGATTCTTCTTCATTTTGGTCATGTTCGCTTCCTTCTATATTACTATCTTCTCATTCGAGGGTATCAAGTCTAGCTTCTTCATTAGTTTTCCCACAATTCTAGCATTTGTTTTCTTCAAAAATCACATCTTTGCTTACAACTATCTTCTTGGACACTGGATCATAGAGTCTGTATGATATGAACCAAGAGACATCAATCATACAATATGCTTCAATGAAGATGTGAAGAAAATGTTGTTGAAATTATCTAAAGATATTTCAATTCATGCCACATGGAAGAAGAATGAAGTTTCATGTTTTAAATTTTGGGGGGATTACAATTTAGAGTTATTGTATTTCATTAATGTAGTTTAAGACTTTTAATTTACTTGAGGTTACAATTACATAATGGTTAATTATGGCCATCAAGTATGAATCTTACAATTCTTGGAATGCCTTCAGTAGTTTTATTTTGAGGCTATATAAAGTCATGTATGTTGTATTTGTAAGAAGACTTGGAAAATATAGTAAAAGGAGCATTTGTGCTTTTCTTTAGTCAATGGCTAAGTTTCTATGCAACTCTATGTAGTTTAGGTTGCATGTAGAATCATTCAAGCTCGACATGATCAATCTTGCTTGTGGAGTGATTCAAATCTCAATCAAGTGTTCTTGTCTTGAGATATTTGATCAACAAGAATCATTGAAGCTAGACATGATCGATCTTGCTTCTGGAGTGATTCGAATCTCAAACAAAGTGTCATAGGTTGAGATATTCGATCAACAAGGTAATCCGAATCTTACTCCCCTTATAGTGATTCCTTATCTTATCATTTGGTATCAGAGCTTCAAGCTCAAGATCGGATATATGTTTCCTTTGCGTTTCTTCTCAATTTGATTTTTATTTATTTTTTATCTTTTTAGTTTTTAATCGACCCAGAGTTCAAAATTCAATCTTTGCTCTATTAAAAATTTTGAGAGGTGAGAATGAGAGTTTCAATTGTGTAAACGAGTGTAAAAAGAGTGGCCTAAAATTCCTCGAGTGTATACTCATGAGAGAGTGTTGTGAGGTCCTTCGTATTTCCATAACTTTTTTTTTTGCAGCAAAGTTTCACAAATAGATTCGAGGACGAATCCTCTTGAAGAAGTGGAGAATGATATGAACCAAGAGACATCCATCATACAATATGCTTCAATGAAGATGTGAAGAAAATGTTGTTGAAATTATCTAAAGATATTTCAATTCATGCCACATGGAAGAAGAATGAAGTTTCATGTTTTAAATTTTGGGGGGATTACAATTTAGAGTTATTGTATTTCATTAATGTAGTTTAAGAGTTTTAATTTACTTTAGGTTACAATTACATAATGGTTAATTATGGTCATTAAGTATGAATGTTACAATTCTTGGAATGCCTTTAGTAGTTTCATTTTGAGGCTATATAAAGTCATGTATGTTGTATTTGTAAGAAGACTTGTAAAATATAGTAAAAGGAGCATTTGTGCTTTTCTTTAGCCAATGGCTAAGTTTCTATGCAACTCTATGTAGTTTAGGTTGCATGTAGAATCATTCAAGCTCGACATGATCAATCTTGCTTGTGGAGTGATTCGAATCTCAATCAAGTGTTCTTGTCTTGAGATATTTGATCAACAAGAATCATTGAAGCTAGACATGATTGATCTTGCTTCTGGAGTGATTCGAATCTCAAACAAAGTGTCATAGGTTGAGATATTCGATCAACAAGGTAATCCGAATCTTACTCCCCTTGTAGTGATTCCTTATCTTATCACTCTATGCTTTAGACTGTTCATTCATCCCTAGAAGCACACGCTGAAAACTTTTATCATCTAACTTCTTTCTCTTACGCTTGATACATGAGCATTCCCAATGCATCCAAAAACTCGAAATAATCAACATTAGGTTTTACGCCACTCCAAGCCTCCTCGGGAGTCGTATCTTTCACTACCAATGTAGGACTTCTGTTTAGCACGTGCATTGTCCAGTTTACTGCTTATGGCCAGAAATTCTTTGGAACTTGCTTCTCTGATAATATACTTCTAACCATGTTCATAATTGTTCTATTCTTGCGCTTAGCTACACCATTTTGTTGGGGAATGTAGGCTGCAATAAGTTGTCTACTGATACCATTAGTTTTGCAAAAATTGTTGAACTCATGAGAGGTGAACTGTCCACCCCGTCTGTGTGTAGACACAATGAATAAAATCTCCAGTCTCTTTCTCAACAAGATTTTTGATATTCTTGGAGATGGTAAAGACTTCAGAGTTTCCAACAAGAAAATATATCCACACATTGCGGCTGTAATCATCAATAAAACTTATAAAATACCTCTTCTTACTATTGGAAAGAGGTTTGATGGGTCCATAAATGTCTGCATGTACCACTTGCAGTCTTTGTGTTGCGCTCCATAAACTTCTCTCTGGAAATGCGTCCCTATGTTGCTTTCCCACCATGCAATCAGTTTAGGGGAGAAATTGTTAAATTTAGTCATACTAACTTTTTGTCAACACCGCCATCTTGAAATGAATTTCAAGCTTCACAGATTGTCGGAATTCCTCGTCAAAATCTAAGAACCATTCCTTGTTTGCACACATATGATTGTTGCACCCCGAATCAAGGAAACAAACATCTTTCCTCCTTGATTGATTGAGCTCCACATATGACATCAACAAGATTTCTTCTTCATCCTCAAGCTCGGCATAATTTGCTTCCTTTTCCCATTGAGGAAACTCATATCTAAAGTTCCCTAACTGATGACACTTATAACATTCAACGGTAGTTTTGTTGAATGGATGTCTACCTCTTCCTCTTCCTCTACCTCTTCCTCGAAAAACTTCACGACCTCGATCAACTCCTCTTCCACCGAATCTGGTATCATATGTCACCTTTAGTGCTTGTTCATCACTTATACGTCCATTCAGTCTTTGCTCATGTACCAGTAAGCTACTTTGCAGTTCATCAATTGTTAAAATGTCTAAATTATTAGACTATTCAATCGAAAATATAACATAGTCAAATCTTGATGTCATTGGTCTCAAGTTTTTTTCAATAATCACAACTTGTTTTATGTCTTTGCATGAATTTTCATATTGTTTGCAATGGTGAGAGTTCAAGCAAAATATGCATCAACACTCTCACCTTCTTTCATTTGTAGGGCTTCAAACTCTTTCCTAAGAGCTTGGAGTTGAGCTCTTTTGACTTCTGTGGAACCTTGGTACTTCTACTTCATAGAGTCCCAAATTTGTTTTGCAGTATCTCTATTAAGGATCCTTTCTATAATAGTTCGATCAATGGCTTGGAACAAATAATTCTTGATCTTCAAGTCTTTCAGCATCTGGTCTGCAACTGTTTTTTGTTGTGCTTCGGTAATCTCTACTCCTTCTGTTGCGACAGGGATTTCGGTCTCCACCAAAGACCAATATTCCTTTGAACGAAGAAAATTTTTTATAAGCATAAACCAATGATCATAATGGCCATCCAACTTAGGAATTGCCGGTTGACGAACTTGATTTCAGCTGACATATTTTGGATCTCTTTCAGCTCACTCTTTAAAGAAAAAACTGAAGTATCTTCTTCTCACAAACAGGCCTTGCGATATGGCTTTAATACTTGGAAACCTTAATTTCATTATTTGAAGAGAGAGTTTTGAATGAACTTTGACTCGTTAGAGCTTTAAAGAATTACGAACCCAAAGTTCGTCCTTACAAGAGCTTGTCTCAATTCTTGTGTACAAGTTAGTCCGTTTCAGAGTTCGGACAATAGTTTGCCCAAAGTTCGTCCTTTCAGACCCTTTTCGAGCTTCAGAGAGTTAGAAACCCAAAGTTTGTCCTTTCAGGAGGGCTGCAAAATCAAAAGTTCGCCCTTCCCAGAGTTCATCTAGAAGTTCATGCCAAAGTTTGTCAAAACTTGGACCCGTTAGAGCTTTGGAGGGCTAGAGACCTAAAGTTTGCTACCTTTAGAGTTCACCAAAACCTGGGGCCTAGTATGTCTTCGGATGGTTTTGAAATAAGAAGTTCATCATTTTTAGAGTTTGTCTCGATATTTGTGCTGAAGTTCGTCGAAACGAAGACTTGTAGAGCTCTATTGTGCAAAAGTTATTTTTTTTTCAAAACCTGTCGAAGCTTTGGAGGGCTAGAGACCCAAAGATCGTTGCCTTCAAATTTCACCAAAAACTTGGACTTGTAAGTCTTTAGAGGGTCTTGAAACCAAAAGATTGTCCATTCTAGAGTTTGTCTTGACAATTGTGCCGAAGTTCGCCGAAACATGGACTTGTTTGAGATCTATCGTGCTGAGAATCAAAAGTTCATTTTTTCCACAGTTTGTCTTGATTTTTGGACCAAAGTTCTTCCAAAACAGAGCTTCAGATTGTTAGAAATTAAAAGTTTGTCCTTTCGTCATACTATCTTAGCGTTTGGTCCAAAGTTCGTTCAAATGTTGATTCGTTTGGCATAGAAACCTGAACTTCGTTGTTTGAAGAGTCCGTTTCGTCTAGAATTTGACCTGTTAGAATTTTAGAGAGGTAGGAACCCAAAGTAAATTCTTTCTAGAGCTTGTCTCGACGCTCGTGTACATGTTAATCCTTTCTAGATTTCGGACAGAGATTTGTCCAAATTTCATCCTGTCTAACCCTTTTTTAGATTTGATGAGTTAGAAACCAAAAGTTTGTTCTTTTTGGAGTCTTTCTTAGCGTATGGATCGAACTTTGACCCATTAGATGTTTGGAGGACTGCAAACTCAATGTTTTCCCTTCCTAGAGTTCATCGTCGATATTTTGGAGAGTTAGAGACCCGAAGTATGTTGCCTTCAAAGTTCGCCAAAACCTTGTGCCTGATAAGTCTTTGGAGGGTTTTAAAACTAGCAATTCGTCTTTTCGAGAGATTGTCTCGACATTTGTGTCGAAATTCGTTGAAACATGAACTTGTTAGTGTTCTATCGTGCTGGGAGCCAAGTTTTTCTTGATGTTTGGACCAAAGTTCTTCCAAACTAGAGCTTCTAAGAGTTGAAAACCCAAAAACGTCATTCGATCACACTGTCTTGATGTTTGGTCCAAAGTTCATCAAAACTTAGATCCGTTAGGCTTAGAAACCTAAACTTCATGGTTTAAAGAGCCCGTTTCATTTGGATTTTGACCGTTAGTGCTTTGGTGAGTTTGAAACCAAAAGTTAGTCCGTTCCAGAACTTGTCTCGACGCTTTTGTACAAGTTAGTTCTTTCTGACACTTTTTGAGCTTTGAAGAGTTAGATACCAAAGTTCATCCTTTATGGAGTCCGTCTCAGCATTTGGACAAAACTTCGACTCATTAGAGGTTTAAAAGATCACAAACCAAAGTTTGCTCTTCTTAGATTTTATCTCGAAGTTCATGCCAAAGTTCGTCTAAACTTGGACCCATTTTCGTAGTCTTTTTCATGTCTACTATTGGTGCCATGTTGGACACATTGGCATGTGTGTCTTTCACCGTTGTCATATACATAGCATTACCAAAAAGTTTCTGTCAACGCATCCGTGATGTAACCTCGACGTCAGGGCTATCCTATCCGAACTAATTAGTTTGAAGACATTATTGATGTTTTAAAATTTTGAAAAGTAAATTTCATTAGAATTGAAATTTTAATCTCCGAAAAGCTAACGAGCATTTTTATTCATAAAATTATTTATTGAAATTGAATAAAAGTCGGAGTGCATTATTTCCAATAATACATTAACCGGAAGCCCTTGCGAGATCCAAAATACAAGTAAATACCTTGGTCTCTAATTGCCCAAGTGCAGTTATTATGAATACATTGATCATTAAACCAACTCCCTCCTTCTGGCCAAAAAACATTTCCACTAACTTGTCCATGTTTGCTGCTAAAATGGCACCAAAACAACGTAGAAATCCAAAAATTTTCTTTAAAACTCCAGTTGTAATTATCTCCGGTGCGGAGTACGTGCTCGCCCAGATCGTCATCTTTTGACTTGCAATGAACAATTAGAGTTGAAGTAGTCATCTCATTTAAAATAGTCACTTTCCATTTGGTGAACGGCAATTGTTGCTTAGATTCTGCAAAAGAAAATCTCATCATATTGTTTGATGTCAAAGCAACCAACACGATTAAACAGAATATGCTTAGAGACTTCATGTTCTTCTTGAAGATCTCTCACTCTTTTCTACAAAGTATTTGGATTCTATCTCTTATATATATATACATACATATAGTAAAAATGAGGTCGTAGGTAGTTATATTTTAACCACAGTTAGTTGAAAGTGTGCCATAAATTTTAGTTATGGAGAATATCTTCCCCACCAAGGTTTCCCTACCAAGGTGTAAAAGGTAAGGTGACCTACAAAACTTTCTTAATTTTCTCAACCCTCTTATCCGTTAGCTTTTGTAACAACTAATTTTATATTTTATTAGCTCCTTTTAGGTAAAGTTTAAAGTTGGACCATTCATTTTTTTATGTATTAAAAAAATTGATAAAGTATTAAATTTATGGATGGTACTTTTTTTAGAGGTTTAAAATGCAAGATTAAAAATTAATTTTTTTTTATCAAATGAATACAAAAAAAAATTGAGTTTTTTATTTATTCATATTTATTTATTATCATTTTTTTTTATCCGGGTAGTCAAGGTAAAAAAGTATAAGAATGAAAAAAAAAAAAAAAAAAAAAAAAAAAAAAAAAACTCTACTCTTTGTTGCAACGTAATGTCTCTAGTGAGAGAAGGTGTTGTATGCCAATTCATCACATTTGGTAGCACCATGTTACTGGCATCAACATACATAGCTTTTGTTGACATTGCAAGCATTGCATCAACGAAGGTCTCTACCGACACATTCATGAGAGAGCTTCAATAGAGAGTTACCTTATATGTTATTGTGATTACACTTTAACAATGGAAGGAATGTATCACTTAAAACTATTAAGTCAGAAAAGGAGACATTTTGAAGGAGGAGAGTTCTTTATAACGTGTGGGTTTTGATGCCAGTATCACTGTCATACTTTTTATTTCAATAAATATGAAAGAGATGAACCTTTGACCCTAAGACAAATGAGTATTTTTATTCCTAGCTTGGGATTGATGGGATAAAGCAAATGAAAAGTGGATTCCATCTTTTTCAAAGATACATTAATTTTTTGGAGTTGGTAGTGTTGGGTGAAAGTCCCAGCTAATTTAGGGAATTATCATGAGTTTATAATCAAAGAATACTATCTCCATTGGTACGAGGCCTTTTGGGGAATACCAAAGAAAAGCTATGAGAGCTTATTCTCAAAGTGGATAATATCATACAATTGTGGAGAGTCGTGTTCATCTAACATGGTATTAGAGCCATGCCCTAACTTAGCCATGTCAATAGAATCCTCAATTGTCCACGATTGAAATATGTCGAAACAAATAACTGAAGTGGAAGAACAACTTGAGGGAACTTGAAGCGGAAGAAAAACTTGAGGGTACTTGAAGCGGAAGAACAACTTGAGGGTACTTGAAGGGAGAGAGCTTTGCTCTTTCAGAGTTCCTCTCGAATTTCATGCTAAAGTTCGTCCAATCTTGGACCCGTCAAAGCTTTGGAGGGCTAGAGACCTAAAGTTTGCTGCCTTTAGAGTTTCCCAAAACCTGAGGCTTGGCGTCTTTGGATGGTTTTGAAATCAGAAGTTCATCCTTTGTAGAGTTTGTCTCGATATTTGTGCTAAAGTTCGTTGAAACAAGGACTTGTAAGAGCTCTATTGTTCAAAAGTTTATTTTTTAAAAACGTGTCGGAGCTTTAGAGGGCTAGAGACCCAAAGATCAGATCACTAATCAGATCACTTGATAAGATAAGGAAATCAACTACAAGGGGAGTAAGATTCGGATTACCTTGTTGATCGAATATCTCAAGGCAAGAACATTGTTTGAGATTCGAATCACTCCACAAGCAAGATCGATCATGTCTAGCTTGAATGACTCTTGTTGATCAAATATCTCAAACACTTGTTTGAGATTCGAATCACTCCACAAACAAGATTGATCATGTCGAGCTTGAATGATTCTACATGCAATCTAAACTACATAGAATTGCAAAGAAACTTAGTCATTGGCTAAAGAAAAGCACAAATGCTTCTTTTACTATATTTTCCAAGTCTGCTTACAAATACAACATATAAGGCTTTATATATCCTCAAAAATGAAACTATTAAAGGTATTCCAAGAGTTGTAACATTCATACTTTATGTAACCGAAATTAAATAAAAAGTCTTAAAATACAATAACTCTAAATTACTCTAAATTGTAACCCACCCAAAATTTACAACAATCAAACTTTATTCTTATTCAATGTAGCATGAATTGAAACATCTTTTGATAATTTTGATAATTTTTATTCACATCTTCATTGAAGTATATTGTATGATTGATGTCTCTTGGTTCGGTTCATATCATCACTGCCTTCAAATTTCACCAAAAACTGGGACCTATAAGATTGTCCTTTGTAAGTCTTTTTTTGGTGGGTCTTGAAACCCCAGATACTCGTTCGTCTACGCGACATCGGGCCTTTTAGTGGCAGTGATGGAGAAGCTGGGGCACTCGACAGTGGCATAGAGGAGTGAGTGAGCCTGCTTGAGATGGTCCCCATAAAGTGTGTATTTACATGCTTTGCATTTTCTTCTGCGTGAACCCGAGATCTGTGTGTTATTAGGTCGACGCTCTAACCACTTGAGTTATTCAACTTGACTTTTGATAAAGTGGGCTCCTCTACCAGATATACCACTGGTGGATTAACCAAACTCTAATACCACTTGTTGACTTCTGACAATCGCGAGGAAATCTTCGACGGAATAAAAACGGCTGAAGGAAATTTGTTGGAAGAAAAAGAAAATAACGGATGATTAACAGAGAGAGAAAGTATGTGCTGAAGACACGATGAATTGTTATTTTCATTCCGTTGGACATATTTAAATAACCATCCTATTCTAAAATTAGCAGTAGTGGCACAAATCTTGCGTCGGCCCAAATGGCCAGCATAAAATACGCTCTTCCATTATATAGGGAGCGTTAATTCAGATATCCAAAAACTAAAAAAAACAACGGACTAAGTTGAAAGGAAACGTGTGAATAACCTAAATAAGGAAAAATCATAGCTTTTATGTAACATCGTTCGGCTTAGAAACCTGAACTTCGTGGTTTGAAGAGTCTGTTTCGTCAAGAATTTGACCTATTAGAATTTTTTAGAGTTAGGAACCAAAGTTCATCCTTTCCAGAGCGTGTCTCGATGCTTGTGTACATGTTAATCCTTTGTAGAGTTCAGACAGTGATTCGCCTAAATTTCGTCCTTTCTAACCATTTTTGAGCTTTGGTGAGTTAACCGAAAGTTCATTCCTTTTAAAGTTTGTCTCAGCGTTTGGACCAAACTTTGACCTATTAGAGGTTTAGAGGACCATAAACTCAAAGTTTGCCCTTCTTAGAGTTCATCTTGAAGTTGTGCCAAAGTTCGTCCAAACTTGGACCTGTCGATGCTTTGGAGAGCTAGAGAACCCTAAGTATGTTGCCTTCGGGGTTCGCCAAAACCTTGGGCCTAGTAAGTCTTCGGAGAGTTTGTCATGACATTTGTCTCGAAATTCGTCGAAATATGAACTTGTTAGTGCTCTATCGTTCCGGGAGCCAAAAGTTCATTTTCTCCCGAGTTTGTCTTGATGTTTGGACCAAAGTTCTCCCAAACTAGAGCTTCAAAGAATTGAAAGCCCAAAGTTCGTCCTTCCATCACACTATCTTGACATTTGGTCCAAAGTTCGTCAAAAGTTAGATCTGTTAGGCTTAGAAACCTAAACTTCATGGTTTGAAGAGCCCGTTTCATCCGGATTTTGACCCGTTAGTACTTTGGTGAGTTTGGAACCCAAAGTTTGTCCTTTCCAGAGCTTGTCTCGATGCTTGTGCACAAGTTAGTTCTTTCGGACACTTTTTGAGCTTTGAAGAGTTAGATACTCAAAGTTCATCCTTTCTAGAGTCCATCTCTTTGACTCATTAGAGGTTGAAAAGATCACGCTTTTCCTAGAATTTGTCTCCAAGTTCATGTCAAAGTTTGTCCAAACTTTGACCCATTTGCTTAGATTTCTTCATGTCTATTGGGGTCATGTTGGAGCCATTGGCATGTGTGTCTTTTACCGCCGTGATATACATAGCATTATCAAAAAGTTTCTATCGACGCATCCGTGATAGTACTTCGACGTCAGGGCTATCCTATTCAAACTAATTAGTTTGAAGACACTGTTGATTTTTTAAAATTTTAAAAAGAAAATTTGATTAGAATTGAAACTTTAACCTCAAAAAAGAAAAGGAGAATTTTTATTCATAAAATTATTTATTGAAATTGAATGAATGTCGGAGTGCATCATTTCCTTATACATTAACTTGAAGGCTTTGAGAGATACAAAATACAAGTAAATACCCTAGTCTCGACCTGCCCAAGTGCAGTTATGATAAATACATTGATCTTTAAACCAACTCTGATATGAACAAAAAGACATCAATCATACAATATACTTCAATGAAGATGTGAAGAAAAGGTTGTCAAAATTATCAAAAGATGTTTCAATTCATGCCACATTGAAGAAGAATGAAGTTGATTGTTATAAATTTTGGTTTTAGAGTAATTTAGAGTTATTGTATTTGAAGACATTTTATTTACTTTAGGTTACATTTACATACTGGCTAATTATGGTCATCAAGTATGAATGTTACAACTTTTGGAATGCTCTTTAATAGTTTCATTTTGAGGCTATATAAAGCCATGTATGTTGTATTTGTAAGGAAGACTTGGAAAATATATTAAAAGAACCATTTGTGCTTTCTTTAGCCAATGGCTAAGTTTCTTTGCAATTCTATGTAGTTTAGATTGCACGTAGAATCATTCAAGCTCGACATGATCAATCTTGCTTGTGAAGTGATTCGAATCTCAAACAAGTGTTTGAGATATTTGATCAACAAGAGTCATTCAAGCTAGACATGATCGATCTTGCTTGTGGAGTGATTCGAATCTCAATCAAGTGTTCTTGTCTTGAGATATTCGATCAACAAGGTAATCCGAATCTTATTCCCCTTGTAGTTGGTTCCTTATCTTATCAAACTCCCTCTTTCGGGTAAAAAAAACATCTCCACTAACTCGTCCATGTTTGCTGCTAAAATGGCACCAAGACAAATGTAGAAATCCAAAAAGTTTCTTTAAAACTCCAATTATAATTATCTCCGGTGCAGAGTACGTGTTCGCCCAGATTATCATCTTCTAACTTGCAATGAACCATTAGAGTTGAAGTAGCATCTCATTTAAAATTGTCACTTTCCATTTGCTGAACCATAATTGTTGCTTAGATTCTGTAAAAGAAAACATCATCATATTGTTTGATGTTAAAGCAACCAACACTATTAAAAAGAATATGCTTAGGCGACCTAAACTTTCTTAATTTTCTCAAACACTCTTAGAAGTTAGTTTGTGAAACAACTAATTTCAGATGATAATCCATTCAACTCTAAAGGAGAAAGTCACTATAGCTTAGAGAAAAGATCCTTTATTTGCTAAGGTTATCCGCCAACAAGAGTCTGAATGAGCAGAGACTTGGGGTGGCAAAACTGTATGTGCGTCCCTAATGACAATGAGATCAAAAGGGAAATCCAATATGAAGCCCATGAGAAAACATATAAGAATAATCCCGGAGCTACAAAGATGTATCAGGATTCGAAGAGATGCTAATGGTTGCCTGGGATGAATAAAATATTGCAAAATACAGGACTAAATATTGCAAAATACATGAGTAAGTGCCTAACGTTTCAATAAGTCTAGGCATTAAGGCATAAGCCTCCTGGATTGCTACTACTTCTAAACGTGCCTCAATGAAAATGGGAAAATGTACCCATGAACTTCGTTACCAAATTACCTGAAACAAGAAAAGGATTTACGGTATTATGGGGCATGGTATACGGTTGACCAAATCGACACATTTCATATCTGGAAAGCCAACCTATTCAGTTGGTAGGTTGGCATAGATATATCTAAAGGAAGTCATATGATTACATGGCGTACTAGTCTCCGTTGTGTCAAATAGGGATGTTCAATTTACTTCTTGATTTTGGAAGAGCCTCCCCGAGGCATTGAGAATATAGTTGAAATTGAATAATACGTTTTAGGTTATGTGCATGAGAATTGATTTTACTAGTAGTTAGGATACTCACTTGTGCCCATAGAGTTCACTTATTAATTATCAGGTGACCATTTAGATGACACAATTTGTGGGATTATATGGGCGCTAGGTGTGAGACCCCAACATTTTGAGAGGAAGTAGGTAATCGAAAAATGTTGGGTCTAGAGATGTTATGATATGTGGAAGTCACTACAAGGAGAGTAAGATTCGGATTACCTTGTTGATCGAATATCTCAAGGCAAGAACATTGTTTGAAATTCGAATCACTCCACAAGCAAGATCGATCATGACTAGCTTGAATGATTCTTGTTGATCAAATATCTCAATGGAAGAACACTTGTTTGAGATTCGAATCACTCCACAAGCAAGATTGATCATATCGAGCTTGAATGATTCTACATGCAACATAAACTACATAGAATTGCAAATAAACTTAGTCATTGGCTAAAGAAAGCACCAATACTCCTTTTATATATTTTCCAAATCTAACTTACAAATACAACTAGTCTTCAAATTCCAAGAGTTGTAACATTCATACTTAGTAGCCATAATTAACAATGATGTAATTGTAACCTAAAGTAAATAAAAATCTTAAAATACACTAATAAAATACAATAACTCTAAATTACTCTAAACTGTAATCCACCCAAAATTTATAACACGAAGCTTCCTTCTTCTTCAATGTGGCATGAATTGAAATATCTTTTGATAATTTCAACAATATTTTCTTCCCATCTTCATTAAAGCATATTTTATGATTGATGTCTCTTGGTTCATATCAAAGGAGCTGTAAGTTTTAGTTTTTTGCATATTCCTAATTACCTTAAAAAAATGTTTTTTTTTTCAAACTTTGAGCATAATTGCATCTTTCTTTAATAATTATAATGGTACCATTTTAGTTTCTTAAAATTTTGAAGGAAAGAATAGGACACTTCAAAGAAATTAGAAAAAATAAAAAAACTAATTGTAATCTTAAAAAAAAATGATTCGACGTCATACTTTTGGATCACGGTTTAAGAAAAAAGAAAGGTAGAGCGTCAGCCATCTAGTGGAGATACAAGTTATGAATTTCAGACTCGACTGCCTGTGTCCGACTCAAATCGTAACCCACACTCTATGCGTCTGACCCAAATTGAGATTCATACCAACTTTGCGCATGCGACCGCCTCTGCGCGTATGTAGCCGCACATGATATCTGTGCATGCGACCGCTTTGTGCATATGTTGGTCCGTGACCAATGAATGAAGCTTCTTTTTCCGTTCGTTTGACATTTATTTGTCTGGATTTAGATTTTGTTCAACTCGATCAATAAACAAATTCACTCAAACCCAATTAATTTCAAAACACACTCTACTCAAAACCCTTTCAAAATTAAGTAATATTTTAGGTTTTAACATTTTAAGGGTAACAAATTAGGACGAAAAGAAAATATGTATAATAATTTGAAATGGGAAGGTTAATATCATAAAAGGAATATATGCAAAGAACTCATGTCAGATTTCCTAAAAATATATATATATATATGATGGTCTATTGCAACTTTCTCCTGAGAAACCAATGAGGTGGCACAAAAATTTTTAGTAAAAAATTATTATTAAAGATTATTCGTGATGCTCATGAAGAAAGAAAAATAAAACATGTACAAGGAAAACGATGTGTACAAGACTAAGAAACGAAAGAAACTATGTAGAAATAGAGGGAAGAGATCAAGGAGAAGTACCCGAGTAATTTCAATATTAAGACACTTTTGAGGATGAAAGTTTCATCTTGACGTGTATGATGTATGAATGAAAAATAAAAAAAATAAAAAATAAATAAAAGAAGCGAAACTTTGTGCCACGTTGCTAAAGCTGAGAAGTGGCGGGTTGCCTCCACTATAAAAAAGGGATGTCCCCCACTTCATTTGATCATCCTAAATGAACGGTTCGAGCAAGTCAGAGAGTACACTTTCTAACGTCTCAAGGCCAAAATTTTTGTTGATTTGCTCGAACTCTTTCCTCCTAGTTTCAATTTTTAGAAAGCGTTCAAAGTTAGTATGTATGACTACCTTCTGGCTAGTTAAATTTTTTGAATCGAGTTTAAATTATTTATGCATGATGAGGCGTAGTTTAAATTATTAAGAGTCAGTTTGTATGCCGCATTGGGCTTAGTTTAAATTATTGAGACTAAGTTTCTATGCAGTATTGGGCTTTTAAATTATTGGGAGTATGTATTTATGCATAATTAGACTTAATTTAAATGATCCGGAGTAAGTTTTTATGCATAATTAGACTTAAGTTAAATTTTTGGAATCCAATTTAAATTATTTATGCGTAATTAGGCATAGATAATGATTTAAATTATTTATGCGTAATTAGGGATAGATAGTTTAAATCATTAGGAGTAAATTTTTATGCATAAATAGATTTAGGTAGTTTGTGCGTTATGAAACGTTATGTTGAAAGCATGAAAATGTTACGTTATGTCTTGTGAACTGCATGTATAGAATGATTTGAATTACATGAAGAACGATAAATAACATGAAATATAATCCCGATATAAGCATGAACGATGTGATAACTGATATGAGAAATGGTATGATATCAATGAAATGATAGCGGGAGTTATATTTAATAATGTTGAAAATGGAAAAATATTGGGAACTCATGCATTAATGTGCGCTCATGCATTCGGGGATACCCGTATTCCTTCACGATGGTATGGGCGCGTACACCACAAGGCAGGATAACTTTCATTATGTTTTACGTAATGCTGCCGTGACGGCTACCGTTTCTAACGGGTATCCAGCATAGAGAGCTACAAGAGCATGCTCGCCCGACAAGGAAAGGGGCCAGGGGTGTGCGAACCTACCGTGGAGATTGTACAATCGATCTCCTAAACTTCCTCCTCAAGTTGTTAATAAACGCTTAATAACAAATCTAAACTTATTCAAATAAAAAACTACTCAATAAGTATCCTAAAATTTCTATAGGTTAATAACTTGTTTTGTTAAGTCAAGCTTATTAGCTCACATTGGAAAGGACAAATTTTGAGTTTCAAACTCTCCAAAGCTCTAACAAGTCAAAATCCAGACGAAACGGAATTTTTAAACCACAAAATTCAGGATCTAAGCCTAACGAATCGTATTTTGTTTGAACTTTGGACCGAACGTCGAGATAGTGTGAGGGATGGACGAACTTTGGATTTCTAACTCTCTGAAGCTTTAGTTTGTAAGAGTTAGGAAGAACTTTGGTCCAAACATCAGACTCTTGATAAAATGATTTTTTGGCTCCAGGCTATAACTGGTAAGCACCAATAATGCTGAATTTGCAAAGTTAGAGGTCGTACTAGGATCCTTACAAACTTTCACAAATAAAGCTAACTTAACGAATGATTCCAACCAAGAGTTATTTAGATAGATGAATAACTGTTACATCTAACTTTGAATCTATGATGGTCACTCTCAGATCCTAACTCACACCACAATTAGAAACATAAGGCTTTTCTATTAAAAAATGATTATTAAACTTATACATTACATGCCTTTAAATATAAAAAATGATTAACCATACCTAATGGTAGTTGGTTACCAAGGACTTTGAATTAAAAGCTATTAAATGAAAAAGAAAGAAAATAAGACCGATGACATAAACAATCTTAAATGGTAGTTCAACTATGAAAGACAAGAATTCTTCGAAGCACTTTCTAAAGTCAAGTGGTATTTATTATCACTCTATTCTGTTCTTGACTTTGTATACTAATATTATAAATATATTTGTACTAAAACATCTTTGTATCTTCTTGTACACTAATCAACCTTATCCCTATACTCTAGATCATTTTGACTATATACTTGAACTTGATCCACTCTTGTGTCTCTACATATAGTTCAAGTAGTCATACTATAGCCAGAGTGTTCTTATTTTATTGGATTTAAATTAATGATCGTAACATTCACTTTATTCGATAACAATCTTTACTGAATAAACATCAATAATAACTTTATTGAAAACAGAATATGTTTTTGTTTACAAACTATGAGTTTCAGAACATAAAACCCAATAAATACCCCCTTCTCGAGCGGTAGATTCTTTTATAGATGTCGAGCTGGGAACTGCGTCTATTTCCAAAGCTTCTTACCTCATGGATCCAACAGAGTTGAAAGAGCTCAAGGCCCAACTACAAGACCTATTGGACAAGAGCTTCATCTGTCCTAGCATATCGCCTTGGGGTGCGCCGATGTTGTTTGTCAAGAAGATTGATGGCTTGATGCGCTATGCATCGATTACATAGAACTAAATAAGAGGACGATAAAGAATAAGTATCAACTTCCTCATATTGAAGATCTATTTGACCAACTCAGGGAAGAAACAATATTTTCTAAGATGGACCTTCAATCACGATACCGTCAAATTACGATTAAAGAGAGGGATTTACCAAAAATAGAATTGAGGACAAAGTAAGGTAACTATGAGTTTGTAAGGATGTCATTTGGCCTTACAAACACCGTAACTATGCTCATGGAGTTAATGAACCGAACGTTTATTAACGTGTTCAAAGACGACATCCTAGTATACTAAATACACACCAAGAACACCTCCGAAAAAGAATAAGAGGATGATAAAAAATTACAAACCAAGAACACATCCGAAAAACACACCAAGATCTATTACATAGAATTGAATAAGAGGATGGTAAAGAATAAGTATCAACTTTCACATATTGAAGATCTATATGACCAACTTAGGGAAGAAACAGTATTTTCTAAGATAGACCTTCAGTTAGGATACCATCAAATTACGATTAAAGAGTAGGATGTACCAAAAATAGAATTTAGGACAAAGTAAGGTTACTATAAGTTAGTAGTGATGCGTTTGGCCTCATAAACACCCTAACTATGCTCATGGAGTTAATGAACTGAATGTTTATTATCGTGTTCAAAGACGATATCCTAGTATACTAAAAAACACACCAAGAACAGCTTCAAAAAGTTCTAACCACCTTGAGAGAGAACAAGTTGTACGCAAAGTTCTCCAAGTGAAAAATTTTGCTACAAAAAGTCTCATTCATTGGACACGTGTTGTCAAAGGACGGAATGTTCATAGATCCTACCAAGATTGAAGTGGTTACTAAGTGGGAATGCCCAAGTACGATTACAGAGATACGAAGTTTTCTTGAGTTAGTCGGGTACTATCGAAGATTTGTGCATGACTTTGCTAGAATAGCCTCACCACTTACACAATTGACAAGGAAGAACGTACAATTAATATAGAATGACGTGTGTGAGGCAAGCTTCCAAAACCTAAATCAAAGATTGGTAACAACCCTAGTGTGGTATCAGAGAGTTCAGAAGGATACGTGATTTATAGTGATGCTTCCAAAAAGGTATTAGGATGTGTGTTGATTCAATATTACAAGGTTGTTACATATGCATCCTATCAGTTAAAAGAATATGAGAAGAATTGTCCCAACAGGATCTAGAGTTGGCCGCGGTATTGTTCGCATAAAAAAATTGGCGACACTACTTGTATGGAGATAATACTCAAATCTATACCAACGACAACAGTTTAAAGTATTTCTTCACCTAGAAATGGTTAGAACGTGTGAAGAATTATGACATAGACATCCAGTACTACCCTTGAAAAGCAAACATGGTCGTTGAGGCACTAATTCAAAAAATTATGTACTTGTCAACCCTCATTACTAGGGTAGCAAGAGTACAAAGACATTTCGAGCGAGCTAACATAGTTGTAGTAGTTGAGGGATCATATCACAGATGGCTCGAGTCATAGTAAAACCCACACTACGATAAGGATTATTAAATCCCAATGAGGGCACCCTAGCTTACAAAAGATTCTGAGTCAACTATTAGAGGGCTTAGTGGACTGATCGCTTATGGATGTATATAATAAAATGATGTGTAAGTATACACTATCACAAGTAGCAAGTAATAAATAAATTATCAATTCCACAGAACTTATCTTTTTGGTTAATTTTATCGTTGAAAATTAAGTATGTTTTTGGGTAACATTCAAATGGGTGTTGGTGATTTTGACTAATTAAACAAAACTAAAGTAGAGTACCACTGCTGTCGAAAAACAGAAAATGATGAGAAAATCAACTATAACGAGGAAGGTTTGGCTAAGAGAGATTAAATAAATAACTTGTTGAGTTTTTGGTAGATTTTAGTTCCTTTTAATAGATTCCCAAGCCCACTTCCGAGGGTCCTACATGATAATTATTTCGATAATCGTTTTTAATTTCTATTAACAAGCCTCTAGGAGAAGAATTATTCATAACCTTTATATTACCTCCAAGTCTCCTTGCAATGGAACTAGAGTATTTAGGAGGATTTCATTGCTCCCTCTTCTCCAGAAGAAGAGAATAACTATGTATGTAAAGTAGCTAATTAAACACACATGTAAATCATTAACAATAACTGTTTAATAAACTAAAATCATTCCGTCAACATACTTAAACTATATAAAACTCTCTCACCTCCCCTATAAAGTTTAGCTTTCCATACAAATTGAATTAAACAAAAGAACCCACATCTCAATCATGTAAAAGTAAATAGAGAGTTATCTCGCTTTGTTGCTGTTTTTTAATGGAAGTTTCCTTCCTTTGAGCTCTCACGTCCACCTCTTTGCCCCAATCTATGCTTTTGGGTCTTCTTTTCCTTCTGTTATCAACCGTTGCTAGATTAGAGGTTTCTTCTTTTTCTCTAGTTTCACAGTACTTCACAGGAGTAGAGGCTGCTTGAAGAAGAATGAAGTTTCATATTATAAATTTTAAGTGGATTACCATTTAGAGTAATTTAGAGTAATCTGTGTGTCTTGACATTGTTTTGGTGTATGATAAGCTTACTTAATACATGTTATTAAAGTGGTCTCCTAATTACTTAAAAGAAAAGGTCTCACCACGAGCTCATTCTAATTTAGGGAAGCATCCAAATTACTTATTAATCATAAGATAGTAACGAGGTTGCTTAAGGGCTCATTCTAAAGTTTATCAATGGATAGTAACCTAATTGCTTAATAAAGTGCTAACTTTGAGCTCCTCTTGGGTTAGGGAAGTCACCATGTTGCTTAAAACCCAAGGACTATCCTAATGGTCTACATGAGATAGTATCCTCGTGTCTTAACAATCAAGTGGCATTTCCATAATACCCATATGAGTTTCAAAAGTATATTTTTTAATTTAAAAAAATCGTTATCAAACATGGTTATATTTTTATTATAAACAATAAGAAGAACTCGTTACCAAACATGTCCATAATGCTCTCATTTACAACAAGAATATAAAATATTGAAAGGTCATCCTTGTTCATCAACTTTAAATATAAAGGACCATTGCATTACACTTTAAAACACACTGTTACTGGCAACGGCAGATTGTTAACTAAAATGAAAATAACTAAAATACTACTAATAATAAATAAAGATATTTGTTAATATGCTGGTTACGTATCCCAGTATAAAGATAACATGTTTCTTTCATTTAAGTGGGAGTAATAGACAATTAAACCTAATTTTACTTGTATAAAAGTGGAACAAACTAAACTCAATTATTCACATATTTACAAAATTAATTCATTTTCAACACTTCCTTAGTAAACTAAGTTTAGTTTGACCCATAAATTCTCCCACTAAATGGGTCGTATTATGTTATGAGTCAAATATTATTTAGATGCATTTTGACCATTTGTAGATAAGGTATGAACTACTACCCTAAGCATAATATAGTAGATACGGTATGAATTAAGATCAAAAAGTTTGACGGTTCAAGTTGTTATTCGTAAAATGTTGAACTTAATAAAATGAAAATTTAGAGACCTACTAGACATTGTCTTAAGTTTACGGACCAAATAGATATAAAGTTGAATGTTTTTCGGGGACTAAACGTATAATTTAGATAACTTTAAATGTCCAATAAGCTTTTAATCTTACATAATTTTATACCATATTTATTTGGTATGTTCCTACTACATCTTCCTTATATAACATTTAAATGTCCAGTAAAATATATTATTAAATTTATTATGATTTTATATTATTTTAATAGAAATTATATTAGAAAATGTAAATAGAGGGGTTATTTTAGTGTTACTTAAACCTGGAGCAATTTGATCGATTAAGGGCCTTAACTCACGGTTTTTTGTGTTTTCCTTTCATATACACTTAATTCATACTTGATTTAACATTCATACAAAAATCCAAGTTATTGCTACAAGTATTTCTTAAGAAAAGTCCAAGATTGCTCCTTACCTTATCGTTGATGTTTGGGACCTCTATTTTCGAGCTTTCGATATTCAAATTACCTCAAATTTTCTTCCACATTTTCCTTATTTTTTACAGTTTTTGAAACCATAAAGTTTTTTTTTTCATAAGAATCGGTCCGGAAGGAGATTAAAATTGAGAAAAACTAAGGGAAGGTTGGATTGTGGTTTGACATGGTCGATACGGAAAGGTCGTGTCATCTTCTTCTTCTTCTGGACAGGAAGAAGATGCGCGCTTTGTATTGTGCCTCCGTCTAAAACTCTCCCTCTATAACTCCATTTACAACGTTTCTTCCCTCGATTTCTTCATGAAACTAAATACAAGGAGGAGCTAGGAATTGATTTCATATCTTCTCGTGGATCGTATTCTAAGATATCCGCCTGCAAAGTTCGTCCAAAATCTATTTTCTCGTGGAATCTCAAAACAAAGAATTCTTTATTGGGTCGCCGATTCTAGGGGTCAAGGCCCAATTGTTTCATGGAACCTCTTCTTTATTGTTTCCTCACGTTAAAAGAATTTGTTTGGAGGAAGTCTTTTTGGGTGAGACCTTAATTTTGAAAAATATTCCATTGCTTGCAACTCGTCTAAAAACGTTCCATTGCTTGCAACTCGTCTAAAAACGTGAATTTTCCTTTTCTTGGGTAGCTCATTCTACAATGTTTTAACTCTCGATTCCTACTTCAAAGTTACTCAAATTGATAATCTTGATCTAAAGAAATTCTTAATTGAAAGAAAAGGGACGGTAGAAAGGAATTCAACACTTGCCCCAAAATTCTACCATAAACGAATTTCCTTCAATTGGGCACGTTCCTGAGGTTATTTTTCTTCACGATCTTCTATGAAAATACTTCTTGGAGGTGCAGAAACTTGTTAGAATTTGTCTTGGTCGACGAACTTTTGTGTAGGCTCGATTTAATTTTTAAACTTACTTTGAAGTTCTTCAATGGCGGATCGGATTGGGGGAATGGTTTTTAGGCATTTTCAATCCTCGATTCCTTCATAAAACTTAATTGTAATCTTGTTTAGAAGCTGTAGGAACAAGTTTAAAGGGGAGTAAGGGAGAATTTCTCTCGAATTTGGAAGAAATCTGAGAGTAGGAGACCCAAAATCTAAATGCTTATTGCTTGTGATTGAGATATCGATTCAACTTGATTCTTGTTCCATACTATTGCCTCAACTTTAGACTTCATAGGGAAAACTTACACCGATGCTGAAACCTCCATCATTGTCGTGATTTATAGATTAATTTTCTAGATAATCCATAAGAAACATCCTCTTCAACCATCAGTCAGATATTGACTTCCAATTTGAATCCAAATTTATTGATGTGGTGATCTAGAACTTTCTAGACTTTGTCCAATTTTGGAGGGATCCAATACTGATTTTAGATTCAATAGATTGTGTGTAGAAGGTTATTGTGGAAGTTCTTATTTTGGAAAGAAGGGCATTTTCATAATTATCCATATTTTAAGGGTTATTTTAGTAATGTGTCATTTTCTTAATATTTTATTATTATTTTTCAAAAAATAAATAAATAAATAAATTTTTTCTAAAACTTTTTCATGAGAGGATCATTTTTCTTTCTTGAGCATATTAAAACTCATTCTAGATAAAAAATTAAAAATGCGGAAAGTTTCTAATAAATTGGAAAAAAGAATTCCATTTGCGTATTTTTGTTTGCCTCTTCTTTTTCAATCTTTTTTTAAATGCCTTAAATCTTTAAATTAATTATTAGGGTATAGAAATTACTTCCTTAAGATGCTGTTCTTGCTTAAATGCATTAATTCTCTTGCTTAAATGCATTAATTCATTCTCTTGGTTTCCTTGGGTTAGTTTTATTGGTTTCCTTAGGTTAGTTTTATCCTTACTTTGGATTGTTGCACTCGCATTTTGTGATACATAATACTTCTCTATGTTATGCTACACACACCATGTTAACATGTTTATGTCAGGATTATGAAATATGGTTGAATAAAGTATGTTATTCATGAAATAACAGAGTTATGACCTGCATCATACGTATATGCCATGATTTATGTCAAGTTTTTTTTTTTTTTGTGGCGTGAGGGTACACTAGTTGAAGGCTAGGTCAAATGATATGTATACGAACTCGCTTTGGAGTCCATGCACGCATGCAAGGGTCGTATTTAGAGCAGTACTTCACATCCAATTTCAGCCCGAACTTGAAAGTGAGACCAAGGTCATGATGATAATTAAAGTATAGGTCTCAATCATGATTACATATAATTGCATTTCCTAATCCTAATAGTGAGTTTACTGAGTGAATATATCGTAAAATACTCAAATCATGTTCTACTCTTATTTTTCGGGGAAAGGTAAGGTACCCTTGTACAGATGACGACGTTGCTGTGAAGGTCATGGAATCGAAGCTAGGGTAATTGTATTCTTCTTTAAATTGTAGCACTTAGGTTAGATATTATTTCGTTGGTTTAAATTTGATATTATTTTGTTTCTGCTCTTTCAACCATGATTACATTTAATATAAATTAATTTTATGAACTTTTGAGTCCATGTCAATAACTAGAAACTCAGCAAACCCTCAAATGTCTTAGCACATGGACCATAGGTTCCACCTCAGATAGCATAGCTGAAAAAGTTGTATTAGACAAGAGAGTAACAACAAATCCCACAAATAACAGGGCCAATGGAACAAACCACGATCAACCAAAACTTGGAGACTCTAGTCTTAACGGATTACTTAAAATCAAGTGTTAGCCTAAAACATAATGATCGTACCCTGCCGGAAGCATTATGTAAAACATAAAGATCGTACCCCTTCCGGCAGGATTTTGTAAAATATACTGATCGTACCCATACCCATCGTGATGAAATAGGGGTATCCCCCAATGCACGAGCACACATAATGCCCAATATTTTTCCATTTTCAACATTATTAAATATAACCCCGTTTTACATTCATATCATATCTTTTCTCATTTTTCAACGGGGTTATATTTTTTCATTTATCGTGATATCATGTCATTTATAACATGCTGTATACGTACAATTTAGAAAACATAACATAATGCTCTATGCTTTTAACATGTCATTTCATAACGTGCAATTCATACAATAATTACCTCAATGGTCACACAAAACAATCTAAACATAACCTATCACATCACAGTATCATAAACATGTCATATCATAAACACTTCTTGGTCATATTGTTCCCTAACTTATCATAGCTTTAACGTTCTTATACCTATCACAGTCATATTGTTACGCGAACATACCTTAGTCATATCATCACAGGAACGTATCGTAACGTTATTGTTCTATCAATCTATCACAAACCTATCCCTTTCTACCCATAACCTAACCGTATTCTTTCATCAATCTCTCCTATCAATAGCACTCCAGTATGTAACCTAACCTTAACTTTTCATGAACGTATCTTACTCCTATCGTTACATTTTGTTTTGTGCACCCTTCTCGTATCCTTATCTCAAACATATTATTGAACACGTCGTACCGTAATTATTATCATACAATTCA
This sequence comes from Cucurbita pepo subsp. pepo, assembly GCF_057944985.1. NCBI lineage: Eukaryota > Viridiplantae > Streptophyta > Magnoliopsida > Cucurbitales > Cucurbitaceae > Cucurbita > Cucurbita pepo. Next base: position 12,024,750 of record NC_141803.1, read on the forward strand.
CATATTATAACATATACATAACATATAAGAAGCATATCGATCCACAGACAATTCACACATATCAATATATATGACACGTGTAGAACAACGGGGCACGTGTCAACATCAAATAGAACCATGCCGATAGCAAGGCCACTTACCTAATTAGCTTAGGCTGGTGTAACTGATTTATCTTTAAGAAAGTTCAATTTTGTCCTTTGTATCCAAGTCAACCTATATAAACCGTGATAAGACAACCCTAATCCTCAGCCCAACGATCCAAGCTTATGTTGAAGCAAGAACCCTTGAATCAAAGTAATTAACATCTCCTTATACGAAATTTGGATCAACCAAGAGATAAGGCTAGAATTAGATTACCTCTTACGATCGAAGATCTAGAAGCAAGATTTGGAAACCTTGTTCTAAATTGAGTCACTCCACTATCTAACTTGATCAAGGCTTGATTGAATGGCTCGGGTGCAATTCTACTACAAGAATTGCTTGAAACTTAGAAATGACAAATATGATGCTCGGATTTCTAAGGGAAACGTCTCAATTTGAGATCTGAATTACATTCATCCACGAATCTGATTTTTATATAACATATTGTGGGTATTTATAGTCTCCCGACAAAAGACGTTTGTGGATGGGATTTATTCGAGATGTTTGTGGACGGGATTTATTCCCGATCCCCTTTAATCTCCACAAAGAATAAGTCAAATTGACCATTTGACTTTTACATAATCGATCATTAAACATGTTTTTTTAATCAATATTGATGTGCTTGAGTAGCTAATGTGGCAGACTTGTAATCAATTGAGCTCTCTGTGCGCAGGTTCGAGTTCTGTTGTTGACATAGTTTTTTGAATCTTTTGGAACACCGTGATTCTTATCATCATCACCTTCTTTCCGTCACCTCTTTTGAAATGTTTTGATCAAATCTACATGCTTCACTCACAAAAATATTAGAAGGAAATTAGTAGGAATAGGAAGCAAATAAAGTGTATTAAATCCATAAACTATGCTTTGCATCATCCATAAATGTATCTGCCACATGCTTCATCTTCTGCCAACAAAAGTGTTTATACAACATCTTATAAACTTTCACCTTCTTTCCGTCACCTCTTTTGAAATGTTTTGATCAAATCTACATGCTTCACTCACAAAAATATTAGAAGGAAATTAGTAGGAATAGGAAGCAAATAAAGTGTATTAAATCCATAAACTATGCTTTGCATCATCCATAAATCTATCTGCCACATGCTTCATCTTCTGCCAACAAAAGTGTTTATACAACATCTTATAAACTTTATTAATCTGTCCCATTAAGACACCACCATATGCTTCTCTAAAAAACAAGTCTTTTATAGAGCATTTAGGAATACAAAGCATACTCTTAGTAATTAAAAATTTATGAAACACATAATAATCATCTACCACTTTTTTTGCAAGACAAGATGCATAAATAGTTCTAAAGTCTTGGTCATCTCTATATAATTCAATAATATGTCCAAGAATTTTTGCAGTAAGAGAAGTAAAGAGATCATACCTTTTAAATAACACATAAGCTACTGTATTATCCTTACCTTGCTTATACTTAATGACATACGAAAATGTTTCAATAAATTCCACCCACTTTGCATGTCTACGGTTCAGTTTGCTTTGACCCTTCACATACTTCAAGTTTTCATGATCAAAGTGGATCACAAATTCTCTAGGCCATAAGTAGCGTTGCGGCACATGCCATATATGAACTACAACCAATTCTTTATCATAGGTAGGGTATTTCAATGTTGCCCCATTTAGTTTTTCACTAAAATACACTAACGACTTTTCATCTTGAATTAAAACAACACTGATGACCAAACCACATGCATCACATCCAATTTCAAAAGTTTTATAAAAGCTAGGCAAAACAAATAATGATGCATTGTTTAATTTGTTCCTAAGCAAATTGAATGCATTCTCTTGCATTCCTCCCCATTTAAAAACAACGTTCTTTTTCACTAAGTCATTCAATAGTTCAGTTATGGTTCTAAAATCATTTATAAATCTCTTATAGAGGTTAGCTAACTCATGAAAACTCCGAACTTTACGTGCACTCTTTAGTGTTGGCAAATCCATAATGAATTTAACTTTGTCTCTCTCTAATGCTATTCTACTTTTATCAACTATGAAGCCAATAGAGTGAACTTTTTCCATGCAAAAACTACCCTTATTAAAATTAAATTTCTCTTTTCTATGTGTAATCAAAACTAATTTAACATGCTCCACATGCTCAAGCAAAATCTTCAAATAAATTATAATATCATCAATATAAACAACATGTTTTCTCATATATTTTCTCCAAACATTATATATTAAGCGCATAGGTGTACTAGGAGCATTAGTTAACCTAAAAGACATAACAAGCCATTCATACAATCCAAACTTAATACTGAAAGTTGTTTTCCATTCATCTACTACGTGCATTATAATTTGATGAAATCCAGATTTCAAAATAATTTTTATAAATAGACTCGAATCATGCAAACCTAGGAATAAGATGTCGATACTTTATCGTGATTTTGTTGATGACTCTATTATCCATGCATATGCGCCAAGTTTCATCTTTCTTTGGCATCAATAAGTCTCGTATAGAATATGGACTCAAAACTTTCTTGTACATAGCCCTTCTCCATGAGCTCCTCCACTTTCCTTTGAATTTCTTTTGTCTCGGTTAGATTGACCCGATAAGCTGGCTTATAAGGAATGACAGTCCTTGGAATGAAGTCTATTTTATGTTCAGTACCTCTAATGGGAGGTATTTCTTTATCTTGAAACATGTCTTCAAATTCTTGTAAAAGAGATTGAAAAACACTAGGCAAAGCCAAGTTGTTATAGTTAGAGACCAAAAATCCTCCATTATACATAAGTACAAAGATCGATTTTTGTGAAAACCTTCTCACCTCTCCAACTCTAGCCAAATAACTCTCTCTCTTCCTTTTTTCTTCAATTTCATTCTTCTTTTTTTCTCTTTGATTTTTCTCTATTTTTTCACGCAACTCTTGTTTTTCTTTTAACTCACTTTCCTCAAACTCTTTCTTTCTTTCCTCCAACTTTAATTGATCAGCAAATACATTTGCAGAACTCAAAGGTACAAGAGTGGTTTTTCTACCATCTTTTACAAAAGAGTACCTATTCAAATAGCCATCATACATAATCCTCCTGTCAAATTGCCATGGTCGGCCAAGCAATATATCTCCAGCTTGCATTGGTAATACATCACAAAGAACTTCATCTTTATATTTTCCCAAAGTAAAAGATATTAAAGCTTGGGAAATTACCTTCATTGTTCCACTATCATTAAGCCATTGGAGCTTGTAAGGTTTAGGATGATCTTGAGTTGGAATTTGCAACCTTTTGATCAACATAGTACTTACTACATTGGTGCAACTTCCACTATCAATGATAAGACTACAAGCAGTCCCCTTGACTAAACACCGCGTGTGAAATAGGTTCTCTCTTTGATCATCAACATCATTCTCTGTAACTTGAGTTTTAAGAAGTCTTCTTGTAATAAGTGCCAAATGAATACCATCTTCTAGTTGCTCCTCATTCTTCTGGACTTCTTCAACTAGATCATTGATCTCCCCTCCATTTTTCTCGTCTTGGTTCATGATTGTACAAACAGTAGTTTTATATGCTTAGGACCTCACATACTCAACTCACTGATTTTACACTCAGGAACACTCGTGTTTAACACACAAAGGTAGGCTATTTGGGAAAGTGACTAATTTCTGATCAAGGTAGGTAATATGGATAAAGCAATTCAGATAGTAGCGAGCTATTCAAGACAATCAAGACAAGTAATTACTAGTAACAACAAAATAAAACAAGAAATGAACAAATAAATAAGGGACAAAGATATTTTTGGATATAATTGCACACTGAAAAAAAATGAATTCTAAAGAGAATGGTCGTGAAGATCGAACACAACAATTATAGATTTATATGCTTTAGGGAAAAATGAGAAATGAAATTTATTTGATCTTCAAATAAACGTGCAAATGGTCTAATGTTAAGGATTTATTAAGAACAATATGATACGGATTTTTTTTTTCTTTCAAGATCTAAATATGATCTTTAACAGGACACTAAGAACAAAGTAGAAAGATAATGAAGAACGTTGGAAATGACAGTAAGAAAATAAATGACTGATTTAAAGAGACGATAAACAATAGCGAAAATTAAAGATAAAATCAATTCTAGAGTCGGCCACAAAGATGTAAACCTAGGCTCTGATACCAAACTGATAAGGCAACCCTAATTCTCAGCCCAACGATCCAAGCTTATGTTGAAGCAAGAACCCTTGAATCAAAGTAATTAACACCTTCTTATACGAAATTTGGATCAACCAAGAGATAAGGCTAGAATTAGATTACCTCTTACGATCGAAGATCTAGAAGCAAGACTTGGAAACCTTGTTCTAAATTGAGTCACTCCACAATCTAACTTGATCAAGGCTTGATTGAATGGCTCGGGTGCAATTCTACTACAAGAATTGCTTGAAACTTAGAAATGACAAATATGATGCTCGGATTTCTAAGGGAAACGTCTCAATTTGAGATCTGAATTACATTCATCCACGAATCTGATTTTTACATAACATATTGTGGGTATTTATAGTCTCCCGACAAAAGACGTTTGTGGATGGGATTTATTCGAGATGTTTGTGGACGGGATTTATTCCCGATCCCCTTTAATCTCCACAAAGAATAAGTCAAATTGACCAAATTAAACATAGTTTTTTTTTTTAATAAATATTGATGTGCTTGAGTGGCTAATGTGGCAAACTTGTAATCAATTGAGCTTTCTGTGTGCAGGTTCGAGTTCTGTTGTTGACATAGCTTTTTGAATCTTTTGGAACACCGTGATTCTTATCAAACCGTGACATCAATTTCAATTCTCTAAATTTTAGAATAGTCCATATATTAGACTTATGACGTGAACATTGTAGACTTTATGATTAGAGTATTGGATATATATATATATATAATAATAATTTTTAGGGGGAAGAATTTTAGAATGGTCCATATGTTAGGTTGAGGAGAGATTATTGGGAAAATGGAGGATAGTTAGGAGAGAAGGGGAAGAATTGTTTTTATTTTTTTATTTATTAATTTATTATTATTTTTTTTTTTTTAAAAGGGAATAATAATTTTTGTTTATAATAATTTTTATTTGTTTACTCACTCCTTTATTTTTTTGGTTATTACACCAAGACATGTTTACAAATCCAGATGACTATGATATGCTTACGAAATGATATGACAAGAATATTTTTATAAAATGATACGACTATGATATGTTTATGAAATGAGATGACCATGATATGTCTGTGAAATAATATGACTAGGTTATGTTTATGAAACGATATGACTGACGTGTTTACAAAACAATATGACTATGATATGTTTACAAGATGATAAGTCCATGATATTTGGTGATACAACGTGGCTATGAGATGAACGTGAATGTTATGACACGTGTTCTGATGATGTACTAAACATATGATAAATTGTATGGTATAACACGTTTGACGATAAAAAAATCAAGAAATTAGTAATACTTCTTCTCTTTGGGCTACCTACACCAATTCTAATAGATTTTTGGAGTAAAAATCATAACATAAACTCGTTAAAAATTTAACCCTAACCCAATGCAAATTGAATGCACTAGTAAATCATATGGATCTAGGAACGACTTACTGTATTTGATTTGTGGCCAAGCTAGAGTTTGAGAATGTGGGAACTTTCATTGTAAACATTGTCAAATAATGATATGAACCAAGAGACATCATTCCTACAATATACTTCAATGAAGATGTGAAGAAAATGTTGTCAAAATGATCAAAAGAGGTTGCAATTCATGTCACATTGAAGAGGAATGAAGTTTGATGGTTATAAATTTTGGGTGGGTTACAATTTAAAGTAATTTAGAGTTATTGTATTTTAAGACATTTTATTTACTTTAGGTTACATTTACCTAATGGCTAATTATGACCATTAAGTATGAATGTTACAACTTTTGGAATGCCTTTAATAGTTTCATTTTGAGGCTATATAAAGCCATGTATGTTGTATTTGTAAGGTAGACTTGGAAAATATATTAAAAGAAGCATTTGTGCTTTTCTTTAGCCAATGGCTAAGTTTCTTTGCAATTCTATGTAGTTTAGATTGCATGTAGAATCATTCAAGCTCGACATGATCAATCTTGCTTGTGGAGTGATTCGAATCTCAAACAAGAGTTTGAGATATTTGATCAACAAGAGTCATTCAAGCTAGACATGATCGATCTTGCTTGTGGAGTGATTCGAATCTCAATCAAGTGTTCTTGCCTTGAGATATTCGATCAACAAGATAATCCGAATCTTACTCTCCTTGTAGTTGATTTCCTTATCTTATCAAATAAGCTAGAGTTTAAGCATTTGGAAACTTTTCTCTTACAACACAAACCTAAAGTAGTCGTCTTCTCTTTCCTTATTCAATCACTCAAAGTTCCTAAATCAAACTTACTACTTTATATATCCTTTATATATAAATTATATATCCTATTCCAACTAATTAGTTTGAAGATATAATTTAAGTTTTAAAATTTTGAAAATCAAATTTGATTAGAATTGAACCTTTAACCTCAAAAAAGATAATGAGCATTTTTATTCATAAAATTATTTATTGAAATTGAATGAAAGTCAAACTGCATCATTTCCAATGATACATTAACTGGAATATATTGAGAGATCCAAAATACAAGTAAATACCTTCCTCTCGACCTGCCCAAGTGCAATTATTATCATCACATTGATCATTAAACCAATTCCCTTTTACTGCCAAAAAACATTTCCATCAACTTGTCCATATTTGCTGCTAAAATGGCACCAAAACAACGTAGAAGTCCAAAAATTTTCTTTAAAACTCCAATTGTAATTATCTCCAGTGCGGAGTACGTGCTCGCCCATATCGTCATTTGCTGACTTGCAATGAACAATTAGAGTTGAAGCAGTCATCCCATTTAAAATAGTAACTTTCCATCGGGAGAACGGTAATTGTAACTTAGATTCTGCAAAACAAAAGTTCATCATATTGTTCGAAGCCAAGGCAACCAACACGATTGAACAGAATAGGCTTAGAGACCTCATTTTCTACTAGAAGATAGTTCACCCTTTTTTACCAAACCTAATTGGATTCTATCTCTTATATATACATAAATATAGCCAAAGTGAGTGGTACTTAGTTATATTGAAACACATTTAGTTAAAAGTGTTGTGTAAATTTTGATTATTACAACTTATCTTCCATAACAGGGCGAGACCCTCACCTAAACTTTCTTCATTTTCTCCGTAGTAGTTGGCTGTTAGCTTTTGTAACTGATTTTTTATTATATTAGTTCCTTTTAGGTAAAGTTTAAAGTTTGACCATTCATTATTTAGATAAGTTCACTTTTAAAATGAAAAAGAAATTAAGCAAATAATGATAAAAGATGGTTAAATATTTTAAAATAAAGTTTCTAGCCTCGAATATTGTCACTACTAAAATTATATTTTATTTAAATACATATATTCCCAAAATATTATTATAGTCATTATATAGATTAAGAATTTTAAAAGTTACCTAGAGAAAAGTTTTGTTTTAGATATTTTGAAAACTCGTGAGATTAATGCTAAAATCACTACTGCTTCTAAATCTTGAATAACATTCTAGTTTCCCTTGGTGCATGGGTTGATAGAATTGAAATCTAAAGAGTCCAGTCGATCTCCGCTTGGATTCGGCCAAATCCACATGTGCAGGTTGGACTCCAATTGGATTCATCTTTTATTACTTTACTAATTTTAGCTTTTTTTGTATTATTTTATTTAGATTTTTTTTTATATTATATTTTAAATTTCTCATACCTCAACTTTTTATACTATTTTTAAAATATTCATTCACTTTATACTATTTTTAAATACATATATTATAATATGAATAGGTTTCTTTTTAATTTTAAGAATATGATTTTATTGAATATGATTTATACCTACATTTAGGTTATTTAAAAAAAAATATATATAATATTTAATGTTTATAGAATATACCTATATTTGAAAGTATATAATGTTCAGTGTTCATCTTCCCACTTTTCAAAAGGATTCGTCCTCGAATCACGAAAATTATCACCTACATCAAAAGGACTCAAGTCATCAATATTGAAAGTAGAACGTACTGAAAATTCTCCGAGAAGATCAATTTTATAGGCATTGTTATTAATTCTTTTAAGGACTTGATAAGGGTCATCCACTCTTTGAGGTAACTTGGTCTTTCTTTGAGATGGGAATCGCTCTTTGCGAAAATGTATCCAAACCCAATCACCGGGTTAAAAAATAATTTCCTTCCGTTCTTTGTTAATTCTTGACGCAACTCTTCACCTCTTGTGCAATACTTTGATCAAATCTGTCTTACTTGTGGCTGCTTCACTCACAAAAAATGTTAGAAGGAATAGGGAAAGCAAATCAAGAAGAGTAAGTGGAATAAATTGATATAGAACTTCAAAAGGAGAACAATGAGTTGTATTATGAATTGCTACAAAATCTAGCATTGGACAAGGCTCAGTGACCAAAGCACCAGTCCAAGCAGCTGTAGTAATGACCCAGACAACAACTGAATCTTGTATATATTGTGAAGGCAAACACACTTTTGATCAATGTTCAAGAAATCTGGCCTCAAATTTTTATGTGGGGAATCAAGCTAGTCAAGACAACCCGAAAAATAATCACTTCTCAAATAATTATAATCCGGGGTGGAGAAACCATCCAAATTTCTAATGGAAGGGACAAAGCTCATAAAACCACCACCCAAGGGAAAGGAACTAGTCAAGCTCTAGGTTTTGGATTACAAGATCAATTGGCATATGATCCTTAACAAGCCACCACCCAAGGGAAAGGAACTAGACAAGTTCAACACACACTGGAACATCTCTTGAGAGCCTAATAAAGGAATATATGGTGAAAATGATGTTCTGATACAAAGTCAGCAAGCATCATTGCAAAATTTGGAAATTCAAGTAGGTTAATTCACAACTTGGTTACGAAATAGACCTATTGGCAAGCTGCCAACAGACGCCGAAACACCAAAAAGAGAAGGCAAAGAGCAATGTCAAGCAATAGAGTTGAGAAGTGGGAAAGAAATACCAAGCAGGGGATAAAAAATTAAAGGACACGATGATAGTCACTCTCAAGAAGTCACTGTATAGAAAGAGTACAACAAAAATTATGCAGAAACTACTGTACAGAAAGAGCAAATAAAAAATTATGCAGAACCTGTGTAGTCTCCTAAAATGCAAACAACATTTAGTAATGGACAAGAAAATAGAACATACACACCAACACCAAATTTTTCACAAATAATGAAAAGAAAGAAAGAGGAAGCCCACTTTGATAAGTTTATAGATATTTTGAAGGAAATTCATATAAACATACCCTTAGTGGAAGCTTTGAAGCAAATGTCAAATTATGTAAAAATCTTGAAGGATGTGCAATATTGAAAAACAAGATACCACTAAATGAAGAGTGTAGTGCAATATTCAAAAACAAGATACCACTAAAAGAGAAAGAGTGTAGTGCACTAAATGTATAGTGTAGTGGATCTTATTTTTCCGTATTGCACTAAACTCTTCATTCAACACTATTAACTTGAATTCTTAAAATTTTCTTCGATTAGTGAGAATACCCTTCAAGAATTTGACATAGTTTGTCATTTGTTTCAAGGCTTTCACTAATGGTATGTTTATATGAATTTCAAAAAATATATCAATGAACTTCTCGAAGTGGCCTTCCTCCTTCTTTCTTTTTATTCTTTGTAGAAAATGAGGTTTTGGTATGTATGTTATGCCCTCTTTTTCACTGTTGATTGTTGTTTGCGTTTTAGAAGACTACACTATTTCTGCATAATTTTTGCTATGCGTCTTCTGTCCAACACTTTTCAACTTTCTCTACTGTATGTTAGCTGTCTCTAGGGATGACTGTTACATATTTTCTTAATTTCACCTACCTTGTTGGGTATTTCTTACTGTTCAATTCTATTGCTTGACATTGCTCATTTTCTTCTCTTTTTGGCTTTTTGGTATCTGCTAACAGCTTCCCAAGAGGTCTGTTTCGTAACTCAGTTGCTAATTGACCTACATCAACTTCTAAATTTAGCAAGGATGCTTGCTGACTCTGTATCATAACATCTTTTTTTGCCATATATTCCTTTTTTAGACCCTAAAGCGATGTTCCTGGTATGTGTTGAGCTTGGTTAGTTCCTTTCCCTTAGGTGTTGGCTTGTTGCGGACCATATGCCATTGATTTTGTAATCCAAAACCGTGAGGATAATTTGCTGTAGGTGATAGTTGTTGATTGTATGAGGTTTGTCTCTTCCATGAGAAGTTTGGATGGTTTCTCTAACCTGTGTTATAAGTGTTTGGGAAGAGATTATTTTTCTGGATTCCTTGACTAACTTGATACCCATATAAAAAATTTAAGTTGAATTACTTGGACATTGATCAAAAGTGTGTTATTTTCCCAAATATACACAAGATTTAGTTGTTGTTTGACTCATTACATAGTAACAGACTAGAATGGTACATTAGTCATTGAGCCTTGTACCTATGCTGGATTTTATAGAATATTAGTAACAAAAGCTAATTGATCGTTGATAGAGGTCAAAGCATCAACTTCAAGTACTTCTTAGGTGTTCTTTCCCGGATTGCTCCTCACATCAGCCTCTTGACAATTGTTAGATGCTATTCTTTCAAGAATCTCATAAGATTCATTGTACGTCTTTGATAAATTAATTATATTGGCTAAAGCATCCGCTAATTGTTTATTAGCAACATTCAATCAATGGTAGAAAGTCTCCATTTGGATACAAGTAAAAAGTCTCACTATCCTTGCAAAATTTGAGATATTAATTTTACTAACTCAACAAGCAAATGAACCATATAATTAGTTGTTTATTTGATTTTTAGATAACTGCGTCAAAAGAATAGAGACATTACTTAGATAACTAAGAAAAAAATAAATACAATACTTAGACCTCGTTTAGAATAGGATGTTATGCATTTCATTGTTTTAAATCATTTGTATGTGTTTTTAGTTTCTCTAAATTTCAGTACTTCGTATTTAAACACGTAAGACCATGACTGTGTTTTCCAGAGAAGAAGTTGCTTTAAGCGTTTTCGAAGTTTATGTAATAAATGATGTTCAATTTAAGAGTTATATTTTCATATTAAAGATGAGCATGAGACGTTAGTAGCAACTCTGAGTATGTAGAAATTCCTGAGAGGTCCTCCGGGAAGACATCCATAAATACGTTTACTATGGGTACTGTATCTATGGGTTTTTCCTTTCCTTTTGTATTTACTGCACAGGCTAGAAATGCCCACCCCTCTTGTTGTATCAGGCGCCTCGCTTTCATCATCGATATTATTTTTGGGGTGGTACCTGTGGAGGTTCCTTTAAACTTAAAGGTAAGTCCATTGGGCGGTGTGAATATCACCTCCTTCTTATGGTAGTCTATGCTAGCAAAGTTTTCAGCTAACCAGTCCATTCCTAATATGACGTCAAAATCCGTCATATCCATTACCTTTAAGTCCAGTGGATGGTTTGTCCAGCTATTACCACTTGTCCGTCCTTTACTCTATTTTTCGTAACTAAGTCTACCCCTGCTGGGGTACCGACTGACAATGCATGCATTAAGGGTTCTACTACAAACCCTGCTTGTTTAACAAATTGTAAAACAACAAAGGAATGGGTAGAACCAGAATCAAACAATGTCAATGCAAAGTGTCCTAGTATAGAAAGCGTACCTGTCACCACGGTTTCAGATGTTTCCGCCTCTTTACTGGTCGTTACATATGCCCTGGTCTGTGGGCGGGTTTGTATGGTGGGCTCTCGGATGACCGGTTCTCTAAGGGGTTCCCTTGGATTTCCCGAGCAATTTGTAGGGCAAGTCTGGCCACCTGACCTGCATGACCACAGATATAACATATACTTGAGCCCGCCAAACATCTCCCAACATGTTGTTTTCCACAGTTACGACACAAGGGCTTCTCCATTGCTAGGTATCGACCTATTGGGGGTGGAGCAGGTGGCCTACTCTGATATCGAGGTCTCTGGGACGGTGGTTGGAATTCTGTGGTATCGACCTCGACAAGGCGTTTCCTTCCTGTGACGACCGTTGGCTCCATTTTCTTTTCCTCTGGGTTCCTCTAGGGCCTTGGCCGTCCTTAGGGCCTCTTAATAGGTTTTTGGGTTAAAGGCCTCTAACATGCGGCAGGTTTTCGGATTCAATCCTAACACAAATTTTTCTGTCTGTTTCTCTTCAGTGTCAGCTAAAGACGGTGCAAACCTTCTCAATCTCATGAAGTCCTGATCGTATTGATCCACCGTGCGATCACATTGGGTTAAGTGTCCAAAGTTCTTCCAAGCTAGAGCTGCATAGAGTTAGAAACCCTAAGTTCGTTTGTCCATCACACTGTCTCGACATTTGATACAAAATTTATCCAAATTTTGATCCGTTAGGCAATCTGCTCATTAGATGCTACATACATTAAATCCAGCCTTGTTGTAGTTAGATACATAAGGCTTACAATCAATTGTTTATACATGGTAGCATTGATCTTGGCTCCTTCTTCATCCTTTGTTAGTCTAACCACAGGAACAATAGGGTTTTTCACGGTATTACTTTTTTCCATCCTAAACTTCTCCAAAACTTCTTTTGCATACTTTCTCTGACTAATATAAATGCCTTCAGAATTTTGTAAAATCTCTACACCGAGAAAATATTCCATTTTTCCCAAATCAGCCATTTCAAATTCAAGTTTCATATAATTCTTGAACTTAACAAACATGCTCTCATCATTACCAGTAAAAATTAGATCGTCAACATATAGACTAACAATCAAAATTTTACCTCCATCTCCTGTTTGTATGAATAAAGTATGGTCACAGTTGCACCTCTCAAATCCTTCTTTGACAAAATGTGCTTCAATTCGATTGTACCATGCACGTGGGGCTTGTTTAAGGCCATATAATGTCTTCTTCAATTTGTATACCTTGTATTCTTGACCTTTTTTTCTCATAACCTTTTGGTTGCTCAACAGAGACGGCTTCTTTTAATTCTCTATATAAGAAAGCACTTTTCACGTCAAGCTAATACACGTTCCAACTATTTCGAGCTGCTAAAGCAATTATCATTCGAATAGTATCCCACCTAGCCACAGGTGCAAATGCCTCGGTATAGTCTATACCATGTTGTTGTGCGTAACCTTTTGCTACCAACCTAGCCTTATACTTGTCAACTTCGCCATTTTCGTTGAGTTTGGTTTCGAAAACCCACTTTACTCGAATCTTCTTCATTCCTATAGGCAAATTTGTCAACTACCAAGTCTCATTTCGTTCGATGGCTTCTATCTCGAAGTCTATTGCAGCTCTCCATTTCGAACTTTTAATAGCTTCTTCAAAGGTAGTCGGATCTGTAGTTGAGGTTAATAGAACTATATTGTTGTGCTCAGCTTCTTCATAAAATTTTCCCCCGCTCACATAATCTTCCATCCATAATGGTGCTCTTCTATTCCTCACTTCGGCAGTGCTTTCTTTAGATGTTGAGGAATTTGATTCAGATGACTCACTGAAAGATATACTAACTTCCCCTTCTTCTTCTGTTGTTGTCTCCTCTTCAGATTCTTCTTCACTTTGGTCATGTTCGCTTTCTTCTATATTACTATCTTCTCATTCGAGGGTATCAAGTCTAGCTTCTTCATTAGTTTTCTCCCAATGATAGCATTTGTTTTCTTCAAAATATCACATCTCTACTTACAACTATCTTCTTGGACACTGGATCATAAAGTTTGTATGCTTTAGACTCTTCATTCATCCCTAGAAGTACATGCTGAAAACTTTGATCATCTAACTTCTTTCTCTTACGCTTGATACATGAGCATTCTCAATGCATCTAAAAACTCGAAAATAATCAACATTAGGTTTTATGCCAATCCAAGCCTCCTCAGGAGTCATATCTTTCACTACCACTGTAGGACTTCTGTTTAGTACGTGCATTGTCCAGTTTATTGCTTATGGCCAGAAATTCTTTGGAACTTGCTTCTCTGATAATATACTTCTAACCATGTTCATAATTGTTCTATTCTTGCGCTTAGCTACACCATTTTGTTGGGGAATGTAGGCTGCAGCAAGTTGTCTACTGATACCATTAGTTTTGCAAAAATTGTTGAACTCATGAGAGATGAACTGTCCACCCCGTCTGTGCGTAGACAACGAATAAAATCTCCAGTCTCTTTCTCAACAAGATTTTTGATATTCTTGAAGATGGTAAAGACTTCAGAGTTTCCAGCAAGAAAATATATCCACACCTTGCGGCGGTAATCATCAATAAAACTTATAAAACACTTCTTACTGTTGGAAAGAGGTTTGATGGGTCCATAAATGTCTGCATGTACCAGTTGCAGTCTTTGTGTTGCGCTCCATAAACTTCTCTTTGGAAATGCGTCCCTATGTTGCTTTCCCACCATGCAATCAGTTTAGGGGAGAAATTGTTAAAGATAGTCATACTAACTTTTTCTCAACACCGCCATCTTGAAATTAATTTCAAGCTTCACAGATTGTCGGAATTCCTCGTCAAAATCTGAGAACTATTCCTTGTTTGCACACATATGATTGCTACACCCCGAATCAAGGAACCAAACATCTTCCCTCCTTAATTGATTGAGCTCCACATATGACATCAACAAGATTTCTTCTTCATCCTCAAGCTCAGCATAATTTGCTTCCTTTTCCCGTTGAGGACACTCATATCTAAAGTGTCCTAACTGATGACACTTATAACATTCAACGGTAGTTTTTTTGTAATGGATGCCTACCTCTTCCTCTTCCTCTACCTCTTCCTCGAAAAACTTCACGACCTCGATCAACTCCTTTTCCACTGAATCTGGTATCATATGTCACCTTTAGTGCTTGTTCATCACTTACACGTCCATTCAGTCTTTGCTCATGTACTAGTAAGCTACTTTGCAATTCTTCAATTGTTAAAGTGTCTAAATTATTAGACTCTTCAATCAAACATATAACATAGTCAAATCTTGATGTCATTGGTCTCAAGTTTTTTTCAATAATCACAACTTGTTTTATGTCTTCGCCATGAATTTTCATATTGTTTGTAATGGTGAGAGTTCGAGCAAAATATGCATCAACACTCTCACCTTCTTTCATTTGTAGGACTTCAAACTCTTTCCTAAGAGCTTGGTGTTGAGCTCTTTTGACTCCTGTGGAACCCTGGTACTTCTCCTTCATAGAGTCTCAATTTTTTTTTTTTTTTTTTTTGCAGTATCTCTATTAAGGTTCGTTTTCATAATAGTTCGATCAATCGCTTGGAACAAATAATTCTTGACCTTCAAGTCTTTCAGCTTCTGGTCTGCAATTGTTTGTTGTTGTGCTTCGGTAATCTCTACTGCTTCTGCTGCGGCAGGGATTCCGGTCTCCACCAAAGACCAATATTCCTTTGAACGAAGAAACTTTTTCATAAGCATAAACCAATGATCATAATGGCCATCAAACTTAGGAATTGTCGGTTGACAAACTTGATTTCAGCTGACATATTTTAATCTCTTTCAGCTCACTCTTTAAAGAAAAAAACTGAAGTTTCTTCTTCTCATAATCAGGCCTTGCGATGTGGCTCTAATACTTGGAAACCTTAATTTCATTATTTGGAGAGAGAGTTTTGTCTGAACTTTGACTCGTTAGAGCTTTAAAGAATTACGAACCCAAAGTTCTTCCTTACAAGAGCTTGTCTCAATGCTTGTGTACAAGTTAGTCCGTTTCAGAGTTCGAACAATAGTTCGGCCAAAGTTCGTCGTTTCAGACCCTTTTCGAGCTTCAGAGAGTTAGAAACCCAAAGTTTGTCCTTTCAGGAGGGCTACAAAATCAAAAGTTCGCCCTTCCTAGAGTTAATCTAGAAGTTCATGCCAAAGTTTGTCCAAACTTGGACCCGTCATAGCTTTGGAGGGCTAGAGACCTAAAGTTTGCTGCCTTTAGAGTTCGCCAAAACCTGGGGCCTAGTATGTCTTCGGATGGTTTTGAAATAAGAAGTTCATCATTTTCAGAGTTTGTCTCAATATTTGTGCTGATGTTCGTCAAAACGAAGACTTGTAAGAGCTCTATTGTGCAAAAGTTTATTTTTTTCAAAACCTGTCGAAGCTTTGGAGGGCTAGAGACCCAAAGATCGTTGCCTTCAAATTTCGCCAAAAACTTGGACTTGTAAGTCTTTGGAGGGTCTTGAAACCAGAAGATTGTCCTTTCTAGAGTTCGTCTTGACAGTTGTGCCGAAGTTCGTCGAAACATGGACTTGTTTGAGATCTATCGTGCTGAGAATCAAAAGTTCATTTTTTCCACAGTTTGTCTTGATTTTTGGACCAAAGTTCTTCCAAAACAGAGCTTCAGATTGTTAGAAATTAAAAGTTCGTCCTTCCGTCATACTATCTCAGCGTTTGGTCCAAAGTTCGTTCAAATGTCGATTCGTTTGGCATAGAAACCTGAACTTCGTGGTTTGAAGAGTCCGTTTCATCTAGAATTTGACCTGTTAGAATTTTAGAGAGGTAGGAACCCAAAGTAAATCCTTTCTAGAGCTTGTCTCGACGCTCGTGTACATGTTAATCCTTTCTTGATTTCGGACAGAGATTTGTCCAAATTTCATCCTGTCTAACCCTTTTTTAGATTTGGTGAGTTACAAACCCAAAGTTTGTTCTTTTTGGAGTCTTTCTTAGCGTTTGGACTGAACTTTGACCCATTAGCTGTTTGGAGGACTGCAAACTCAAAGTTTTCCCTTCCTAGAGTTCATCGTCGATATTATGGAGAGTTAGAGACCCGAAGTATGTTGCCTTCAAAGTTTGCCAAAACCTTGGGCCTGATAAGTCTTCAGAGGGTTTTAAAACCAGCAGTTCGTCCTTTCGAGAGATTGTCTCGACATTTGTGTCGAAATTCGTTGAAACATGAACTTGTTAGTGCTCTATCGTGCTGGGAGCCAAGTTTTTCTTGATGTTTGGACCAAAGTTCTTCCAAACTAGAGCTTCTAAGAGTTGAAAACCCAAAATTCGTCCTTCGATCACACTGTCTTGACGTTTGGTCCAAAGTTCATCAAAACTTAGATCCGTTAGGCTTAGAAACCTAAACTTCATGGTTTAAAGAGCTCGTTTCATTTGGATTTTGACCGTTAGTGGTTTGGTGAGTTTGAAACCAAAAGTTCGTCCATTCCAGAACTTGTCTCGACGCTTTTGTACAAGTTAGTTCTTTTTGACACTTTTTGAGCTTTGAAGAGTTAGATACCAAAGTTCATCCTTTATGGAGTCCGTCTCAGCGTTTGGACAAAACTTCGACTCATTAGAGGTTTAAAAGATCACAAACCAAAGTTTGCTCTTCTTAGATTTTGTCTCGAAGTTCGTGCCAAAGTTCGTCTAAACTTGGACCCATTTTCGTAGACTTGTTCATGTCTATTGGTGCCATGTTGGAGACATTGGCATGTGTGTCTTTTATCGCTGTCATATACATAGCATTACCAAAAAGTTTCTGTCGACGCATCCGTGATGTAACCTCGACGTCAGGGCTATCCTATCCGAACTAGTTAGTTTGAAGACATTATTGATGTTTTTAAATTTTGAAAAGCAAATTTCATTAGAATTGAAACTTTAACCTCCGAAAAGATAACGAGCATTTTTATTCATAAAATTATTTATTGAAATTGAATGAAAGTCGGAGTGCATTATTTCCAATAATACATTAACCGGAAGCCCTTGCTAGATCCAAAATATAAGTAAATACCTTGGTCTCTAATTGCCAAGTGCAGTTATGATGAATACATTGATCATTAAACCAACTCCCTCCTTCTGGCCAAAAAAACATTTCCACTAACTTGTCCATGTTTGCTGCTAAAATGGCACCAAAACAACGTAGAAATCCAAAAATTTTCTTTAAAACTCCAGTTGTAATTATCTCCGGTGCGGAGTACGTGCTCACACAGATCGTCATCTTTTGACTTGCAATGAACAATTAGAGTTGAAGTAGTCATCTCATTTAAAATAGTCACTTTCCATTTGGTGAACGACCATTGTTGTTTAGATTCTGCAAAAGAAAATCTCATCAAATTGTTTGATGTCAAAGCAACCAACACAATTAAACAAAATATGCTTAGAGACTTCATGTTCTTCTTGAAGATCTCTCACCCTTTTCTACAAAGTATTTGGATTCTATCTCTTATATATATATATATACATACAAATAGTATTTTAGTTATGGGAGAATATCTTCCCTACCAAGGTGTAAAAGGTAAGGTGACAACTAATTTTCTCAACCCTCTTAGCGGCTAGCTTTTGTAACAACTAATTTATTAGTTCCTTATGTAAGTTTAAAGTTGGACCATTCATTTTTTTATGTATTAAAAAAAATTGATAAAGTATTAAATTTATGGATGGTATTTTTTTAGAGGTTTAAAATGCAAGATTAAAAAGTAATTTTTTTTACCAAATGAAAAAAAAAAAAATTGAGTTTTAATCTTTTTTATCCTTGTAGTCAAGGTAAAAAGGTATAAGAATGAAATTAAAAAATAAATAAATAAATAAATAAAAAAATAAAAAAATAATAAAAAAACTCTATTTTTTTGTAGCAACGTAATATCTCTAGTGAGAGAAGGTGTTGTATGCCAATCCATCACATTTGGTAGCACCATGTTACTGGCATCAACATACATAGCTTTTGTTGACATTGCATGCATTGCATCAACGAAGGTCTCTACCGACACATTCATGAGAGAGCTTCGATAGAGAGTTACCTTATATGTTATTGTGATTACACTTTAACAATGGAAAGAATGTATCACTTAAAACTATTAAGTAAGAAAAGGAGACATTTTGAAGGAGGAGAGTTCTTTTTAAGGTGGGTGGGTTTTGATTCCAGTATCAGTGTCATACTTTTTATTTCAATAAATATGAAAGAGATGAACCTTTGACCCTAAAACAAATGAGTATTTTTATTCCTAGCTTGGGATTGATGGGATAAAGCAAATGAAAAATGGATTCC
Organism: Cucurbita pepo subsp. pepo; assembly: GCF_057944985.1. Classification (NCBI taxonomy): domain Eukaryota; kingdom Viridiplantae; phylum Streptophyta; class Magnoliopsida; order Cucurbitales; family Cucurbitaceae; genus Cucurbita; species Cucurbita pepo. The sequence goes on from NC_141803.1 coordinate 12,043,867, forward strand.
ATCATTTTCAAAGATACATTAATTTTTTGGAGTTGGTAGTGTTGGGTGAAAGTCCCAGCTAATTTAGGGAATTATCATGGGTTTATAATCAAAGAATACTATCTCGATTGGTACGAGGCCGTTTGGGGAATACCAAAGCAAAGTCATGAGAGCTTATTCTCAAAGTGGATAATATCATACCATTGTGGAGAGTCGTGTTCATCTAACATGATATTAGAGCCATGCCCTAACTTAGCCATGACAATAGAATCCTCAATTGCCCACAATTGAAATATGTCAAAACAAATAACTGAAGTGGAAGAACAACTTGAGGGAACTTGAAGCGGAAGAACAACTTGAGGGTACTTGAAGGGAGAGAGCTTTTCTCTTCCCAGAGTTCCTCTCGAATTTCATGCTAAAGTTCGTCCAATCTTGGACCCGTCAGAGCTTTGGAGGGCTAGAGACCTAAAGTTTGCTGCCTTTAGAGTTCCCCACAACCTGAGGCTTGGTATGTCTTTGGATGGTTTTGAAATAAGAAGTTCATCCTTGGTAGAGTTTGTCTCGATATTTGTGCTGAAGTTCGTTGAAACATGGACTTGTAAGAGCTCTATTGTTCAAAAGTTTATTTTTTCAAAACGTGTCGGAGCTTTAGAGGGCTAGAGACCCAAAGATCAGATCACTGCCTTCAAATTTCGCCAAAAACTGGGACCTATAAGTCTGTGGTGGGTCTTGAAACCAAAAGATTGTCCTTTGTAAGTCTTTTTGGTGGGTCTTGAAACCCCAGATACTCGTTCGTCTCCGCGACGTCGGGCCTTTTAGTCGCAGTGATGGAGAAGCTGGGGCACTCGACGGTGGCGTAGAGGAATGAGCGAGCCTGCTCGAGATGATCCCCATAAAGTGTGTATTTACATGCTTTGCATTTTCTTCTACGTGAACCTGAGACCTGTGTGTTATTAGGTCGATGCTCTATCCACTTGAGTTATTCAACTTGACTTTTGATAAAGTCGGCTCCTCTACCAGATATACCACTGGTGGATTAACCAAACTCTAATACCACTTGTTGACTTCTGACAATTGGGAGGAAATTGTCGACGGAATAAAAACGGCTGAAGGAAATTTGTTGGAAGAAAAAGAAAATAATGGATGATTAATAGAGAGAGAGAGAAAGTATGTGCTGAAGACAAGATGAATTGTTATTTTTATTCGGTTGACATATTTAAATAATCATCCTATCCTAAAATTAGCAGTAGTAGCACAAATCTTGCGTCGGCCCAAATTGCGAGCATAAAATACGCTCTTCCATTATATAGGGAGCCTTAATTTCGATATCCAAAAACTAAAAAAACAACGGACTAAGTTTAAGGAAACGTGTGAATAACCTAAATAAGGAAAAATCATAGCTTTTATGTAACATCGTTCGGCTTAGAAACCTGAACTTTGTTGTTTGAAGAGTCCGTTTCGTCTAGAATTTGACCTGTTAGAATTTTTTAGAGTTAGGAACCCAAAGTTCATCCTTTCCAGAGCGTGTCTCCATGCTTGTGTACATGTTAATCCTTTCTAGAGTTCGAACAGTGATTCGCCTAAATTTCGTCCTTTCTAACCCTTTTTGAGCTTTGGTGAGTTAACCAAAAGTTCATTCCTTTTAGAGTTTGTCTCAACGTTTGGACCAAACTTTGACCCATTAGAGGTTTAGAGGACCATAAACTCAAAGTTTGCCCTTCCTAGAGTTCATCTTGAAGTTGTGCCAAAGTTCGTCCAAACTTGGACCTGTCGATGCTTTGGAGAGCTAGAGACCCGAAGTATGTTGCCTTCAGGGTTTGCCAAAACCTTGGGCCTAGTAAATCTTCGGAGAGTTTATCTTGACATTTGTGTTGAAATTCGTCGAAATATGAACTTGTTAGTACTCTATCGTGTCGGGAGCCAGAAGTTCATTTTCTCCCGAGTTTGTCTTGATGTTTGGACCAAAGTTCTCCCAAACTAGGGCTTCAGAGAATTGAAAACCCAAAGTTCGTCCTTCCATCACACTATGTCGACGTTTGGTCCAAAGTTCGTCAAAACTTAGATCTGTTAGGTTTAGAAACCTAAACTTCATGGTTTGAAGAGCCCGTTTCATTCTGATTTTGACCAGTTAGTACTTTGGTGAGTTTGGAACCTAAAGTTTGTCCTTTCCAGAGCTTGTCTCGACCATGTGTACAAGTTAGTTTTTTCAGACACTTTTTAAGCTTTGAAGAGTTAGATACCCAAAGTTCATCCTTTCTAGAGTCCATCTCTTTAACAAATTAGAGGTTTAAAAGATCACAAACCAAAAGTTAGCTCTTCCTAGAATTTGTCTCCAAGTTCATGTCAAAGTTTGTCCAAAATTTGACCCATTTGCTTAGATTTCTTCATGTCTATTGGGTCATGTTGGAGGCATTGGCATGTGTGTCTTTTACCGCCGTCATATACATAGCATTATCAAAAAGTTTCTATCGACTCATCCGTGATAGTACTTCGACGTCAGGGCTATCCTATTCGAACTAATTAGTTTGAAGACACTATTGATTTTTTAAAATTTTAAAAAGAAAATTTGATTAGAATTTATACTTTAACCTCAAAAAAGATAAGGAGCATTTTTATTCATCAAATTATTTATTGAAATTGAATGAAAGTCGGAGTGCATCATTTCCAATGATACATTAACTGGAAGGCTTTGAGATATACAAAATACAAGCAAATACCTTGGTCTCGACCTGCCCAAGTGCAGTTATGATGAATACATTGATCTTTAAACGAACTCCCTCTTTCGGGTCAAAAAACATCTTCACTAACTCATCCATGTTTGCTGCTAAAATGGCACCAAGACAAATGTAGAAATCCAAAAATTAATTTTCTTTAAAACTCCAATTATAATTATCTCCGGTGCAGAGTATGTGTTCGCCCAGATTGTCATCTTCTGACTTGCAATGAACCATTAGAGTTGAAGTAGCATCTCATTTAAAATAGTCACTTTCCATTTGGTAAACCATAATTGTTGCTTAGATTCTGTGAAAGAAAACTTCATCATATTGTTTGATGTCAAAGCAACCAACACTATTAAAAAGAATATGCTTAGGCCACCTAAACTTTCTTAATTGTCTCAACACTCTCACAAGTTAGTTTGTAAAACAACTAATTTTAGATGATAATCCATTCAACTCTAAAGCAAGTCACTATAGCTTAGAGAAAAGATCCTTTATTTGCTAAGGTTATCCCCCAACAAGAGTCTGAATGAGCAGAGGCTTGGGGTGGCAAGACCGTATGTGCCACCATCAGATGAGATCAAAAGGAAAATTCAATATGAAGCCCACGAGAAAACATATAAGAATTATCCCGGAGCTACAAAGATGTACCAGGATTCGAAGACATGCTAATGATTGCCTGGGATGAATAAAATATTGCAAAATACATGAGTAAGTGACTAACGTTTCAATAAGTCTAGGCATTAAGGCAGAAGCCTCCTGTATTTCTACTACTTCTAAACGTGCCTCAATGAAAATGGGAAAATTTACCCATGAACTTCGTTACCAAATTACTTGAAACAAGAAAAGGATTTACGGTATTATGGGGCATGGTATACGGTTGACCAAATCGACATATTTCATATCTGGAAAGCCAACCTATTCAGTTGGTAGGTTGACATAGATATATCTAAAGGAAGTCGTATGATTACATGGCGTACTAGTCTACGTTGTGTCAAATAGGGATGTTCAATTTACTTCTTGATTTTGGAAGAGCCTCCCGGAGGCATTGAGAATATAGTTGAAATTGAATAATACGTTTTACGTTATATGCATGAAAATTGATTTTACTAGCCGTTAGGATACTCACTTGTGCCCATAGAGTTCACTTATTAATTATTAGGTGACTATTTAGATGACACAATTTGTGGCATTATATGGCGCTAGGTGTGAGACCCCAACATTTTGAGAGGAAGTAGGTAATCGAAAAATGCTGGGTCTAGAGATGTTATGATATGTGGAAGTCAATACAAGGGGAGTAAGATTCGGATTACCTTGTTAATCGAATATCTCAAAGCAAGAACATTGTTTGAAATTCGAATCACTCCACAAGCAAGATCGATCATGTCTAGCTTGAATGATTCTTGTTGATCAAATATCTCAATGCAAGAACACTTGTTTGAGATTCGAATTACTCCATAAGCAAGATTGATCATATCTCAATGCAAGAATGATTCTTGAACGATTCTACATGCAACCTAAACTACATAGAATTCCAAATAAACTTAGCCATTGGCTAAAGAGAGCACAAATACTCCTTTTATATATTTTTCAAATCTACTTACAAATACATACATGGCTCTATATAGCCTTAAAATGAAACTAAAACTATTAAAGACATTACAAGAGTTGTAACATTCATACTTAATAGTCATAATTAACAATGATGTAATTGTAATCTAAAGTAAATAAAAGTCTTAAAATACATTAATGAAATACAATAACTCTAAATTACAATAAATGGTAATTAACCCAAAATTTATGAAATTTGATTATTCTTTTGTGGCATGAATTGAAATATCTTTTGATAATTTCAACAATATTTTCTTCCCATCTTCATTAAAGCATATTTTATGATTGATGTCTTTTAGTTCATATCAAAGGAGGTGGAAGTTTTAGTTTTTGTTTTTGCATATTCCTAATTACCTTAAAAAAAAAATGTTTTTTTTCAAACTTTGAGCATAATTGCATCTTTCTTTAATAATTATAATGGTACCATTTTAGTTTCTTAAAATTATCTAGGAAAGAATAGGACACTTCAAAGAAATTAGAAAATATAAATAAACTAATTGTAATCTTAAAAAAAATGATTTGAAGGCATGGACCACAAACATGCGTCATACTTTTGGATCACAGTTTGCGAAAAAAGAAAGGTAGAGTGTCAGCCATCTAGTGGAGACACAAGTTATGAATTTCAGACTCGACTACCTGTGTCCGACTCAAATCGTAACCCGCACTCTATGCGTCTGACCCAAATCGAGATTCATACCAACTTTGTGCATGCGATCGCCTCTGCGCCTATGTAGCCGCACATGATATCTGTGCATGCGACCGCATTGTGCATATGTTGGTCCGTGACCAATAAATGTTATTCTTTTCCGTTCGTTTGACATTTATTTGTCAGGATTTAGATTTTGTTCAACTCGATCAATAAACAAATTCACTCAAACCCAATTAATTTCAAAACACACTCTACTCAAAACTCTTTCAAAATTAAGTAATATTTTAGGTTTTAACATTTTAAGGGTAACAAATTAGGACGAAAATAAAATATGTATAATAATTGGAAATGCGAAGGTTAATATCATAAAACGGATATATGCAAAACAAAAAAAAAAAAAAAAAAAAAAAAAAAAACTCATGTCACATTTCCTAAAAAAAAAAATAAAAAAAAAAATGATGGTCTATTGCAACTTTGAAACCAAGGAGGTGGCACAATTTTTTAGTAAAAAAATATCATTAAAGATTATTTGTGATGCTCATAAAGAAAGAAAAAAAAACATGTACAAGGAAAACGATCTTTACAAGACTAAGAAACCAAAGAAACTATGTAGAAACAGAGGGAAGAGATCAAGGAGAAGTACCCGAGTAATTCAATATTAAGACACTTTTGAGGATGAAAGTTTCATCTTGACGTGTATGATGTATGAACGAAAAAAAAAATCAATAAAAAATAAATAAAAGAAGCGAAACTTTGTGCCACGTTGCTAAAGCTGAGAAGTGGCGGGTTGGCCTCCACTATAAAAAAGGGAGGTCCCCCATTTCATTTGATCATCCTAAATGAACGGTTCGAGCCAGTCAGAGAGTATACTTTCTGACGTCTCAAGGCCAAATTTTTTTGTTGATTTGCTCGGACTCTTTCCTCCTAGTTTCAATTTTTAGAAAGCGTTCAAAGTTTGTATGTTTGACTACCTTGTGGCTAGTTAAATTTTTTGAATCGAGTTTAAATTATTTATGCATGATGAGGCCTAGTTTAAATTATTAGGAGTCAGTTTGTATGCCGCATTGGGCTTAGTTTAAATTATTGGGACTAAGTTTCTATGCAGTATTGGACTTAGTTTAAATTATTGGGAGTACGTTTTTATGCATTATTAGACTTAGTTTAAATTGTGAGGAGTAAGTTTTTATGCATAATTAGACTTGAGTTAAATTTTTGGAATCCAATTTAAACTATTTATGCGTAATTAGGCATAGATAATTGAAATCATTAGGAGTAAATTTTTATGCATAATTAGATTTAGCTAGTTTGTGCGTTATGAAGCGTTATGTTGAAAGCTTGAAAATGTTACGTTATGTCTTGTGAACTGCATGTATAGAATAATTTGAATTACACAAAGAACGATAAATAACATGAAATATAATCCCGATATAACCATGAACGATGTGATAACTGATATGAGAAATGGTATGATATCAATGAAATGATAGCGGGAGTTATATTTAATAATGTTGAAAATGGAAAAATATTGGGACCTCATGCATTAATGTGCGCTCATGCATTCGGGGATACCCGTATTCCTTCACGATGGTATGGGCGCGTACACCACAAGGCAGGATAACTTTCATTATGTTTTACGTAATGTTGCCGTGACGGCTACCATTTCTAACGGGTATCCAACATAGAAAGCTACCAGAGCATGCTCGCCGAACAAAGAAAGGGGCCAGGGGTGTGTGAACCTACAGTGGAGATTGTACCATCGATCTCATAAACTTCCTCCTCAAGTTGTTAATAACCGCTTAATAACAAATCTAAACTTATTCTAATAAAAAACTACTCAATAGTTATCCTAAAATTGCTATAGGTTAATAACTTGTTTTGCTAAGTCAAGCTTATTAACTCACGTTGGAAAGGACAAAGTTTGAGTTTCAAACTCTCCAAAGCTCTAACAAGTCAAAATCCAGACGAAACGGGATCTTTAAACCACAAAATTCAGGATTCTAAGCCTAACGAATTGTATTTTGTTTGAACTTTGGACCGAACGTCGAGACAGTGTGAGGGATGGACGAACTTTGGGTTTCTAACTCTCTGAAGCTTTAGTTTGTAAGAGTTAGGAAGAACTTTGGTCCAAACATAGACTCTTGAAAAAAAGAATTTTTGGCTCCAGGCTATAACTCGCAAGCGCCAACAATGCTGAATTTGCAAAGTTAGAGGTCGTACTAGGATCCATACAAACTTTCACAAATAAAGCTAACTTAATGAATGATTCCAACCAAGAGTTATTTAGATAGATGAATAACTGTTACATCTAACTTTGAATCTATGATGGTCACTCTCAGATCCTAACTCACACCACAATTAGAAAGATAACACGAGGCTTTTCTATTAAAAAATGATTATTAAACTTATACATTACCTGCCTTTAAATATAAAAAATGATTAACCAAACATAATGGTAGTTCGTTACTGAGGACTTTGAATTAAAAGCTATTAAATGAAAAAAAGAGGAAATTAAGACCTATGACATAAACCGTCTTAAATGGTAGTTAAACTATGAAAGACAAGAATTCTTCGAAGCACTTTCTAAAGTTAAGTGGTATTTATTATCACTCTATTCTCTTCTTGACTTTTTATACTAATATTATAAATATATTTGTACTAAAACATCTTTGTATCTTCCTGTACATTGTCAAGCCTTTGAAGAAGTAATTAAAGGCCTATTGAATCCTCTTTGTCTTGTTTCTTGTAATTGCTCATTCGGGTATATGAAAATAATCAGTGGTTGGATTCATTTCACTAACAAGCCCATGTATCAACGAACTTTGACCAAAATGTCGAGGCGAACTCTGGAAAAGACGAACTTTTTATTTGAAAACCCTCATAAGACTTACAAGGTCTAGGTTTTGGCGAACTCTAAAGGCAGCGAATTATGGGTCTCTAGCGCTCCAAAGCTCCGATGAATCTAAGTTTAGATAAACTTTGGCAAAAACTTCAAGACGAACTCTAGAAAGGATGAACTTCGAGTTTGTGAACCTCAAAACCTTTACTGGGTCGAAGTTTTATCTAGACACTAAGACAGACTCGAGAAAAGACGAACTTTTGGATTCTAACTCTCCAATGCTCTCGAAAAGGAGTTTAGAAGAACTTTTGTTCCACCTTTTGCCCACTACAAGAAATTATGAAATTAAAATAATAAATAAAGTTTTCTAAAATATTATCAACGACACAAAGGGTTGCTCAAAGTCCATCCTTATTATCAACAACAACATTTTGACTTTCTTTATTTTAATTCAAGAAATAATTTAAATAATTAATTTCAAATCAAAATAATATTAAACGATCAATTAAACAACTTAATTAATATTTAACGTTAAATGAAATGTCAATCCCAATCAATTCCCGCACATGGATTATGAATACCTATTTATAATTAAAATATTAAAATCTTATTTAAATCTTATTTAAATATCTCCAATTCTCTCTTTTTGTTTAATTCATAATTAAAACAAAATGCGGTTAAATATATCGTATATGTTTAGCGTATATTCCCTAATTTGATTTCGAACACTTCGAACTCACTCATCACACTGTTCTATGGTTTAGTCCCATATGAGCTAGCAGGGGGACCTAATGGACCTACAGATCATGGGCTCCAACGATCTGAGATTACCCGACTAAACTCATTAACCTTGTTAACCAACATTCGTTAACTACTAGGACACTTCACTATAGCCTATTAGTTGCACTCCCCTCACGATAGATATATTTCTGTCTATTTGATATAACCATGATTAGTAAGTCGATCCTTCACAGGTTGTTCGTAACTAGAGCTGGGTCAATTTACCATTTTACCCCTAAAGTTACTTCTCTTTCCTTGAGTCCCACTTATCCTCTAATGAACAATTGGTTTGTGGTCCAACCACCAAACCGAATCCCTCTCGGGCCAATGAGAGGGTGGGGCCCCTTGTTCAAGACTTGGAGTCAGTACTTAAGGGAACAGCCTCTCTACTATCCCTAAAAATGGGTAGGAGTGAATTCCATCTTACACTCTATGTCCCCAACTATTCACCCAATCTTACCCCTGAAATGAGAGACTTATTGAGTCGGCAAACTCGGGCCACTCTCACCCATGCAAATCTATGGATAATTCCGAATAAACAGGAGTTCATAGTTAGCTCAAGATTAAGATCGAGTTACCTAGGTCATCAAATGAAAAAATTAGTCTCAATAGTAAACGACATTATCAAGTGAGAGTGGTTTTCTTCATGGTCCGATCTTATGCAATACTCATTGCATAGGACGCCCCCACTCACATGTCTTCACATGTACAATTTAGTGATCATATACAAAAGTGAGCCGCATCCATAGTGCTCCCAGAATAAGGCACTCAACCTTATCCCTATACTCAACCTTAGCCTTATACTATAGATCATTTTGACTATATACTTGAATTTGATCCACTCTTATGTCTCTACATATAGTTCAAGTAATCATACTATAGCCAGAGTGTTCTTATTTTATTGGATTTAGATTAATGATCGTAACATTCACTTTATTCAATAACAATCTTTACTGAATAAACATCAATAATAACTTTATTTAAAACAGAATATGTTTTTGTTTACAAACTATGAGTCTAGAAGACATTTCGAGTGAGCTAACATAGTTGTAGTAGTTGAGGGAATCATATTATAGATGGCTCGAGTCATAGTAAAACCCACACTCCGATAAGGATTATTAAATCCCAATGAGAGAACCCTAGCTTACAAAAGATTCTGAGTCAACTATTAGAGGGCTTAGTGGACTGATCGCTTATGGATGTATATAATAAAATGATGTGCAAGTATACACTATCACAAGTAGCAAGTAATAAATAAATTATCAATTCCACATAACTTATCTTTTTGGTTAATTTTATCGTTGAAAATTAAGTATGTTTTTGGGTAACATTCAAATGGGTGTCGGTGATTTTGACTAATTAAACAAAACTAAAGCAGAGTGCCACTTCTGTCGACAAACAGAAAATGATGAGAAAATCAACTATAATGAGGAAGGTTTGGCTAGGAGAGATTAAATACATAAGTTGTTAGTTTTTGGTAGATTTTAGTTCCTTTTAATACATTCCCAAGCCCACTTCCGAGGGTCCTACATGATGATTATTTCCATAATCGTTTTTAATTTCTATTAACAAGGCTCTAGGAGAAGAATTATTCCTAACCCTTATATTACCTTCAAGTTTCCTTGCAATGGAACTAGAATATTAAGGAGGATTTCATTGCTTCTTCTTCTCCAAAATGAGAGAACAACTATGTATGTAAAGTAGCTAATTAAACACACATGTAAATCATTAACAATAACTGTTTAATAAACTAAAATCATTCCATCAACATACTTAAACTATATAAAACTCTCTCACTTCCCCTATAAAGTTTAGCTCTCCATACAAATTGAATTAAACAGAGGAACCCACATCTCAATCATGTAAAATTGATAAAATAACAAAAGAGAATAAGGAAATAGAGAGTTATCTCGCTTTGTTGCTGTTTTTCAATGGAAGTTTCTTTCCTTTGAGCTCTCACGTCCACCTCTTTGCCCTAATCTATGCTTCTAGGTCTTCTTTTCCTTCTATTATCAACAGCGGCTAGATTAGAGGTTTCTTCTTCTTCTCTGGTTTCACAGCACTTCACAGCAGTAGAGGTTGCTTGATATGAACCAAGAGACATCAATCATACAATATACTTCAATGAAGATGTGAAGAAAATATTGTTGAAATTATCAAAAGATATTTCAATTCATGCCACATTGAAGAAGAATGAAGTTTCATGTTATAAATTTTGGGTGGATTACAATTTAGAGTAATTAAGAGTAATCTTTGTGCCTTGCCATTGTTTTGGTGTGTGATAAGCTTACTTAATACATGTTATTAAAGTGGTATCCTAATTACTTAAAAGAAAAGGTCTCACACGAGCTCATTCTAATTTAGGGAAGAATCTAAATTACTTAATAATCATAAGATAGTAACGAGGTTTCTTAAGGGCTCATCCTCAAGTTTATCAATGGATAGTAACCTAACTGCGTAATAAAGTGCTAACTTTGAGCTCCTCTTGGGTTAGGGAAGTCACCATGTTGCTTAAAACCCAACGACTATCCTAATGGTCTACATGAGATAGTATCCTCATTTCCTAACAATCAAGTGGCATTTCCATAATACCATATGAGTTTCAGAAGTATATTTTTTAATTAAAAAAAAACCGTTATCAAACATGTCGATAATGCTCTCATTTACAACAAGAATATAAAATATTGAAAGGTCATCCTTGTTCATCAACTTTAAATATAAAGGACTATTGCATTACACTTTAGAACACATTGTTACTGCCAACGACAGATTGTTAACTAAAATGAAAATAACTAAAATACTACTAATAATAAATAAAGACATTTGTTAATATGCTCGTTACGTATCCCAATATAGTTAATATGCTGGTTACGTATCCCAATATATGTTTCTTTCATTTAATGGGAGTAATAGACAATTAAACCTAATTTTACTCGTATAAAAGTGGAACAAACTACACACAAATATTCTCATATTTACAAAATTAATTCATTTTCAACACTTGCTTAGTAAACTCAGTTTAGTTTGACCCATAAATTCTCCCACTAAACAAACAATTGGTCGTATTATGTTATGAGTCAAAATATTATTTAGATACATTTTGACCATTTGTAGATAAGGTATGAACTACTACCCTAAGCATAATTTAGTAGATACGGTATGAATTAAGATCAAAAAGTTTGACGGTTCAAGTTCTTATTCGTAAAATGTTGAACTTAATAAAATGAAAATTTAGAGACCTACTATTGCCTCAACTTTAGACTTCATTGGGAAAACTTACACCGATGCTGAAACCTCCATCATTGTCGTGATTTATAGATTAATTTTCTAGATAATCCATAAGAAACATCCTCTTATAATCAGGGAGCTATTGACTTCCCATTTGAATCCACACTTATTAATGTGGTGATCTGGAACATTCTAGACTTTGTCCAATTTAGGAGGGATTCAATACTGGTTTTAGATTTAATAGATTGTGTGTAGAAGGTCAATGGGGAAGTTCTTATTTTGGAAAGAAGGGAATTTCATAATTATCCATATTTTAAGGGTTATTTTAGTAATGTGTCATTTTCTTAATATTTTATTATTATTTTTCAAAAAAAAAAAATTTCTAAAACTTTTTCATGAGAGGATCATTTTCCTTTCTTATGAAACTCATTCTAGATAAAGAATTAAAAATGTCCAAAGTTCCTTATAAATTGGAAAAAAGAATTCCATTTGCGTATTTTTGTTTGCCTCTTCTTTTTCCATCCCTTTTCAAATGCCTTAAATCTTTAAATTAATTCTTAGGGTATAGAAATTACTTCCTTAAGACGCTGTTCTTGCTTAAATGCATTAATTCATTCTCTTGATTTCTTTGGGTTAGTTTTATCCTTACTTTGGGTTGTTGCACTCGCATTTTGTGATACATAATACTTCTCTATGTTATGCTACACACACCATGTTAACATGTTTATGTCAGGATTATGAAATATGGTTGAATAAAGTATGTTATTCATGAAATAACAGAGTTATGACCTGCATCAAACGTATATGCCATGATTTATGTCAAGTTTTTTTTTGTGGCGTGAGGGTACACTAGTTGAAGGCTAGGTCAAATGATATGTATATGAACTCGCTTTGGAGTCCATGCACACATGCAAGGGTCGTATTTAGAGCAGTACTTCCATGTCAATAACTAGAAACTCAGCAAACCCTCAAATGTCTTAGCACATGGACCATAGGTTCCACCTCAGATAGCATAATTGAAAAAGTTGTATTAGACAAGAGAGCAACAGCAAATCCCACAAATAACATGGCCAATGGAACAAACCACAATCTGTCATAATTTAGTGCTAACTTATTTCTAGTTTGAATTAGTTATGGAATATATGATATTCGTAATCTTCCAGAATATATTAGTTAGGAAATATATCTTAGATATCGTAATCAGTTGAATTTGAATAGTAGTATATTTTATTTTATTATCAGGATTTAGTTAGTTTATATTTTCTTGGTAGATATTATTTAGTATCTTGTATCCTATTTAAAGGTTGTGAATATCAATGAACATTGAACATTCGATCCCAATTCTTTTTCTTATTCTTAAATCTGTATTCTTTCGTTGAGTAACAATATTTTCATATCTATGCACACTTTTGAGTGGTAGATATTGCGTCAGTTGGTATCAGAGCCAAGTTAGTACGGTTTGATATTATTACTCAACGAGATGAATAGTGGGAGTGCTTCTATGGGTGTAGTTATGGAGAAGCTGGTAGGTAATAACTACAGTTATTGGAAGTTATGCACGGAAGCGTATCTACAAGGGCAAGATTTGTGGGATTTAATTGAAGGTGATGACACAGACATTCCAGTAGATACTCCACAGAATGCAGAATTATGCCGACAATGGAAGATTAAATGCGGAAAAGCCTTATTTACCTTGCGAACTTCGATTAGCAAGGAGTATATTGATCATGTTCGTGATTTAAAGTCACCAAAGCAAGTATGGGATACACTTCAAAAGTTGTTCACCAAGAAAAATACCGCTCGATTACAATTCTTAGAGAATGAACTAGCTATGGTAACTCAAGGTAACTTTTCTGTTGAAGAATATTTTTTGAAAGTGAAAAATCTGTGTTCTGAAATTTCAAAATTAGATGCTGAGGAGCCAGTGAGTGATGCCCGATTACGTCGTTATCTTATTCGTGGAATTCGAAAAGAGTTTATGCCCTTTGTTTCCTCAATACAAGGGTGGGCAAATCAACCTACAGTCATTGAATTGGAGAATCTTCTTTCCAATCAGGAAGCCTTGATTAAGCAAATGACTAGCAGCAACGAGTTTTCCCCAAAGTCAGAAGATGTGTTGTATGTCAAAGATCAAAGGAGACAGAATTTTCACTCAAAGCCTTCATCAAGCAATGAGAATCAATTCAGAAGTGAGGAGTCGTCAAAGAAACCATTTAAAACTTGTTACAGGTGTGGAAAATCAGGCCATTTTAAACGGGATTGTGAGGTGAAAGTGGTGTGTCATCATTGTGGAAAGCCAGGCCATATTAAACCAAATTGCAGAGTTAAGATGCAGGAAACAGAAGCAAATGGTGTACATGAAAATTCTCATGCCTTTATAGACTACAATGAAGAATGGATTGTCGATTCCGGCTGCTCTCATCATGCAACTGGAAACGAAACTCTTCTATCAGACATTCGTCCACATTGTTAAAAGAAGATCATTGTGACAGCTGATAATTCAATGCATCCTGTGACGAAAGAAGGAGATTTGAATGATGGGAGTGTTCTACTCAAAGACGTCTATCATGTTCCTGGTTTAAAGAAAAATCTTGCTTCTGTATCACAAATAACAGATTCAGGAAGGTATGTTCTTTTTGGTCCTAAAGATGTTCAAATACTCTCTAATGTGAAACATGTTGATGCTGATGTCTAGTTTTGTGGAAAAAGAAAAGAATCTCTGTATGTTTTATCAGCTAGTGATGAATATATCAAGAAGGTTGGTCATAATGCAAGCTCAAATCTTTGGCATGCTCGTTTGGGTCATGTGGGTTTTCAGATGTTGAAGAAAATATCCACAAAATAACTTCTTGATGGTGTCCCTCTCTTTAAAGATATTCAGCATGATGAGGTTTGTCCAGGCTGCCAATATGGTAAGTCTCATCGTCTTCCTTTCACAAGCTCAAAGAGTAGAGCTTCAACAGTGCTAGAATTGATTCATTCTGATCTTCTGGGACCGACGCAAACAACAAGCTATACCGGCCTTCATTACGTGATGGTGTTTGTGGATGATTTCTCTCGCTTCAGTTGGGTATACTTCTTAGAACACAAAAGTGAAGCCTTTTCAAAGTTTATTCAATTTAAGCATGCTGTGGAAAAAGAATTTAAATTGAAAATCAAGTGTTTGCGCACTGATAATGGAGGGGAATTCCTTTCAAATGATTTTATGGAATACTGTAAGGAGCATGGGATTCAGCGTCAACTGACTTGTCCAGGAACCCCGCAACAAAATGGGGTGGCTAAGCGCAAGTTAGCTCATCTTACATCAGTTTGCTTGTCTTGGCTGCATGCGAGGAGTCTTCCAAGAGAGTTATGGGCCTCAGCTTTTCAAACAGCTTGCCATGTTGTAAATCGGCTGCCTCCATGGCCAGGGACAGAATCATCACCATTCGAGCTGATTTATCATCGTAAACCCAATGTGAGTTATTTTTGAATTTTTGGGTCTATTTGTTATGTTCATGTACTGAAACAAAATCGAACTAAACTTGACCCAAAGGCCAAGAAATGTATTTTTGTTGGCTATGATATTCATAGAAAGGGTTGGAGGTGTATGGATTTGGAAACAAAGATGGTTACTGTGTCTCGTGATGTGGTGTTCGATGAAATTTCAAGTTACAAAGACGATTCAGATGGCAGCAAAAGTACAAATACTGTTGCACTTTTTCCTGATGATTCTACGTTAGGAAGAGGAGATTCTATTGCGACAGACATTCAAGCTGAAGAGAATACAGAAGCCACATAAGCCACTACAAATATTGAAGGTGTCACAAGAAAAAATCCTCAAAGACAGAAAAGGTTACCAGGTCATTTGTCTGACTTTGTTGTTGACATTAATCAATTTTCTGTTCTGTCTTGTTTTTTTATGGGAGATACAAGTGAAAATGAGCCAAAGTTATACAGTGAAGCTAAAGAAATTTTAGAATGGGAAAATGCAATGTTGGAAGAGATTTCAACACTAAAAAAGAATGACACCTGGGAACTTGTCCCAAAGCCTCATGATGCCGACTTAATTACTTGTAAGTGGGTTTACAAGGTGAAGAAAAAAGCTGATGGTAGAATTGATAGACACAAAGCTCGTCTTGTTGCTCGCGGGTTCTCTTAGCAATATGGTCGAGACTATGACGAGACCTTCAGTCCGGTCGCAAGGATGGTAACATTACGGACAATCATCTCTTTAGCTGCTAGTAAAGGCTGGAAATTATGGCAGCTTGATGTGAAAAATGCTTTCCTTTACGGAGAGTTGGATCGTGATATCTTTATGGAGCAGCCGCAAGGATTTATCTCTAAGGAATATCCTAATTATGTGTGCAGACTTAAGAAGGCATTGTACGGACTCAAACAAGCTCCTCGTGCTTGGTTTGGTAAGATTGCTCAATATCTTAATTTTTGTGGTTATAAGTCTTCATGTGCTGATCCAAGCTTATTTGTTAAGAAAACAACAATTGGATGCACTCTACGTTTACTTTATGTTGATGACATGATTATTACTGGTGATGATATTGTTGAAATTAGTAATCTCCAAGATGCCTTGTCTGTTCATTTTGAAATGAAAAGATTAGGTGAAGCTGATTGTTTTCTAGGTTTGGAAATTAAAAGATGTGAGGATGGTTATTTTCTCTCTAAAAAAGGACATGCATCAAGTTTATTGGAGCGGTTTCATATGGAGAATTCAAGAGAAAAGACTACTCCTATGGAACCAAATCTCAAATTAGCTAGGAGTGAAGGAAAGTCATTAGTAGATGCTACATTCTTTCGTCAACTTGTTGGTAGTTTATTCTATTTGACCATCACAAGGCCAGATATTGCCTTTTCAGTAGGAGTTGTGTCCCAATTTATGGACCAACCATATGAGACTCATTTAGTTGCAGCAAAAAGGATTCTTTGTTATATCAAGGGCACTCTAAATCATGGATTAATGTATGAGAAATCAAAGTCATTTTTATTGAGTGGTTTTGTGGATGCTGATTGGGCTGGTGACGTGAATGACAGACGCTCCACAACAGGTTTTTGTTTTACAGCAGGCTCTGCTGCAATTTCATGGTGCAATAAAAAGCAGAGCACAGTTGCTTTGTCAAGTTGTGAAGCAGAATATGTAGCTGCTACAATGGCTACTCAAGAGTGTTTGTGGCTCAGGAGGCTTATTCAAGAAATGGTAACTACTCTCGATCAGCCAATTGAAATTAATTGTGATAATGAGAGTGCAATCAAACTTGCTGGAAATCCGGTATTTCATGCTCGTTCGAAACATATTGAAACTCATTATCATTTTGTTCGAGAGAAAGTGTTATCGCAGGATGTTGAATTGCAGAAAATACACACTAATGAGCAAGTTGCAGACATATTTACTAAGGCACTTGTCAAACTGAAGTTTGAATTTTTTCGTAAGGCGCTCGGAGTTATTGAGAAATAAGCTTGCACTAAGGGAGGTGTCAGAATTTAGTGCTAACTTATTTCTAGTTTGAATTAGTTATGAAATATATGATATTCGTAATCTTCCAGAATATATTAGTTAGGAAATATATCTTAGATATCGTAATCAGTTGAATTTGAATAGTAGTATATTTTATTTTATTATCAGGATTTAGTTAATTTATATTTTCTTGGTAGATATTATTTAGTATCTTGTATCCTATTTAAAGGTTGTGAATATCAATGAAGATTGAACATTCGATCCCAATTCTTTTTCTTATTCTTAAATCTGTATTCTTTCGTTGAGTAACAATATTTTCATATCTATGCACACTTTTGAGTGGTAGATATTGCGTCACGATCAATCAAAACTTGGAGACTCTAGTCTTAACGGATTACTTAAAATCAAGTGTTAGCCTAAAACATAATGATCGTACCATGCCGGAAGCATTATGTAAAACATAAGGATCGTACCCCTTCCGGCAGGATTTTGTAAAATATACTAATCGTACCCATACCCATCGTGATGAAATAAGGGTATCCCCCAATGCACGAGCACACATAATGCCCAATATTTTTCCATTTTCAACATTATTAAATATAACCCCGTTTTACATTCATATCATATCTTTTCTCATTTTTCAATTCACATATCATGCATAATTCTAACGAGGTTATATTTTTTCATTTATCGTGATATCATGTCATTTATAACATGCTGTATACGTACAATTTAGAAAACATAACATAATGCTTTATGCTTTTAACATGTCATTTCATAACGTGCAATTCATACCATAACTAACTCAACGGTCACACAAAACAATCTAAACAAAACCTATCACATCACAATATATCGTATCATAAACATGTCATATCATAAACACTTCGTGGTCATATTGTTCCCTAACTTATCATAGCTTTAACGTTCTTATACCTATCACAGTCATATCGTTACGCGAACATACCTTAGTCATATCATCACAGGAACGTATCGTAACGTTATCGTTCTATCAATCTATCACAAACCTATCCCTTTCTACCCATAACCTAACCGTATTCTTTCATCAATCTCTCCTATCAATAGGCACTTCAGTATGTAACCTAACCTTAACTTTTCATGAACGTATCTTACTCCTATCGTTACATTTTATTTTGTGCACCCTTTTCGTATCCTTATCTCAAACATAATATTGAACACGTCGTACCGTAATTATTATCATACAATTCACATATTATAACATATACATAACATATAAAAAGCATATCGATCCACAAACAATTCACACATATCAATATATATGACACGTGTAGAACAACGGAGCACGTGTCAACATCAAATAGAACCATGCCGATAGCAAGGCCACTTACCTGATTAGCTTAGGCTGGTGTCACTGATTTATCTTTAAGAAAGTTCAATTTTGTCCTTTGTATCCAAGTCAACCTATATAAACCGTGACATCAATTTCAATTTCAATTCTCTAAATTTTAGAATGGTCCATGTGTTAGACTTGTGGCGTGAACATTGTAGATTTTATGATTAGAGTCTTGGATATATATATATATAATAATATTTTCATTAAATATTTACTTCTTAATCCAACAAATATTATTGGCCAAATTTGCTAATTGATTTTCTTTCCAAAATTTTATTTTCTTTCTATATTTTCTTATTTACTATCTAAGTTTAGTTAAGACGAGTATTGTTGGACTGTATTTCCTCATTTTATTTTAATTCTGGTTTAATATATTTAAGGCCAATTTTTTAATATTGTTGGACTACTAAGGTTACATTGTGATTTATTCAAACTCTTATTGATTCTAATCTAAATAATTGGATAAGAAAAAAAAAAATCTAAATCGATTTAAAATCTTATTGATTCTGAGTGATTTGAACTCAATAAAAAAAATCTAAATTATTAGATAAGGGAAAAAGATATAAATTGATTTTTAATAGATTGATAAACGAAAAAAAAAAAAAAGTCTGAAATATAAAGATGAAATCTCTTTCTAGGGTAGATCTAACTTACAGACAAAATCTGTTATCAAGATAGATATGAGCTTGTAAATCCAGATAGATAATTGATCGTTGATAGAGGTCAAAGCATCAACTTCAAGTACTTCTTAGGTGTTCTTTCCCGGATTGCTCCTCACATCAACCTCTTGACAATTGTTAGATGTTATTCTTTCAAGAATCTCATATGATTTATTGTACATCTTTGATAAATTAATTATATTGGCTAAAGCATCTGCTAATTGTTTATTAGCAACATTCCATCAATGGTAGAAAGTCTCCATTTGGATACAAGTAAAAAGTCTCACTATCCTTGCAAAATTTGAGATATTAATTTTACTAACTCAACAAGCAAATGAACCATATAACTAAGAAAAAAATAAAGACAATACTTAGACCTCGTTTAGAATAGGATGTTTTGCATTTCATTGTTTTAAATCAATTGTATGTGTTTTTATTTTCTCTAAATTTCAGTACTTTGTATTTAAACACGTAAGACCATGACTGTGTTTTCTAGAGAAGAAGTTGCTTTAAGCGTTTTCGAATGTAATAAATGATGTTCAATTTAAGAGTTATATTTCATATTAAAGATGAGCATGAGACGTTAGTAGCAACTCTGAGTATGTGGAAATTTAGGGTCGTTACAATACGTCCAAGTTTTCGTGCGTTCTAAGGGGCATAGTCTGAACATGTATCTAGGACTTCATACATTTCTTGTGATACAGTTCGAACCCTATATTTAAGGTTTCTTACGCTCCAAGCGATGTAATTTGAAACCTACTTCTAAGGTTTCTTATGTTCGAAGCGACGCAATTTGAAAGTCTATGTCTAAAGTTTCTTACATACTAAGCGACATAGTCTGAATACCTATGCCCTACCGTTCATACATTCCATGTGGCATAGTCTTAATCATACTTTTTACATTTCAAACGATGCAATATAAAAACCTACATCCAAGGCTTCTTATGTTTCAAGCAATGTAGTCTGAGTCATAAATATGCTCCACCATGGGAGGTTTAAGGGTTTCTTGAGTTTCTAAGTTCGAGGACCTTTGTCCTTTACTCTTGTGTGGTACCTAGCATTCTTCTTGTCAAAATTGATATAAGGCTTGTGTTGGCCTTTCCTTTTCTTAAGCCCTACTCAAATTACATAAATTATGAACTCATCATAGTAACATGCATGAGCCATTCAGAGTATCGTGAAGTCATAACATGTCCCATGAAAGTTCTAGATGGATCTTATATTTGGTTGGGGTAATTACGGATAATCTTATCCTTCCCTATTAAGCTTTTACTTTAATCCTTATAACCCTAAAATGTTTTAGAACCTTTGAGATTATAATCATTCTTAAGGTCATACTTAAGTTTTTTTAGGTCTTAGAAAACTTCTTAAGCTCATTGCAGAAGTATTTTGATCATTTAACCTATTTTCTTTGTTTAGCTTCTTAACCTCATTCAAACTTGTTGAAACCTCAAATCAACCTTTATGTCCTTATCAATAGATCTTCGTTAGATCCTTCAGTCATTTGGACGGTATTTGAAGTTTGAAATATTTTAAAGAAACCTAGGGGTATTTTTGTAATTTTACCTTTAATTCTTGGTTTAGCCTCTAAACGTGTTTCAATTACTTTGAAACTTTACATAATCCTTGATTATCATGAAATAGACCGAATATAAAATTTAATGGTATTTAGAGGTTACTTGGGTCTTGAGTCAAAGGTAACCGTCATAGGGGCATTTTGGTCATTTTGCATCATTACGTAGTTTAGCTACTTATCTCTATCCAAAACCCCCAAACTTCATGTATACCACTAAAATGTCATATTATGCTCAGTTGTAAAATTTTATAGACAACAGAGTTTTTTATGTTGCTTAAATCTCAAGAAAAACACTCCCTTTAGGTCAACTCATGGCTTTTGGTTATTTTTTTCATCTCCCATTAATGCTTACTAATGGTTTGTACGGAAAACCAAAGGATTCATATGATTATTTCTTAAGAAAAATCTAGCTTAGCTACTTACTTCATCCTTGACGTTCAGGTCCTCGGTTCTCGAGCTTTTAGTATCTGAATTACTCCAAATTTTCTTTGGTATTTCTATCTTTAAGTATTACTTTAGAACCGTACTGAGTTTCTTGAGAACTTATCTGCACTGAGTTTAACTAAAGAAAAAATGAGGCAGGATCAGGTTTGGATCGGTGTTGAACTACCCATACCATTGCCATTTTCTCCAAGGTAGTGGAAGAAGACAAGATTGGCCAGCGTCGACACCTATGAAAATCGATCTTCCCAACCTTGTATAGTGCCCTTCACCTCTTGATTTCTTTATAGAACTTGACGATGGTATTGCAATGAAGATTTAGGGATTGATTTCATACTGTTTAGTGAGTTGTAGATTACGTTACGGCCCTCGAAAGTTTACTGAAAAACTTAAATCTTGCCGAGTTAAAACCTAGAAACTCGTTATGATAAGAATCACATGCCATTTCCCCCGAGGTAGGGGAAGAAGACAAGATTGGCCAGCGTCAACACCTATGAAGATTGATCTTCCCAACCTTGTATAGTGCCCTTCACCTCTTGATTTCTTTATGGAACTTGACAATGGTGTTACAATGAAGATTTAGGGATTGATTTCATACTATTTAGTGAGTTGTAGATTAAGTTACGACCCTCGAAAGTTCACTGAAAAACTTAAATCTTGCCGAGTTCCAAATGGACCTATTGCCAAGAAGATTCAAAAAAATATGTCAACAACAGAATTTTAACCTACTGTGTAGAGAGATCAATTGATTTCAAACTTATCGCATTTGCCACTCAAGCACATCAATATTTTTAGAAAGAACTATTTTTAATTTCATAAATTATTTAAAAGTCAAATGGTTAATTTGACTTATTCTTTTGTAGAGATTAAAGGGGATCGGATATAAATCCCGTCCACAAACGTCTTTTGTCGACAGACTATAAATACCCACGATATGTTATATAAAATTTGGATTGGTGAATGAATGTAGTCCAGATCTCAAATTGAGACGTTTCCCTTACAAATCCGAGCATCATATTTGCCATTTCTATGTTTCAAGCAATTCTTGTGGTCGAATTGCACCCGAGTCATTCAATCAAGCCTTGATCAAGTTCGATTGTGGAGTGACTCAATTTAGAACAAGGTTGAGAAAACATGTTGTTGTTTATATTGATGATATTATAATTTTTTTGAAGATTTTGCTTGAGCATGTGGAGCATGTTAAATTAGTTTTGATTACACATCGAAAAGAGAAATTTAATTTCAATCAGGGTAGTTTTTGCATGGAAAAAGTTCACTCTATTGGCTTCATAGTTGGTAAAAGTAGAGTAGCATTAGACAGAGACAAAGTTAAATTCATCATGAATTTGCCAAACACCAAAAAGTGCACTTAAAGTTCAGAGTTTTCATGAATTAACTAATCTCTATAAGAGATTTATAAATGATTTTAGAACCATAGCTGAACCATTGAATGACTTAGTAAAAAAGAATGTTATTTTTAAATGGGGAGAAATGCAAGAGAATGCATTCAATTTGCTTAGGAAGAAATTAAGCAATGCATCATTATTTCTTTTGCCTAGCTTTTATAAAATATTTGAAATTAGATGTGATGCATGTGGTTTGGTCATAAGTGCTGTTTTAATTCAAGATGGAAAGTCGTTAGTGTATTTTAGTGAAAAACTAAATGGGGCAACATTGAAATACCCTACCTATGATAACGGTTTGTAGTTCATATATTGCATGTGCCCGCAACATTACTTATGGCCTATAGAATTTGTGATCCACTTTGATAAAAAAAACTTAAGTATGTGAAGGGTCTATAAAAGATTTGTGTTTCATAAATTTTTTAATTAAGAAAAGTATGCTTTGTATTCCTAATTGTTCTATAAAAGATTTGTTTTTGAGAGAAGCATACGGTGGTGCATTAATTAATGGGACATCTCAGGATTAATAAAGTTTATAAGATGTTGCATAAACACTTCTTTTGGCCGAAGATGAAGCACGATGTCCATAAGTTTTATAGCAAATGTTTTAAACGCAAAAAAACTAAATCTAGATCATAACCAAACGGATTTTATACTCCTTTGAATGTACGTAACAAACCTTGACTAATATATCTATAAAATTTGTTCTTGGTTTACTACACACTAAAAATAGTAAAGAATGTATTTTTGTTGTGGTAGATATATTTATTAAAATGAGTCAAAATGGTTGATGCAAAGCATGCTGCTGACTTATTCTTTAAGAAATAGTTTATGGATGTAATACACTTCATTTGCTCCCTATTCCTTCTAATTTCCTTCTAATATTTTTGTGAGTGAAGCATGCAGATTTGATCCAAACATTTCAAAAGGAGGGGAAGGAAAGAAGGTGATGAATTTCCTTCCTATTCCTTTTCATTTCCTTCTAATATTTTTGTGAGTGAAACATTTCAAGAGAAGGTGAAGGAACTATTTCTTCTAATTTCCTTCTAACTTCTAATTTCCTTCTCATATCGTTGTGAGTGAAACATTTTAAAAGGAGGTGAATTTTAAAAGGAGGTGAAGGAAAAAACGGGATGAATTTGCTTCCTATTCCTTCTATCCTTTTGAAGAGGGAAAGATGATAAGATCAAGCAGTAACCACTCAAGCACATCAATAGTTGTAGAAAAAACTATTTTTAATTTCATAAATTATTTAAAAGTCAAATGGTCAATTTTACTTATTTTATTGTTTTGTGGAGATTAAAGGGGATCGGGAATAAATCCCGTCCACAAACGTCTTTTGTCGGGAGACTATAAATACCTACAATATGTTATGTAAAATTCAGATTGGTGGATGAATGTAATCCATATCTCAAATTGAGACGTTTCCCTTAGAAATTCGAGCATCATATTTTCCATTTCTAAGTTTTAGGCAATTCTTGTGGTCTAATTGCACCCGAGCCATTCAATCAAGCCTTGATCAAGTTCGATTGTGGAGTGACTCAATTTAGAACAAGGTTTTCAAATCTTGCTTCTAGATCTTCGATCATAAGAGGTAATCTAATTCTAGCCTTATCTCTTGGTTGATCCAAATTTCGTATAAGAAGGTATAAATTACTTTGATTCAAGGGTTCTTGCTTCAACAAAAGCTTGGATCGTTGGGCTGAGAATTAGGGTTGCCTTATCACGTTATTAGTCTGGCTAAACACTTTTATCTCTAGATTCCTTCATGAGATTTCTTTCTTATCTTTTTCTCGAGCTTAAGAAATAACTTTGGAAGGATAAATTCTTGTATGTTCCCTAAATCTTATCTTTTTCTCGAGCTTAAGAAAAATTTTGGAAGGATAAATTATTGTATGTTCCCCAAATTCCCTGATTCTTTTTCTTGATAGAATATTCATTTTATCGCAGATTTTTTAAGTTATTGGGAAACTCGATAGAGAGCTCTTCAGCCCTCGACTTCTTTATAAAACCTTCTTTTCTCATCCCTACGAAGTTCATGGTACCCTTGGATTGAAGCCTAATGAACCGCCGTTGATGAATTTGGAGTTTTCCTCAAATCCATAAACAAAAGACTCAATTTTTTTTTTTTTTTTGTTCCCCTTAAATTTTAATTTTAAGTGCTCAGCAATCGATTGGAACTTATTTAGAGGGACAACATTGCCCATTGCACCAATTGGATTTTTTGAACTTGAATTGGGTAATGGTGTGTTTCGGCTCGAGCTGTGAAATCCTTCCTCTATCTTAGTGTGGATAGTTTAAAGAAAAAATGGTTAACCACATTCCTTAGATTCAGAAGTTAAGAAATGTAATAGCGAAAAGTAAATAAAGAAATAAACAAATAAAAAAAAACTTTATAAAAAATAGTTAAAATAATAATAATAATAAATAAATTAATTAATTAAAATTAGAATTTAAAAAAAAAAAAAAAAAAATCATTCCCCACCTCTCTCCACTAACCCTCTTCCCTTCCCACAATTATCTCTCCTCGACCCATCCCACCTGCCAAAAGAAAAAGAAAGAAACAGAAAAACAACAATGGTCAGATCTGAGAAGAAGCACAATGGCTTTCAGTAGATTGCAGATTTAGAGATTTTTGTCAGTTATTACGGTAAAATATTTCCTTTTCCTTTATAATTATGGTGATAAGAAATTAATTGAGGATCAAATCTTGTTTCCTATCTTAACAGTCTGTAATAATCAAATCCCATATACAATCATTAGATTTTTGTTTTGTTAGCATTTTAATTATACGATAAGGTTATAACTTGATTCAATAAAATTTTAGGTGGCAAATCTATAAACTAAAAGATCCAGTCTGTACTTAACATTGACCAGTAATATCTGTTTATACAATTGAAAAACCTATTTACAGAATGAAAAGGATTAGAGAGAGAGAGGGAGATTGAGGAAAGATTTGTTAAACACTATTTAACAATAAAACGAAATATAAGCTCCTTTCAATTTTAAAACCTATTTACAGAATGAAAAAGATGAGAGAGAGAGGGAGGGAGATTAAGGAAAAATTTGTTAAACACTATTTAACAATAAAACGAAATATCAAAAGGAGTGAGCTCCTTCCAATTTTGTGTAACAGAAAACATCACAATTTTTATTGGAGGACAGTGAGATTCTTTAAATTTTGTCTAACAGAAAGATCTGAATTTTACTATTGGTCAATGTAAATTAGGGAAATAATTTTATAGAGTTCAAATTGAAACTGATGTCATGAGCTCATATAGGTTGACTCGGATTTCAAAGGACGGAATTGAACTTTCATTAAAGATATATTTGTGACAACGACTTAGGCTATCCAGGTAAGTGACCTTACTATCGGCATGGTTATATTTGATGTTGACACGTGCCCTGTGGTTCTGTACGTGTCATATATATTGATATGTGTGAATTGTCTGTGGATCGATATGCTTCCTATATGTTATGTTATGTTATGTTATAATATGTGGTTTGTATGATAATAATTATGGTACGATGTGCTCAAGGATATGTTTAAGATAGGGTACGAGAAGGATGCACAAAACGAAATGTAACGATAGGAGAGATTGATGAAAGAATACGGTTAGGTTACGGGTAGAAAGGGATAGGTTTGTGATAGATTGATAGAACGATAGCGTTAGGGTACGTTCTTGTGACGATATGACTAAGGTACGTCACGTAATGATATGTCCGTGATAGGTATTAGAACGTTAAGGCTATGGTAAGTTAGAGAACGATATGACTATGAAGTGTTTACGTTATGACTTGGTTATGATATGATACATTGTATGCTAGATTATTGTGCTTAAGTACGAAATCATGTGAACGTGAATGTATGTTATTTATGTTGCTTAGTTGATGTTATATGAATGCATGTGACGATGTGTGACCCTTGTACGATTATGGCTTGTTGTATGAGTATTGGAATGTAACTGAATGAATTGTATGACATGAAATACGGTAAATTGCATGATACATAACCCCGCTAGGAATATGTATGATATGTAACAGAATGAGAATGAGAATGACATGTAAGCATGAAAACGTGACACGGGGTTATGTTCATTAAATGATGACTGTAGGACTAGTGGGACCTCATGCATATTGTGTGATCATGCATTAGGGGGGATACCCCTATCCCATCACGAGGGTACGGACGCGTACATCCAAATGGCAGGACAACGATCGTTATGCCCTGCATAGCGCTGCCGTGACGGTTTTAGTTTTAACGGGTCCCGGTGGGCCCCTAGAGCATGCCCACCGGCTAGGGACAGTGGTCCAGCGGTGTGCGAACTAGCTGGTGAGCTCATACTCACACGTATGGGCTACGTGTAGAGTATATGGTACACGTCCACGATTACCTGTTAGGATTACACCGTAGGGAAAATGAAACGAAATGAAACGAAAAAGAAACGAAATGAAACGAAATGGAACGAAACGAAAGATAGGTCCCATCATTTTATTGCATGTGATTGTTGCATTTAACCCCAATAGTGGGGCCACTTACTGAGTATTTCTTTAAATACTCAAGCCATGTGCTACTACATTTTTCAGGTTAAGGCAAGGCATTCCTGTACGGCTGACGACGGCATCGCAACTCGAGATCATGGCACATGCATAGGATAGTGGTATTCATTTTCTTAGACTTAGGATAGAATAGGATGTTTTAAACTTAAATGCTTATTTATTTTATTTGGGGTCTTTTGTTGTGTATTTTAAAGATGTTTTCGAAACATGTAAGCCCATGGCTGTGTTTTTAAGTTAAAGGTTATGTTTTATGGAATTTAAATGAAGTCTTCCGCATTCAATGTTTATGGTAGGTATACAGTAGCGACCTTAAATTAAGTAGAAAATTTCGGGTCGTTACAAGAAACATATTATATAAAACGTTAGAAATTAAGGATTTGGCTCGTTAAAAAAATTTCTAGTGCCCCCTTTGAAAGAAGAAAGCGTACCGATTTGTCAACGGGCGGGTCGACCTCCGTGGGAGGCGGATGTGAGCCATCGAGGTGGGTATCTTCAGACGGTGATGATATCGTGTCAACATGAAACCTAGAAACCTTGAAATTGAGAACCTCTCTTCATCATCAACAAGGGTCTGCTTGGTTCTTTTCATTCATTGTTTCTCCTTTTATATGAGTTGAATGAAATTACAGTCCTACCCCTTTCATTTTCCTACCAAACCAACTTGTTTATTGAATTGGAAAGCCTTTGACTCCGGCTTACACACACGCGCTTGAATCATTCAACTCTAATATCGAAATCACTTACTGAATATTTTTTTAAATACTTAAGCTACGTGCTACTTCTATTTTATGTTAAAACAAGTCATTCATTTATGGCGGACGACGACATCGCAACTCGAGACCATGACACATGCATAGGGTAGTCGCATTTATTTTTCTTAAACTCAGGTTAGAATATGATGTTTTTAATTTAATCGTTCATTTATTTTATTTAGTTCTTTTTGGTGTCGTTTTAAAGATTTTTTCGAACACGTAAGTTCATGGTTGTGTTTTAAGATGAAGGTTATGTTTTATGAAAGTTGAAATGAAGTATTTCTGTATTCAATGTTCACGATATGTGTACAATAGCGGCCTTAGATTAAGTAGAAAATTTCTCATCGTTGTACTGAGATATTAAACATTGTTGATAAAAAATAATATAAAATAACTATTAAGAGGATTAGGGAGTATTAATTATTTTTTTATATAAAATTCTTAAAATATTTTAAAATAGAAACTCCCGTTTGACTTTTCAATTAATTTTTTACACTTGTAAAGATTAAAAGAAAAAAAATAAGAGGCAGATGTAGTTAACACAAGTCCAATTGCATTTGGAATTGAGCGTTTACATTTAACTACCATTTTAAATTGTCCCTATCATCACTACCATTTTAAATGGTCCCTATCATCCCGTTATTTGTGGGAATGTTTATTATTAATTTTAAGAATTTCTAAATTAAATATTCTCTTGATTGTTCCTCCTCATCTTTTTTATTCATTCATGAAAGAGTGTCTTTAAATGCCAATGTTGAGTATTCAAAGTTGAACCCAAATACTAATTTTGTGATTTAGATTTTGTTGAACTCAATCAATAAATAAATTCACTCAAACCGAACTAATTTGAAAACAAAAAGTATTTCCTCACATCCCATGGCAAATTCATTTGAATTTTCTCCTTTACAAATTCAAGGGTTTACGCCGGTTCGTGTTAAATTTCTAGTCTCACCTAATTTTTGAATCTATTGTCCATCGTCTAATGATTTCATTGCTATAGATCAAGTGTAGGTCGAAATAGTTAAAGGTTGGTATTGTCTAACCATGGTGTCACAAAAGTGAGAAGTTTTCTAGTTCTAACCAAATATTAAAAGGGATTTATTCAAGACTATTCATAGATAGCAATACAGATAACTAAGTTGACTAAGAGGGGGAAAGACTTTTAAGTGGAATCAAGCATGTTAAAAGAGTTTCCAAGAAGTGGTTGGTGATGGCACAATACTCACTAAACTTAATTGCACTAAGAATTTGGTGATTTAAAATAATGCTTCAAAGAGAGGTTTGAATTGTGTATTCGTGTAGAACGAAAGAGTCATTGTCTTTGCATCGCGACAATTGAAGGACTGTGAACGTAATTATCTGGTGTTTTCTCTGAAGATATGGAGGTATTGTGGAAACATACAAGTATATATAGATCATACGAGTCTAAAGTACCTATTTATCCAAAAGGCGTTAAATATGTAGCAACGAAGATGGTTTGAGTTGGTGAAGGATTATAACATAGATATTATGCCACCTTGGCATTCACTAAAGCTCTGAGTTGTGAAACGACTCATTCATCAGTAGTGCTTATAAGACAGACGAGAATCTAGTACGTTTTAAATTAGCTTAAATAGAGGTTAAGGTCAGGCAAGGATGACCCAGCTAGCTTAGATGATAATTCATTCGACTCTAAAGCAGAAAGTCGCTATAGCTTAGAGAGAAGATCCTTTATTTGCTAAGGTTATCCGCCCACAAGAGTTTGAATGAGCAGAGACTTGGGGTGGCAAAATCGTATGTGCGTCCCTAATGACAATGAGATCAAAAGGGAAATTCAATATGAAGCCCATGAGAAAACCTATAAGAATCATCCGGGAGCTACAAAGATGTATCAGGATTCGAAGACATGCTAATGGTTGCCTGGGATGAATAAAATATTGCAAAATACATCAGTAAGTGCCTAACGTTTCAATAAGTCTAGGCATTAAGGCAGAAGCCTCCTGGATTGCTACTACTTCTAAACGTGCCTCAATGAAAATAGAAAAATGTACCTATGAACTTCGTTACCTACCTGAAACAAGAAAAGGATTTACGATATTATGGGGCATGGTATACGGTTGACCAAATCGACACATTTCATATTTGGAAAGCCAACCTATTCAGTTGGTAGGTTGGCATAGATATATCTAAAGGAAGTCGTATGATTACATGGCGTACTAGTCTCCATTGTGTCAAATAGGGATGTTCAATTTACTTCTTGATTTTGGAAGAGCCTCCCGGAGGCATTGAGAATATAGTTGAACTTGAATAATACGTTTTACGTTATGTGTGATGGTGTTAATATAACACATGTGGAAGAAATTTGGATCTTAGGCACTTTTAAAACATCAATTATAGTAAATAACTAGCATGTTCATAAGTATTAAAAGTTAATGAGTTTAGATACTAACCTTTTGTAGTTCAAACTCATTTTTCCTCACGAACCGGTTTCGAACCACCACTAGTGTCTTCTCCACTATCCTCCGGCCTTAGAACGGGATTGTGGAATCCGGTGAGTGACTAAACTTGGTAGGGATTTTGTATATGTGAAGAGAGTGTTTGTGAGAGGTTTTTCTCAAGGTTTTTCACCAAGAAGAAGACCTTCCACGTACCATGATCACTCTATTTAAAGCGTCATGTTTGCATGTTCATGCAAATTTGAGATCACCAAATTTTGACACTTAAAATTCCACTCAAATGTTTGGGATTATGTGGCAAGCATGAATGTTTGAGTTAACCAAATTTTGACACTCAAAATTCCACTCAAACTTGTGGGG
Organism: Cucurbita pepo subsp. pepo; assembly: GCF_057944985.1. Classification (NCBI taxonomy): domain Eukaryota; kingdom Viridiplantae; phylum Streptophyta; class Magnoliopsida; order Cucurbitales; family Cucurbitaceae; genus Cucurbita; species Cucurbita pepo. Next base: position 12,074,677 of record NC_141803.1, read on the forward strand.
TTTATTTGACAAGCATGCAAGTTTGGTTAAACCAAATTTTGACACCTCAAAATTCCACTAACATGGATTTTTCCATTAAATGAAGTAACATTTTGACTTTCTTCATTTTAATCCAACAATTAATTTGACTAAAGAATTTCAAATTAAAGTAACATTAAATGATTAATTAAACTATTTAATTAATATTTAATATTAATTCAAATGTCAATCCCAATCAATTCCGACACATAATTGATTAAGATATTTAAATCTTATTTAAATATCTTAGATTCTCTCTTTTTGTTTAATTCGTAAATAAAACAAAAATGCGATTAAATATATTGTATATATGTAGCGCATATTCCCTAATTTGAATTCGAACTCACTCGTCACACTGTTCTATGGTTTAGTCCGATATGAGCTAGCAGAGGGACCTAATGGACCTATAGATCATAGGCTCCAACGATCCAAGATTAACCGGTTAAACTCATTAACCTTGTTAACCAACATTCGTTAACTACTAGGATACTCCACTATAGCCTAGTAGTTGCACTCCCCTCACTATAGATATATTTCTGTCCATTTGATATAACCATGATTAGTAAGTCGATCCTTCACAGGTTGTTCGTAACTAGAGCTGGGTCAATTTACCATTTTACCCCTAAAGTTACTTCTTGTTCCTTATGTCTCACTGATCCTCTAATGAACAATTGGTTTGTGGTTCAACTAGTAAACCGAATCCCTCTCAGGCTAATGAGAGGGTGGGGCCCCTTGTTCAAGACCTGGAGTCAGTGCTTAAGGGAACTACCTCTCTTCTATCTCTAAAAGTGGGTAGGAGTGAATTCTGTCTTGCACCCCACGTCCCCAGCCATTCACTCAGTCTTACCCCTGAAATGGGAGGCCTATTGAGTCGGCGAACTAGAGCCACTCTCGCCCATGCAAATCTAAGGATAATTTCAAATAAACAGGAGTTCATGGTTAGCTTAGGATTAAAACCGAGTTACCTAGGTTACCGAATGAAAAGAAAATCAGTCTCAACAGTAAACGACATTATAAAGTGAGAGTGGTTTTCTTCATGGAACGATCTTATGCAATACTCATTGCATAGGACGCCCCCACTCACATGTCTCCACATGTACAATTTAGTGATCACATTGTTTATATCATATACAAAAGTGGGCCGCATCCATAGTATCCCCAGAATAAGGTACTCAGCCTTATCCTTATACTATAGATCATTTTGACTATATACTTGAACTTGATCCACTCTTATGTCTCTACATATAGTTCAAGTAATCATACTATAGCCAGAGTGTTCTTAGTTTATTGGATTTAGATTAATGATCGTAAAGTTCACTTTATTCAATAACAATCTTTACTGAATAAACAACAATAATAACTTTATTGAAAATAGAATATGTTTTTTTTTTTTTTTTTTTTTTTTTTTGTTGTTGTTGTTGTTGTTTACAGACTATGAGTTTTAGGACATAAAACCCAACAATGTGCAAGAGAATTGATTTTACTAGCAGTTAGGATACTCACTTGTGCCCATAGAGTTCACTTATTAATTATTTGGTGACCATTCAGATGACACAATTTGTGGCATTATATGGGCGCTAGGTGTGAGACCCCAACATTTTGAGAGGAAGTAGGTAATCGAAAAATGCTAGGTCTAGAGATGTTATGATATGTGGAAGTCACTACAAGGGGGGTAAGATTCAGATTACCTTGTTGATCGAATATCTCAAGGCAAGAACATTGTTCTAAATTCGAATCACTCCACAAGCAAGATCGATCATGTCTAGCTTGAATAATTCTTGTTGATCAAATATCTCAATGCAAGAACACTTGTTTGAGATTCGAATCATTCCACAAGCAAGATTGATCCTGTTGAGCTTGAATGATTCTACATGCAACCTAAACTACATAGAATTGCAAATAAACTTAACCATTGGCTAAAGAAAGCACAAATACTTCTTTTATATATTTTCCAAATCTACTTACAAATACAACATACATGGCTCTATATAGCCTCAAAATGAAACTAAAACTATTAAACGCATTCCAAGAGTTACAAATACAACATACATGGCTCTATATAGCCTCAAAATGAAACTAAAACTATTAAACGCATTCCAAGAGTTTGTAACATTCATACTTAATAGTCATAATTAACAAGGATGTAATTGTAACCTAAAGCAAATAAAAGTCTTAAAATACATTAATGAAATACAATAACTCTAAATTACTCTAAATTGTAATTCACTCAAAATTTATAACATGAAACTTCATTCTTCTTCAATGTGGCATGAATTGAAATATCTTTTGATAATTTCAACAATATTTCCTTCACCTCTACATTGAAGCATATTGTATGATTGATGTCTCTTAATTCATGTCAATGGAGCTGGAAGTTTTAGTTTTTGCATATTCCTAATTAACCTTAAAAAAATGTTTTTTTTTTTTTCAAACTTTGAGCATAATTGCATCTTTCTTTAATAATTATAATGGTACCATTTTAGTTTCTTAAAATTTTCTAGGAAAGAATATGACACTTCAAATAAATTAGAAAAAATAAAAAAACTAATTGTAATGTTAAAAAAAATGATTTGAAGGCATTGACCACAAACATGCGTCATACTTTTGGATGACGGTTTGCGAAAAGAGAAAGGTAGAGCGTCAGCCATCTAGTGGAGACACAAGTTATGAATTTCAGACTCGACTGCCTGTGTCCGACTCAAATCGTAACCCGCACCCTATGCGTCTGACCCAAATCGAGATTCATACCAACTTTGCGCATGCGACCGCCTCTGCGCGTATGTAGCCGCACATGATATCTATGCATGCGACCGCTTTGGGCATATGTTGGTCCGTGACCAATGAATGATACTTCTTTTTCCGTTCGTTTGACATTTATTTGTCTGGATTTAGATTTTGTTCAACTCAATCAATAAACAAATTCACTCAAACCCATCTAATTTCAAAACACACTCTACTCAAAACCCTTTCAAAATTAAGTAATATTTTAGGTTTTAACATTTTAAGGGTAACAAATTAGGACGAAAGGAAAATATGTATAATCATTGGAAATGCGAAGGTTAATATCATAAAACGGATATAGGCAAAGAACTCATCAATTTTCCTAAAAAAAAAAAATGATGGTCTATTACTTCTTTCTCATGTGAAACCAACCAACTGACACAACATTTTTTAGTAAAAAAATATCATTAAAGATTATTTGTGATGCTCGTAAAGGAAGAAAAAAAAACATGTACAAGGAAAATGATATTTACAAGACTATGAAATGAAAGAAACTATGTGGAAACAGAGGGAAGAGATCAAGGAGAAGTACCCGAGTAATTTCAATATTAAGACACTTTCGAGGACGAAAGTTTCATCTTGACGTGTATGATGTACGAACTAAAAATAAAAAAAATAAAAAAATAAAAAAATAAAAAATAAATAAAAGAAGCGAAACTTTGTGCCACATTGCTAAAGCTAAGAAGTGGCGGGTTGGCCTCCACTATAAAAAAAAGGGAGATCCCACACTTCATTTTATCATCCTAAATGAATGGTTCGAGCCAGTCAAAGAGTACACTTTCTGACATCTCAAGGACCAAAATTTTGGTTGATTTGCTCGGACTCTTTCCTCCTAGTTTCAATTTTTAGAAATCGTTCAAAGTTAGAATGTATGACTACCTTCTAGCTAGTTAATTTTTTCTAATCGAGTTTAAATTATTTATGCATGATGAGACCTAGTTTAAATTATTAGGAGTTAGTTTCTATGCCGCATTAGGCTTAGTTTAAATTATTGGGACTAAGTTTCTATGCAGTATTGGGCTTAGTTTAAATTATTGGGAGTACGTTTTTATACATAATTAGACTTAGTTTAAATTATTAGGAGTAAGTTTTTATGCATAATTAGACTTAAGTTAAATTTTTGGAATCCAATTTAAATTATTTATGCATAATTAGGTATAGATAGTTTAAATCATTAGAAGTAAATTTTTATTCATAATTAGATTTAGCTAGTTTGTGCGTTATGAAACGTTATGTTGAAAGCATGAAAATGTTACATTATGTCTTGTGAACTGCATGTATAGAATGATTTGAATTACAGGAAGAACGATAAATAACATGAAATATAATCTCGATATAAGCATGAACGAAGTGATAACTGATATGAGAAATGGTATGATATCAATGAAATGATAGCGGGAGTTATATTTCATAATGTTGAAAATGGAAAAATATTGGGACCTCATGCATTAATGTGCGCTTATGCATTCGGGGATACCCGTATTCCTTCACGATGGTATGGGCGCGTACACCACAAGGCAGGATAACTTTCATTATGTTTTATGTAATGCTGTCGTGACGGCTACCATTTCTAACGGGTATCCGGCATAGAGAGCTACCAGAGCATGCTCGCCCGACAAGGAAAGAGGCCAGGGGTGTGCGAACCGACTCGTGGGTCCATACTCACTCGTATTGGCCATGTGTATGTTATGTGGTACACATCCAAGCTACCCGTTAGGATAGTACCATAGGAAAATAGACTGTAATGCTAGGTCTCGTCATTGCATTCACATGTTCTTGCATCATAACCTCGATAGGAGGTCATCTACTAAGTATTCTTAAAACACTCAAGCCTCGTGCTACTATATTTTTCATATAAAGGCAAGGCGCCGCTGTAAGACTGACGGAGGCTTCGCAACCACGAGTTCGTGACACGTGCATAGGATAGTTTCGCATAACAATTTAATAGTATAGGTTAGTATATGTTGAGTAGTATTTTCATTTGACAATAGTATATATTAGTATAGGTTCAATTGTATTTGCATTTGACCATAGTATAGATCAGTCTGGTCTGAGTTGTATTTGCATTTAATAAACTATAGGTTGATTTGTATTTGTATTTAATAAAGTTTAGGTTGAGTTGTATTTGCATTTAATAAAGCATAGGTTAGTATAGGTTCAGTTGTATTTATAATTATTAGGTCATTGGTTAGTATAGGGCGTTTAATTCAACAATGTTTTTCATTTTTTCTTTGTATTTGTTTATTCTCGATGTAATAAATAAGGCACGAAGTTAATGTTTAATTTATAATAAGGGTTCATTAAAGTAATTCTGCATTAAATATCGGGTTAAATCTGAAGTAACAGTCTTCGGTTAAATAGAAAAATTTAGGGTGGAAATCTCTCCTTAAAGATGCATTTTAAAACCGTGAAGCAAACGATATTACATAACGTGCCAAAGTGGACAAAACGGATAATATTGACTAACCATGAATTTGGATGTTTGAACATTCGACCCCACCTTTTAAATTTTGATTTTGTTGTGATTCTCTCATTCTTATTAATCACATCTATTTTTCTTCACGTTTAAAGAAAAAAAACATGTACAAGGAAAATGATCTTTAGAAGACTATGAAACCAAAGAAACTATGTGGAAACATTGGGAAGTGATCAAGGAGAAGTACCCGAGTAATTCCAATATTAAGACACCTTTGAGGACGAAAGGTTCATCTTGACGTTTATGATGTATAAACGAAAAAAATAAAAATAAAAAAATAAATAAAAGAAGCAAAACTTTGTGCCACGTTGCGAAAGCGGAGAAGTGGCGGGTTGGCCTCCACTATAAAAAAGGGAGGTCCCCCACTTCATTTTATCATCCTAAATGAACGGTTTGAGTCAGTCAAATGGTACACTTTGGGTGTACAAAATATGGTCTACCATTATATCGTGTATGCGTAAATTCAGATGACTTAAAAACAAGATTCAAACCGAAAAAACGTGCTAAATATGGAGAAAAATCACAGTCTTTTATGTAACAATCTCCTCCTAAAAGCTATTGTATATCTACCTTCTTATTTGAACTCTGATCTTTGAGCATAGTTCCTTAAGTTTTACTCGAGCAAGAGACTTGGTGAAAATGTCTCCAAGCTGTTCCTCTCTTCTGATGAAATGAATCTTGATGAGCCCCTGATCTGCACATTCCCGGATGTAGTGGAATCTTCCAAGCTTTTAGTTATATTGCACTTCCTGTTATTTTCTTCCGGCTCTCACCAGTGGTGAGCTGCTCAGTTAAAAGACAGCAAGTGGTATTAGAGTCAAGTTCATTGTATAAGAAGATGCACCAAAACACGAAGATGCACATGTCGTGGGGTCCATCGAACACAGGCTCATGCACACCTCCACGTCGCGGCAGAGCGCCAGCATCTTTGTCACCGCCACCAAGAGGCCGGCGCCGGTAAGACGAACGTCGAGTTGTCGTCGAGCGCGTGATCAAGGAGACAACTACCTCTGTGCAGTACCGATGCTGACGAGGTCCAACTACAACGAGTGGGCTTTGTTGATGCGTCAACCTACAAGCACAAGGGTTTTGGCACACCATCGAGACAGAGGAAGAAGAAGCGATCGAGTACTGGGAGGATCAACTGGCGTTCGCAACCATACTGTGGGTTGTGCCTACGGAGACGTTGGTGTCTCTCTCCACCAAACACACCATGCAATCGGCCTAGGAGGGGATCAAATCCCACTGGGTTGGTGTGCAGCGACTGTGGAAGTCCAATGTCGAGCAGCTACGAAAGAGTTCCCAGAAATCCTTTTCAAGGACAGCGAATCCGTCGATAATTTTTTCATGCAGATAACAGGACTTGCCAACAACATCACCACTCTTGATGGTTGCATCAACGAGACAGAAATCGTAAAGAAGATGCTACAAGTCGCCCCAGATCACCGTGAACAACTCGCAATTTTGATCGAGACATTGCTTAACATGAACGATCCAATGATGGAAGAGGTGACCAGAAGATTGCACAACGTCGAGCAGAGGAAAAAGAATACCACTTCAGCTATTGAAAAGTAGGGTCGTCTACTTCTCACCGAGGAGGAGTGACTTGCATACTTGAAGCTTCGCGACAATTTCTTATTGCACCACGTGTCATGGTTACAGCCAAAAACTTCTTCCGCTTATGCGGCTCAGTCAGCTAGGCTCAGCTTCACGACTCATAATCCAGCTCATCGGCTCACAAAAGAGTATTTTTCCTAATTTTTGCCGTTTTGACTATCCTAAATCTTAAATTGACCTTCTTTAAAGAAATTAAAGTAAGGATATAGTTAAATTTCTCAGTTTATGTTAAATTGAGTTAAGAAATAATAGTTACTAACGAAGCGAGATGGACATTCTAATAGAAAACGACGAATGATAATACTAGGAGAAATTTCGAGGGGGGAAAAGCAAACATACTCGAATTTAGGGAGAACGCCGGTTAAGGGCAACCAAGTAAGTAGTCTTACTATCGGATAGGTAGAACGACTTGTTTAATTTATGACGACATGTGCCTAGTGGCCCTTACACGTGTCATTTATTCTTTATATTTATGATGTTGTGACTATATTTTATGATGATGATGTACGATGTATGATGATGTTATTCTTTGATGCGATGATGCTATGCAATGTTATATGATACGTTAGAAGACATGATAAGTTCATGATATGACATATGTTTGACATGATTAGATATATGATATGATATGATTGACAAGCACTGTGATGAATTGACATAATGCACAACCCCGATATACACATAAAGAGTTATGATAAAATGATATGATATAAAGAAAAATACTAGACCATTGTTATACAACATAATGAAAGGATAAATGTTGGGACCTCTTCTAACCAGAGTAAAAATAATAATAATAAATAAATAAATAAAAATGATAATAATACTAATAATGAGTAAATAAAAATAATAAAAATAAAAAAAAAAAGTAAATGATCCCTCCCTCTCCACCTTCTCCATATCTCTCCCCAACCCAAACCCATGTTGTGAAGTAGAATGATCCCAAGCAACAAAACAAAAGAAAAAAAAAAAAAAAAAACAGAAAAATAGCCGATGGGAAGAAGAAACAGAACAACAAGAAAAGATGGCGTCACTAGATTTAACACGAAATAGGATAAGTTATCTCTCAGTTATATCTTTTGTTCTTTTATCTTTTGCAATTAATTAGATTTTAGATATCTTATCTGAAATCAGAATCCATTGAAAATGGGAGTTAAATAGGAATCTAGGGTCGATTATAAACACATCAAAAAATGAATGCTATGAATTGTCTTTGTTTGATTTGTTGTTTACTTTTGCATCAACTTTTAATGTCATCATTTGTTTATCTCTCCAATTTCTAGAGTCACTTTAGAAAGTGACATTCTTAATTAAAGGGAAGGAGAACTTCTAACAATCTATTGCAAGTGGAAGGCCAATGATTTAGGTAATAAGGTTGTTGCATGATGCAAGATTTTGAACCGAACCACCTTTTTATATAATATATATATATATATATATATATATATATATATATATATATATTTATATAATTGATAGTTTTTAAAGTATAATATACAACAGAAAAAAGTCATTATCGATATTCAACTTCTATGGCGATTTATAAAAAAATAATTAAGTTTGAATGTTAAATTAGAAGTTTAATACTTTAAGTTCAAAAGCCCAGAATTATTTAATGCTTAATGGTTTATACAATCTCGTAGAGTTTCGATTATTATTTTTTAATTTTTTTTAGTTAAAAAAATGAGTGGAAAGTTTAAATCTTTTTACCTCAAATTCCATAACTTTGTAACTTAATTGGTACTCATCTGACATAAATTTCTAATACAAGGAGCATATCCTTCCGTTCAAACAAGAATATTGTAACGATCCTAGATTTCTTCTTACCTAGAGTCACTATCGTAATCATAACTTAATCATTTTGTGAAGAAATAAGCGTTTAAACTTCATCATAAAATATAGACTTCATCTTAAAACACTACAATAGAGCTACGTGTTCGAAAACACGTTTAAAACGACACAACAAAATATTAAATGAAATAAATTAACATTATAATTAAAAACACTCTATTCTAATCTAACTCTAAGAAAATAAATACAACTACCCTTTTCATGTTTCATGGTCTCAAATGACTATGTAGTCGTTAGTCGTATAGAGGTGCCTTGCCTTTACCTGAAATAGTAGTAGCATATTACTTGAGCATTAAAAGAAATACTCGGTATGTGACCCCCACTATTGCAGTTAGATGCAAACACATACAATCATGTGTAGAACCTATCGTATAATTCTATATCCTTAGGTGCTCATACTAAATGAGTTAATGGGATGTGTATTTACTGTTGTACAAATGGTCCACACGTGTGAATATGAATCCACCAGTCGGTTCGCACACCTCTGGGTCCCTTTCATGGTAAGGCGAGCATTCTCTAGAGCTGTTGATGTCGGACACCAGCTAGGCATAGCGACCGTCGTAGCATTATGATAAACATGATGATCATTTTTCTGCCTCGTAGTGTACGTGTCTGTATCATCGTAAAAGAGGGGTATTCCGGGATGCATGAATGCACAATGATGCATGAGATCCCAACATTTTTATTCATTATCATGTAAGACAACCCCTTCCATTTTTCCTTCATATCATAATCTTTATCATAGTTTCCTTACATAAATTGCGGTTGTTCATTATGTCAACACATTTTTATCGTATATCATTCATATCATGCATCGTGTCATATCAAGTCAGATCATACATACATCATATCATCAGCATTTCATGTACTATATCGCCAAACGTGTTATACAATAACATTTATCATACACGGGAAATTATGCGACCGTCTTACCTTATCAACAAGGTTCCATTTCTGTCGAACATCTTGAGAAATGAGCCAGCTAACTCCACTCTGCTTCCTTCTTCTGTATGTCCAAGACTACTAATATTACTTATCAAGCTTCGGATATAATATACCTTTGTCAGTAGACGTTGGTCGTCGTTCTTGCACTGGAACAAGATTTATCCTTTGCCTTGGATCGATACAATTGATCCATAGGCAAACTTCACGTTCTCAATGAGCTTTTCATCAAACTTCTTGAATTTTGCTCAATCTCCGATCACCATTGTCAAGGTATCACATGTTGCTCTCCACTCGATCTTCTCCTTTCAGGAAGATCACTAACTTAAGAGATTGCTTATCTATAGTAATCATTCTTTCCCCTCTCCCTTGAGCTCTTTTCTCATTAACAATTTTTTTCTATGTATTTTTGTTTGCAGAGTGTTCATTAAAACATGATTCATATCACGTTCCTCATATTTCTTTCTTAACTCAGGTTTTCCCCCACATATCACCCTACAACTATAACCAAATCTTACCAGAAAAATAACACATTTCTCATTTCCATTGTATTCCCCAAAATACTTCGAGAATTGTTGTCACTTCTTTTACCTTTGCTTTTGTGACTTGGATTTCTAATTTATTTTCATAATTTTCTCTTGTCATAATATTTTTTTTATCCCGAGAATCCTTCAAGTCATCCTCTTATTCTCTAGGTACCTCCATTTGTGGTGCATATCACCTGAGTCTTCAAGGGAAGATCATAAATTTCTTCTACTCCTCTCTTATTTGCAGAAAATTTATCATCATGCTTACATGTAGAAAATTCTTGTAATGTAGTCCTCTGTGTTTGAACCTTTTTTTTAGGCCTGTCTCTAGGTTTATTTCATTGATAAGTTTGAAGTCTCATTTCTCTTATGCCCTGATTTTCTTCCTCTAGGCCTCCTTGGTTGAGATGATAAGTCTGATGAAACACATCGACTTGTAGGTTGCACTTCGTTGATTGAAGCAGCCTCTGGTTGCTTTTTGGATTTATTTTTCTATTCCTTTTTCTCGTGAGCAGTTGGTTTCTTCATCATTTTCTTTCCGCCAATGCAAATAGATACTTTTGGAATATCACAATTTAGTGCAACTTATTTTAGTTTGAATTAGTTATGTAATATATGATATTCGTAATCTTCCAGAATATATTAGTTAGGAAATATATCTTAGATATCGTAATCAGTTGAATTTGAATAGTAGTATATTTTATTTTATTATCAGGATTTAGTTATTTTCTATTTTCTTGGTACATATTATTTAGTATCTTGTATCCTATTTAAAAGGTCGTGAATATCAATGAAGATTGAACATTCGATCCCAATTCTTTTTCTTATTCTTAAATCTGTATTCTTTCGTTGAGTAATAATATTTTCATATCTATGCACACTTTTGAGTGGTAGATATTGCGTCATGGAAGATGTTCATAGTCTTTCAATAGTATCTTATATAAGCAGTTTCACGACGATTTTACCTTCATCAACAGGGCTCCATTTCGGTCTTATATCTTCAGGAACGGGCCGACTATCTCCCCTCTACTACCTTCTTCTATCATTTGACCAAGGCTAATAACATTGCTCTTAAAACTCGTGGTGTAATACACATTGGTCAATATACGTTTATCGTTGTTTTTACACTGGAACAAAATAGATCCTTTGCCTTGGATCGGTACAATTGATCCATTGCAAAGCTTCATATTCCCAGTGAACTTCTCATCAAGTTTCTTGAACTTTGCTAGATCTCCGATCATGTGGCTGCTCGCTCCGTTGTCTAGGTACGACATGCTTGTCTCCACTTGAACTTCTTCATCTATGAAGGGGTTCACCAGAACTTCTATTCATTGAGCATCAATAGGTTGGGCATTTTCTCGGCCAACATCAATGCGGTCTCTTGATCTTGCGTGAGTGTGAGATTTGCCTCCTCATCTCACTTTTCGCTATGGCACTCTGTCACATAATGCCCATATTTTCCACAAGAGTAACACATGATCATACTCTTGTCCTTCCGAGGGTTGGCATTTTCATGGAATTGTGAAGTATTGTCACGACCTCCTTTGCCACAACATCCACGACCACGTCCACGTCCACGACCTCTGTTATCTTTGTTATGGCTGTCACGTCCCCTCATTCTTGAAAAAGAAGAGTCATTGCATCTTTTTTTTTCGTTCATGTGAGCCACTTCTCATGTGTGAGTAAGAGGTATTTATCCTCCTCTTTCTCCTTGTAGCCATGAAGTCTCTCCTCATTGACCATAAGATGAGCAACGACCTCCTCAACCGACATGTTCTTGAGGTCACCGAACTACTCAATGGAGGTAACAATCTGCATGAATCTTGGAGGAACTGCTTGAAGGAACTTCTTAACAATGGAGATCTCCTCCACCATGTCGCCTAATGAACAGATGTCGCTAACGATCGTCGTCAACTTCATGGCAAAGTCATCTATTGACTCACCATCATTCATGGATAGTCTCGAACTCACTCTTCTAGGTCTGCACCTTTTCTTCCTTGACATGTTCTACGCCCACATGATTGTTTGCAGTGTCTCCCACGCTACCTTTGTTGAGTCCTTCTCTACAAACATGAGAAGAATGTCCTCTTCGCTTGGTAGATTGCGTCAAGAGTCATCCTGTCCTTACGCTCCTCAATGTCATAATGCTCGACGACATCCCACACGCCTTGTGCATATAAGTCAACACGAATCTTTATCGACCGTGCTGCGTAGTTACTCTTCGTGAGTAACGGGTATTGGAGCGTTGCACTCCCCTCCTTTCCACTCTTTATCGTTGTCACTTCTCCTCCCGTGCCTTTACATGGTGAGGACATTTGTTTCAGCATCCTGGGAGCTCTGATACCAAATGTTGGAAATAACCCACGATTGGAATATGTCGAAACAAATAACTTAAGCAAGAAGAACAACTTGAGAGGAGAGAGCTTTGAAGAGAGGAACCTTAAGCTCTTATGCTTTTCAATTCTCTTTGTTGTTGTGAAAATAACATACATATCATGAGTATTTATAGTGGAGAAAGCACAAATCATCTCCTAAATTTTATCATCAAGTTTCTAAACTTTCTCATCAGGCCAGTACTAACAAATCTTACTAATTAAAGACTAACAATTTCCATATTTCTATTCAAGCGAATAACTTCTAAACAATTATCCTAAAATTGCTGTTGGTAAACTTCTTTTGCTAGGTCAAGTTTATTAACTCGCAGTTGTAATAAACTTTCTTAAGAAATACACCTCTTGCCTTGCTGTTTTATTTATCATAGTAAAGCATTTTACATTGGATTCAAAATTCTTGTCCACAAGATCCCTACTGCATATTCGACAATGCTGTTGGGTTTTATGTCCTAAAACTCATGGTTTGTAAACAAAAACATATTCTATTTTCAATAAAGTTAATATTGTTATTTATTCAGTAAAGATTGTTATTGAATAAAGTGAACTTTACGATCATTAATCTAAATCCAATAAACTAAGAACACTCTGGCTATAGTATGATTACTTGAACTATATGTAGAGACATAAGAGTGGATCAAGTTCAAGTATATAGTCAAAATGATCTATAGTATAAGGATAAGGCTGAGTACCTTATTCTGGGGACACTATGGATGCGGCCCAGTTTTGTATATAATATATAAACAATGTGATCACTAAATTGTACATGTGGAGACATGTGAGTGGGGGCGTCCTATGCAATGAGTATTGCATAAGATCGGACCATGAAGAAAACCACTCTCACTTTATAATGTCCTTTACTGTTGAGACTGATTTTCTTTTCATTCGATAACCTAGGTAACTCGATTTTAATCCTGAGCTAACCATGAACTCCTGTTTATTCGAAATTATCCTTAGATTTGCATGGGTGAGAGTAGCTCTAGTTCACCGACTCAATAGGCCTCCCATTTTAGGGATAAGACTGGGTGAATGGTCGGGGACGTGGGGTGCAAGATGAAATTCACTCCTACCCACTTTTAGGGATAGAAGAAAGGTAGTTTCCTTAAGCACTGACTCCAGGTCTTGAACAAGCGGCCCCACCCTCTCATTGGCCTGAGAGGGATTCGGTTTACTGGTTGGACCACAAACCAATTGTTCATTAGAGAATCAGTGAGACATAAGGAACAAGAAGTAACTTTAGGGGTAAAACGGTGAATTGACTCAGCTCTAGTTACGAACAACCTGTGAAGAATCGACTTACTAATGATGGTTATATCAAATGGACATAAATGTATCTATAGTGAGGGGAGTGCAACTACTAGGCTATAGTGGAGTGTCCTAGTAGTTAACGAATGTTGGTTAACAAGGTTAATGAGTTTAACCGGTTAATCTTGGATCGTTGGAGCCCATGATCTATAGGTTTATTAGGTCCCTCTGCTAGCTCATATCGGACTAAACCATAGAACAGTGTGACAAGTGAGTTTGAATTCAAATTAGGGAATATGCGCTACATATATACGATATATTTAACCGCATTTTTGTGTTATTTACGAATTAAACAAAAGAAGAGAATCGAAGATATTTAAATAAGATTTAAATATCTTAATCAATTATGTGTCGGAATTGATTGGGATTGGCATTTGAATTAATACTAAATATTAATTAAATAGTTTAATTAATCATTTAATGTTACTCTAATTTGAAATTCACTATTCAAATTAATTGTTGAATTAAAATGAAGAAAGTCAAAATGTTGACTTCATTTAATGGAAAAATCCATGTTAGTGGAATTTGAGTGTCAAAATTTGGTTAACTCAAACATGCATGCTTGCCACATAATCCCAAACATTTGAGTGGAATTCTAAGTGTCAAAATTTGGTGATCTCAAATTTGCATGGACATGCAAACATCACTCTTTAAATAGGAGTGATCTTTAGACATGGAAGGTCTTCTTCTTCTTGGTGGAAAACCTTGAGAAAAACCTCTCACAAACATCTCTTCACATATACAAAATCCCTTCCAAGTTTAGTCACTCACCGGATTCCACAATCCCGTTCTAAGGCCGGAGGATAGTGGAGAAGACACTAGTGGTGGTTCAAAACCGGTTCGTAAGGAAAAAAGAGTTTGAACTACAAAAGGTTAGTATCTAAACTAATTAAGTTTTAATACTTATGAACATGCTAGTTATATACTATAATTAATGTTTTTAAAGTGCCTAAGATCCAAATTGCTTCCGCATGTGTTATATTAACACCATCAAATGCATGATATATTACTCTACCTAATAAAACTCATACCTCTAGGGTGCATGCATGGACATCATTCAAAATTGTATGCAGACAACAAAATAAAAATAACAACAAAATATGGATACATGCTTCTAAGTAAGTCATTAAAGTTGTAAAGGATGTATTCAAATAATTTTCTTGTTGTTATGTGTAAGGACCGGGCTGACTCGATGACTCTAAAAGATGTGTAAAATTTTAACAAAATAAAACAACCAAAACTTAAAACATATCAAACATTATATCAAAATAAAAATGATATAAAGTATTTTAAAACACAACACAACAGGTAAAACACTAGTTAAGGGACGACACAAAAGGGTTGAAGGACGACGGGTGACGTTTGTCTATGGCACCTGCTCCAGAGTCCGCTCCTAACAACGACCGGCTCCTTATTTCCTGAAGAAAAAAAAATAGAGAATAAGGAATGAGTATAAGACTCAGTAAGCAGCCTACTTGTAGGCTCTTAATCATGTCCTTGATATGCTAGGTACCAGACTTTTTTCTTTTCATGTTCTGGTTGTAAATTCTTGTTATGTTTCTTAATTCGTTCTCCAAGACACTCTCCTTAGGACTTGCGGCACTAGATATAAACTTGTCATCCTGTGTCCGAGGCTTCATGCGTTCCAAGCGACACAGCCTTAATAATACCTACGCTCAAGGTTTCATACGTTCCAAGCAGCGTAGTCTAAGTCATAAGCATGATGTACCGTGGGAGGTCTTGAAAGGTTCTTGATTCACGGCTAGGGTAACTTACTCTCTTCTTACTCCATCGTGGCCATAGGTTACTCCCCATGATAGACCACAAAGGTCATGTGATCGGTGCATGCATGAACATGGCATAGACCATAAAGGTCGCTTAATCTAACATAGACCATATACGTCGCATGATTGGTGCATACATGAACATGGCATCCTGCAAATCATAACATGGCGCATGGCATCTCATCTAGGTGAGGGGAACGAGGCCAAGCGTGATATCCTGCAAAGGAAACACGTTGCAGGGCATCCCACCTAGAAGAGGAAAAAGGCCTCCTTAGAAGGCACCACATGGTTGGAGTTATGGGCCACACTTAGACATGCTTAGTGTAATACCTAGCATTCTTGAATTTTCATGTCTAAGGACTTTGGTCCTCGTCTTTGAGTGGTACCTAGCATTCTTCTTGTCTTGGTAGTTGTATAGCTTGTTCTTGATTCTTAATCTTGTAAGTTCCTAAGATTCTTATTTTCTTGAAGCATAGCTTGTAACATGCATTCGTAATCATATGAACCCATCTTAGCGTGAGTTGTTCTAGATGGTCATAGATTCCTAGGGAGTTCTTTAGATGTTTCAAGAAGAGTCTTGAATCTTGACATGTTTTCTTTAGGCGTTTCCTTAAGTTCCATCATGGCTTATGTTCCCAACTTGCTTCAACCAACTTGAAATCTTGAGCTTATCCTCGTGTCATATAAAATAGACCTTATAGGACATGGTTGGTGATTTGGAGCATATTTAGACCTTGAGCTAGGATATGACTTCTTGTTTCATTTTCAGGAACTAACCCTTAGAGGTTGTCATGTCATATATCGTGTTTTGGTCCTAAAAACACTTTCAAAGTAACCCTTAGTTTTCTCCCCATGAGGGCATAGGTGACATTATCATAAACGTGGCATCCTGCTGGCATATCGGGTTGCAGGGCATCTCATTTAGGTGAGGAAAATAATAAGTCCATCATGACAACCTGCTCGTGGTACATATAACAGGGCGTCTCACCTAAAGAGGAATAGGGATCTCGTAGTACACTTCATGATGGGAGATAATGGTTACTCCGGGCATGGATCCTAGCAACTTGTTAAGCATGCCATCTGCATTAACCTAGGTGTTTCCTTGTATTCTTGGGGATCCTAGGTTTATGCATAACGTCTTGGGTCAAGCTTGGAACTTAAAGGTTCTTCTTAGGAAAAGCCCAACGTAACCTTGTGCACTTAGAATCTTATTAGCAACCAAGGGTATCTATGGGGAATCTCTTATTTCATGGGTACCTCGTTAGTCATCCTAGGAGGTAAAGTCATGTGGATCGTGATGTACATTTTTCCCCATATCTTGGTTTCGCTATCTTACGTTTCCCAACAACTCCCAAACTTTATTACCTTATACAACATCCTGAGATAAGGATTCATACAACATTTCATAATTTTGGGAGGTCATTTAGGGCTTAACCCATAGGTAGTCTTCCTTAGGGGCATTATGGTAAATTTTCCCTAATTCTTGGTTTTGCTACTTAACGAGTTCCAATAGCTTTCAAACTTCACCGCCTCATCAAGAATCATAAAATAAGATCTATAGTAGAGTTTCATAGCATTTGGAGGTCATCTTGGTCATGAACCGTAGGTAGATATCCTTTAGGGCATTATGGTCATTTTTCCCCGTTTCTTGGTTTACCTACTTATCCTTATCCAATGACTACCAAATTCCATACATAACCTTAACAGGATATATTATGCTCAGCATTAAAATTTAATAGGTATTAGAGCTCATTTAGTTGTTTATCTTAACGTCCCTTAAATTCCGAGTAATTTTGTCGGTTTAGAGCCTTAACTCACGGTTCTTTGGAGTATTCTTTCATATATCCTTGTGTCATACTTGGTTTAGGGTTCATATGAAAATCCAAATGATTCCTACAAGTATTTCTTAAGAAAAGTCCAAGGTGGCTACTTACCTCATCGTCGACGTTCGGGACCTCCGTTCTTCAGCTTCTAGTATCCGAATTACTTCACATATCCTTCCATAGACTCCTTATTGTGTCTAGTTTCTGGAACCATAAGGTTTGTCATGAGAACCAGTCTGGAAGGGGGTTAAAATTGAGAAACATCGAGGGAAGGTCAGATTTTTGGCTTACTGGCCGGTTCAACTAAACCGGCCATGTCATCGTCTTCTTCCTCTGGACAGGAAGTAGACGCGCGCGTCCTTTGCGCCGCTGTCTGAAAGTGGCCTTCTACAGCCCCGATATCTTCGTTTCTCCCCTCGATTTCTTCATGAAACTTAATGATGGTGTTACAAGGAAGAGCTTGAGATTGATTTCATACCTTTTCGTGGATCATAGCCTAAGATATTCGCCTCCAAAGTTCGTCCAAAATCATTTTCCTCGCCGGACCTAAAACAGAGGATTTCTTCTTGGGTAGCCGATTCAAGGGGTTTTCAAGGCCCGATTTCTTCATGGAACCTCTTTCATATCCTTTCCTCATGCTATAGGAATTGGTTTGGAGGAACGTCTTTGAGTGTGGGTCCTTAATTTTGAGAAATTATTCTCGGTATGTAACTCACCTGAAACGTCAGATTTTCGATCTCTTGGGTATCTTATTCTACGACGTTTCAGCTCTCGATTCCTTCATAGAAATTGTGGAAAATTTTGTTTAGAAACTATAGGAATAAGTTTGAGGAGGAATGGTGGAGAATTACTCTCGAATTTGGAAGAAACCCGAGAGTACGATACCCACAAACTAAACGCTCATAACTCTCGAATGGGTGCTCGAGTCTTGTTCCATATTTTTGCCCCTACTTCAGACTTTATATGAGGAGCTTAAACTGACATTGAAAGCTCTAGAATCATAGTGATTCGGAGATTGAACTTCTGGATAATTCATCGGAAAATCTGCTTCGATCCGGAGTTTACCGACTTTAGTTTTGAATACCAGCCGTTGGATGTGATTATCTATCCATTTTCTAGATCTTCTCCAAATTTGAGGAAGATCCAACGGCTGTCGAGAGATATTTCTCAGATGGCCACTATAGATGGATTCTGAACAGAGGGGCATTTTCGTAATTATCCATTCTTCTAGGGGTATTATGGTAATTTGTCACTTTCCGAATATTTTAATATTATTTTTCCTGAAAAATCCATAATTTTTCTAAAAATCCTTCATCCATGTTGGTCATTTTTTCCTTCTTGAGCATCATGAAATTCCTTCTAGATAAGGAACAAACAATTTGGGAAGATCCTTAATAATTGGAAAAATTACCTTTTTGGCCTTTTCACTTACTTTTACTTTCCAATCCTTTTTCCAGAGGTCTTAACTCTGGTTAGGGTATAAGAATGACTTGTTTGAGATCATCATCCTTGCTTAATCCTTTAATTTCTTCCCTATTGATCATTTGGGTCTTACATGGGCGGCTTATTCTTGTTGGATCTAATTTCTTTCATTTTTTGGGTGTTACAAATTCTCCCCGCTTAAGAACTTTCGTCCTCGAAAGTTCATTGTCCTTAATTTCTTGCGTCCTTATTGTTGGGTTGTCTATACTTAACCCTGCTCTTTTAATTGCTTAGGGGTTCTTTTTCGGCTTACCCTGCTCCGGCTTATCCTTGTCCTTGTTGCCTTAGTCCTTAACTTGGCCTATTTCAGCATTAGTTCCTCTCAATTATCTTCTCAACGTCCTATGTTGAGATGACTAAGCTTTCTTGCATTGGCTTATATCTTAGGACTTATCTTCTTTTCTCATCAAGCCTTATCATAATAAATCTTGTTCCTCAAGGTTGTATCTTGAAGACTTCCCTTCTTCCTTCTTATATAAGGCTTATCAATGGGTCATTAAGGGCTTAAGTCCTTCATAGGTTTCTTATCCTTTGAGTTTTCCTTGTTCTTATCTTAGGTTATCTTCCTTAATAACCTTATGGTCCTTTAAAGTCTTAGGTTCCTTTGAAGGAAACCACTTAACTTGGCATCTACATGGGTTTCTATGTAAAATACATGAGTTAAAAAGTCAAGGTTAGAGGCATACCTTTTTCTACTTGATCAAGACTCTTGGCTCCCTTAGCTATGGTACATCCTTACCTTCTTCGGGTGCCTCTTGGCCTTGCTAGTTCTACTTTTGGTTCTTAACTTGCCCTTGGTCATGTGCGGTTTGTTACCTCGTTTTTCCCTCTTGAGACATTTAGGACTCTTATGGCCCTCTATTCCATAGCTGAAGCATACATTAGTCCTGGCCAAGCATTCTCCCTCGTGTACTTATCTATACTTAGGGCATAAGGGTCTATCTTCCTCTTGTGCTTGGCGCTTGTTGCTTCACTTATGGGGCCTTTGGTGGGTCTTTGGAACATTCTTGTCAAGTTTTCTTTTGCGTCCTACTTGCTGCACTTTCTTGTTCTTCTAGTTGTGTATGTCTATTGGAGTGGCGGCTTTTAGTTCAATTGCATAGTCACTTGAGGCATGGGCCGCTACTAATCCTTTTATATCCTCTCTTAAGCCCATCATGAAATGGAGAGTCCTTTTCTTCTCCGTGTATACTAACTTCGAGAAAAACTTAGATAACTTAGTTAACTCTAAATCATATTCTTCTACGGTCCTTTCCCATTGTTTAGGGCTTAAGAAGGCTTCTTAGTTTGTGAACATGGCCACTTAGAGAATGCCTCCTTAAAGTGATTCAAAGGGATGATTCCATCTTCTGTGCTTACAATCTTGAAAGCTGACTTCCACCTAAAATGCGCCTCTCTTTAAGCATGCATGTGGCGCAATGAACTTTGTACTCTTCAAGGCAGTTCATATATAGGAAGGCGGTCTCTATAGCTTCGAGCCATGCCTTCACTTTTACTTAATCAACCATGCCCCCATCAATTATAGGTGGGTCAACTTCCTAAAGTAACTAATATAGTAGAATTCTTTCGCAGTGGAAACTTCTGGGGCTTGCACTCCTTGAGTTGCCTTAGGAGCCTTTACTATATGGCTAGCCTGAGTTTTCAAGGTTGATTTCATGAAAGATTGTAGAGATTCTAGTGAACATGAAGGGGGACTGTCCTTAAAGCGTAGCTTGACTTGGGTTAGGCTCTTGTTGAGTTACTATTTTTACGGTCTGGGCTTGAGCCGTTCCTTTTTCAGGGGCTCCTTTTGTGGAATTCTTTGAAGTCATCCTTCGGCTTCCTTGCATAGATAGTGTTCTCTTCTTGGTGGCATGTTCTTAGTACAGGAAGAACAAGTGTTGCTTACTTTTCCTTGGGTCTTTACATTATCTTAAGTCTCATCTTAAATAATAAACCAATGATCATGTGCCTAATAACTTAAAGTTCTTGGCATACTTAATTTTAAGAGTCTTAAGGCATACTTACCTGGTCTCGGTAGGGCGTCCTCTTAAGCTAAGCCACAGAGAAACCTTGGGCTCCGATACCACTCTGTAAGGATCGGGCTGACTCGATAACTCTAAAAGACGTGTAAATTTTTTAATAAAATAAAACAACAAAAAATTAAAACATATCAAACATTATATCAAAATAAAGATGAGACAAAGTATTTTAAAACACAACACAACAGTTAAAACACAAGTTAAGGGACGACACAAAAGGGTTGAAGGACGATGGGTGAGGTTTGTCTATGGCACCTGCTCCAGAGTCCTCTCCCAACCACGACCAGCTCCTTATTTCCTGAAAAAAATGGAGAATAAGGAATGAGTACAAGACTCAATAAGCAGCCTACTTGTAGGCTCTTAATCGTGTCCTTGATATGCTAGGGTACCACATTTTTTCTTTTCATGTTCTTGTTCTTGTTGTAAATTCTTGTTATGTTTCTTAATTCGTTCTCCAAGACACTCCCCTTAGGACTTGCAGTACTAGACATAAACTTGTCATCCTGTGTCCGAGGCTTCATGCGTTCCAAGCAACACAGTCTTAATACCTACGCTCAAGGCTTCATATGTTCTGATATGTGGAAATCACTACAAGGTGAGTAAGATTCGGATTACCTGGTTGATCGAATATCTCAAGGCAAGAACATTGTTTGAGATTCGAATCACTCCACAAGCAAGATCGATCATGTCTAGCTTGAATGATTCTTGTTGATCAATATCTCACGCAAGAACACTTGTTTGAGATTCGAATCACTCCACAAGCAAGATTGATCATGTCGGGCTTGAATGATTCTACGTGCAACCTAAACTACATAGAATTGCAAAAAACTTAGCCATTGGCTAAAGGAAAGCACAAATGCTCCTTCTACTATATTTTTCAAGGCTACTTGCAAATACAACATACATGGTTTTATATAGCCTCAAAATGAAACTATTAAAGGCATTCCAAGAGTTGTAACATTCATACTTAATGGCCATAATTAACCATTATGTAATTGTAACCTAATGTAAATAAAAAATCTTAAAATACATTAATGAAATACAATAACTCTAAATTACTCTCAATTACAATCCACCCAAAATTTATAACATGAAACTTCATTCTTCTTCAATGTGGCATGAATTGAAATATCTTTTGATAGTTTCAACGATACTTTCTTCACATCTTCATTGAAGTATATTGTCTGATTGATGTCGCTTGGTTCATATAAAAAAAGTTCATCCTTTTCAGTGTTCGTCTCGATATTTGTGCTGAAGTTCGTCGAAACATAGACTTGTAAGGGCTCTATTGTGCAAAAGTTTATTTTCTCAAAATCTGTCGGAGCTTTGGAGGGCTAGAGACCCAAAGATCACTGCCTTCAAATTTTGCCAAAAACTAGGACTTGTAAGTCTTTGGAAGGTCTTGAAACCAAAAGATTGTCCTTTCTAGAGTTTGTTTTGACAGTTGTGCCGAAGTTCGTCGAAACATGGACTTGTTTGAGATCTATCGTGCTGAGAATCAAAAGTTCATTTTTTTTCAGCAGTTTGTCTTGATTTTTGAACCAAAGTTTTTCCAAACCAGAGCATCAGATTGTTAGAAATTAGAAGTTCGTCTGTCCGTCATACTGTCTAAGTGTTTGGTCTAAAGTTTGTCCAAACGTCGATTTATTTGGCTTAGAAACCTGAACTTCGTGGTTTGAAGAGTCCGTTTCGTCTAGAATTTGACCTGTTAGAATTTTAGAGAGGTAGGAACCCAAAGTAAATCCTTTCCCGAGCTTGTCTCGTTGCTTGTGTACATGTTAATTTCTAGTTTCGGACAGAGATTTGCTCAAATTTCGTCCTTTCTAACCCTTTTTGAGCTTTGGTGAGTTAGAAACCCAAAGTTTATTCTTTTTGGAGTCTGTCTTAGCGTTTGGACCAAACTCTGACCCATTAGATGTTTGACGGATTGCAAACTCAAAGTTTTCCCTTCCTAAGAGTTCATTTCGAAGCTTGTGCCAAAGTTCGTCCAAACTTGGACCTGTCGGTATTTTGGAGAGCTAGAAATCCGAAGTATGTTGCCTTCAAAGTTCGCCAAAACCTTGGGCCTGGTAAGTCTTCGGAGGGTTTTAAAACTAGATGTTCGTCCTTTCCCGAGTTTGTCTCGACATTTGAGTCGAGATTGGTCGAAACATGAACTTGTTAGTGCTCTATGGTGCTGGGAATCAAAAGTTCATTTTCTCTAGAGTTTGTCTTGATGTTTGAACCAAAGTTCTTCCAAACTAGAGCTTCTAAGAGTTGAAAACCCAAAGTTCGTCCTTCCATCACATTGTCTTGACGTTTGGTCCAAAGTTCGTCAAAACTTAGATCTGTTAGGCTTAGAGACCTAAACTTCATGGTTTCAAGAGCTCGTTTCATTCGGATTTTGACCTGTTAGTGCGTTGGTGAGTTTGGAACCCAAAGTTTGTCCTTTCGAGAGTCCATCTCAGCATTTGGACAAAACTTTGACTCATTAGAGGTTTAAAAGATCACAAACCAAAGTTTGTTGTTCCTAGAATTTGTCTCGAAGTTCATGCCAAAGTTCGTCTGAACTTGGACTCATTTGCATAGATTTGTTCATGTCTATTGGCGCCATGTTGGAGCCATTGGCATGTGTGTTTTTTTATCGCCGTCATATACATAGCATTACCAAAAAGTTTCAATCGACGCATCCGTGATGATACCTCGCCGTCAGGGCTATCCTATCGGAACTAGTTAGTTTGAAACTTTAATCTCCGAAAAGATTGAGAGTCGGAGTGCATCATTTCCAATAATACATTAACTGGAAGGCCTTGAGAGATCCAAAATACAAATAAATACCTTGGTCTCAACCTGACCAAGTGCAGTTATGATGAATACATTGATCTTTAAACCAACTCCCTCCTTCTGGCCAAAAAATATCTCCACTAACTTGTCCATGTTTGCTGCTAAAATGGCACCAAAACAATGTAGAAATCCAAAAATTTTCTTTAAAACTCTAGTTGTAATTATCTCTGGTGCGGAGTACGTGCTCGCCCAGTTCGTCATCTTTTGACTTGCAATGAACAATTAGAGTTGAAGTAGTCATCTCATTTAAAATAGTCACTTTCCATTTGGTGAACGGTAATTGTTGGCTAGATTCTGCACAAGAAAATGTCATCATATGGTTTGATGTCCAAGCAACCAACACCATTAAACAGAATATGCTTAGAGACTTCATGTTCTTCTGAAAGATCTCTCGCCCTTTTCTACAAACTTATTTGGATTCTCTCTCTTTTATATATATATATATACATACATGCATATAGTCAAACTTAGGTATTATATTTCAACAAAAATTAGTTGAAAGTGTACTGTAAATTTTGGTTATGTGAGAATATCTTCCATAACAAGGTGGAAAAGGTGAGGTGACCTAAACTTTCTTAATTTTCTCATCCCTCTTATCCTTAGCTTTTGTAACAACTAATTTTGTATTTTATTAGCTCCTTTTATGTGAAGTTTAAAGTTGGACTATTCATTTTTTATGTATTAAAAAAATTTATAAAGTATTAAATTTATGGATGGTATTTTTTTTAG
This sequence comes from Cucurbita pepo subsp. pepo, assembly GCF_057944985.1. Taxonomy (NCBI): domain Eukaryota; kingdom Viridiplantae; phylum Streptophyta; class Magnoliopsida; order Cucurbitales; family Cucurbitaceae; genus Cucurbita; species Cucurbita pepo. The sequence continues at coordinate 12,099,246 of NC_141803.1, forward strand.
AGGTTTAAATGAAAAATGGATTCCATGGTTTCAAGGATACATTAATTTGTTGGAGTTGGTAGTGTTGAATGAAAGTCTCAACTAATTTAGGGGAGCCCAAAGCAAAGCCATAAAAGCTTATTCTCGAAGTAGACAATATGATACCATTGTGAAGAGTCGTGTTCATCTAACATGGTATCAGAGTCATGCCCTAACTTAGCCATGTCAATAAAATTCTCAATTGCCCACGATTTAAATATGTTGAAACAAATAACTGAAGCGGAAGAACAACTTGAGGGAAGAGAGCTTTTCAACAGAGGAGCCTTAAGTACTTATGCTTTATTAATTTTTTTTTTTTTTTTTTTTTTTTTTGTACGGAACCTTATGTACAAATAACATAAATCTCATGAGTATTTACAGTGGAGATTGTACAATCGATCTCCTAAACTTCCTCCTCAAGTTGTTAATAACTGCTTAATAACAAATATAAACTTATTCAAATAAAAAACTACACAATAATTATCCTAAAATTGGTATAGGTTAATAAGTTGTTTTGCTAAGTCAAGCATATTAACTCACATTGGAAAGAAGAAACTTTGAGTTTCAAACTCATCAAAGCTTTAGCAAGTCAAAGTCCAGATGAAACGGGATCTTCAAACCATGAAATTCAAGATTCTAAGCCTAACGGATTGTATATTGTTTGAACTTTGGACGAAACGTCGAGACAGTGTGAGGGATGGACGAACTTTTAGGTTTCTAACTCTCTGAAGCTCTAGTTTGTAAGAGTTTGGAAGACCTTTGGTCCAAACATCAAGACAGACTCTGGAAAAAATGAATTTTTGGCTCCAGGCTATAACTGGTAAGCGCCAACAATGCTGAATTTGCAAAGATATAGGTCCTACTAGGATCCTTACAAACTTTCGCAAATAAAACAACTTAATGAATGATTCCAACTAAGAGTTGTTTAGGTAGATGAATAAGAAGTTAGATCTAACATAGAATCTATGATAGTCACTCTTAGATCCTAACTCACACCAAAATTAGAAAGATAAGATCCTAACTCACACCAAAATTAGAAAGATAACGCGAAAAGGTTCCAAGAAACACAAGGCTTTTCTATTAAAAAATTATTATTAAACTTAAATATTACATGTCTTTAAATAGTAAAAAATGATTAACCAAACCATAATGGTAGTTGGTTACCAAAGACTTTTAATTAAAAGCTATTAATTATCACGTGCATTTACCCGAAGGACCGATTACAAGAAACAAGGTTAAGAAGATTCAAGAGGCCTATACATTGCATCTTCAAAAGCTAGCTAGTGTATCGGTTGAAATAAAGACTTTTGAGCCCAAAAATCTTTATAGCATTAGCATATCAAATCAAGAAGATAATGGAGTGGCTGATATTGGAAAGTAATTAGAAGACTTGCCTTTGGTAGTTGAATTACCAATTAAGGAAATTATTAATGTCTTATTTGCTTCATTTAATATTTAATAGCATTTATTAATAGTTTGTATGAATTGCCTTATATTTTTTCAATTTGTATTTAATAGCATTTATTAGCATTTATTAGTGGTTGGTGGCTGAACTTTATTTTGTTAGGTTATCTTCTCGGTCTATTTAAAGGCATGTAATATTCATGTTTGGGGGGTTTTGTTGAATACAGAAAAAAAAACCTTTGTGTTTTCTTGATACCCTTTTGGTGTTATTCTTTTTCAAACCTTTCTTTACGTTTGATGTTTAAACCGATTCATTGAATTAGTTTTGATCAAGCTAATTTTGGAGTGAATTGTCTTGGTATCTACGAGTGACCATCATAGATTCCAAGTTCGATCTAAGAGTCATTCATCTTCTTACCAGCTCTTGGTTGGAATCAATCCGTTAAGTTAGTTTTCTCTGTGAGCGTTTTGCAAGGATTCTAGAAGGACCTCTAGCTTTGCAAATTCCAGCATTGTAGGCGCTTATCAGCCAACAATGCTGAATTTGCAAAGATATAGGTTCTACTAGGATCCTTACAAACTTTCGCAAATAAAACTAACTTAATGAATGATTCCAACTAAGAGTTGTTTAGATAGATGAATAACAAGTTAGATCTAACTTCGAATCTATGATGGTCACTCTCAGATCCTAACTCACACCAAAATTAGAAAGATAACGGGAAAAGGTTTCAAGAAACACAAAGCTTTTCTATTAAAAAATTATTATTAAACTTAAATATTACATGCCTTTAAATACTAAAAAATGATTAACCAAACCATAATGGTAGTTGGTTACCAAAGACTTTTAATTAAAAGCTATTAAATGAAAAAGAAAGAAAATAAGACCTATAACATAAATAGTAGTTCAACTACAAAAGACAAGATTTCTCGGAAGCACTTTCCAAAGTCAAATGGTATTTATTATCACTCTATTCTCTTCTTTACTTTGTATACTAATATTAGAAATATATTTGTACTAAAACATCTTTGTATCTTCTTGTACATTACCAAGCCTTTGAAGAAGTAATATAAAGGCCTATTGAATCCTCTTTATCTTGTTTTTTGTAATTGCTCATTCGGGTACATGAAAATAATCAGTGGTTGGATTCATTTCACTAACAAGCCCATGTGTCAACGATCTTCGACCAAAATGTCGAGGCGAACTCTGGAAAAGACAAACTTTTAATTTGAAAACCCTCAAAAGACTTACAAGGTCAAGGTTTTGGCGAAGTCTAAAGGCAGCGAATTATTGGTCTCTAGCCCTCCAAAGCTCCGACGAATCTTAGTTTAGATGAACTTTGGCACAAACTTCAAGACGAACTCTAGAAATGATGAACTTCGGGTTTGTGAACCTCAAAACCTTTACTGGGTCGAAGTTTTATCCAGACGCTAAGACGGGCTTGAGAAAAGACGAACTTTTTGATTCTAACTCTCCAATGCTCTAAAAAAGGAGTTTAGATGAAATTTTTTTCCACCTTTTGCCCACTACAAGAAATTATGAAATTAAAATAATAAATAAAGTTTCCTAAAATATTATCAACACAAAGGGTTGCTCAAAGTCCATCCTTTATGTACCTTTTTGAGTTTTGGAGAGTTAGGAACTGAAAGTTTGTCCTTTTTTTTACCCTTTTCAAGCTTTAGAAAGTTAGAAACCCAAAGTTCGTCCTTTCTAGAGTCTGTCTCAGCGTTTGGACCAAACTTTGAACCATTAGAGGTTTGAAAGCCACAAAACAAAAGTTCACCCTTCATGTAGTTCGTGAAGAAGTTCGTCCAAACTCTGACCCGTCGGTGTGGAAGGCTGTAGACCTGAGATTCGCTGCCTTCAGAGTTCGCCAAAACTAGGGGCCTTGTACAACTTTGACGGATTATGAAACCAAAAGTTCAGCCTTTCCAGAGTTTGTCTCGACATTTGTTCCGAAGTTTGTTGAAGCATGGACATTTGTTCGGAAGTAACACACAGCTTGAGTATTTAAAGACATACTTCGTAAGTGACCCCACTATTGGGGTCAGGGAATTCAAACATATGCAATTCATGATTAGGGACCTATTGTTAAAACCATTATAGGGGGGGCCTCCAGGGACAAAATTTGTTGTGTAATACTTTCGTACACACAACCCACATGTTCAAGTATGGATCCCCAAACGGTTTGCACCCCCGTGGACCCATCATAGTCGACCTACCTGCCCACAAATTATAATCTCTAGTGATACAAAATTAATTAATTGAACTCTTTAATTATTCAATTTTCATGCATTAACTATATGTCACTCCACTATCCTTATAGAGTTGCACTCTTATGTACTGTAAGACAAGTTGTGTCTAATTATATAATCATTTCAAGAGAGTCAATCATTCGCGAGTCGTTTGTAATTACAACTAGGTTAAAAGTTTGTTTACCTCTGTAATTACATCTTTCACCTTTTAGTACCATTGATCCTCTAATCATCTATTTATTTATGATCCAATCAGAAACCAAATCTCTCTCGGTCTAATTTAAGGATAGGATCCCATTGTTCAAGTATCGAAATTAGCAGTTACGAGAACTCTAGTTCTATAGTGAAGTGACCTATAGTTAATGAATGAAAAATTTTGGAGGGTTCAAATTAATATTTAATATATTAAATATATAAAAAAGGAAAAATATATTAATTGTATTTGATACAATTAAATATTAAATCAATTAATGTATCTAATACATTAAATAAAAATATATTTGAAATTTGAATGAGACTCAAATTAGTTAAATATATATTAGGATTGATGGCTTTACTATAACACGTGCCCAAGCAATTTGGATCTTAGGCACTCTAAGTACATCAATTATAGGAAATTAGTTAGCATGTTCAAAAGCATTCAAACTCAATGAATTTGAATACTAACCTTTTGTAGTTCAAATTCCTTTTTTCTCACAAACCGATTTCAAACTACCACTAGTGTCTTCCCTACTCGTTTTCGGCCTTAGAATGGGATTGTAGAATCGGGTAAGTGACTAAACTTATATGAATTTAGTATATTTGTGGAATCGGGTGAGTGACTAAACTTATATGAATTTAGTATATGTAAAGAGAGAGTTTTGAGAGATTTTCTCCGAGTTTTGCAAGTAGAATTTTCATTTACCTTGATCACTTACTTATAGAGTCATATTTGCATGTTCATGCAAATTTGAGATTACCAAATTTTGAGACTCAAATTCCACTCAACAATTAATTTAAATAATTAATTTCAAATCAAAATAATATTAAATGATTAATTAAACAATTTAATTAATATTTAACATTAAATGAAATGCCAATCCGAAACAATTTCAGCACATAATCAATCCCTATTCATAATTAAAATATTTAAATCTTATTTAAATATCTCAAATTCCCTCATTTTTCATTTTGTTTAATTCGTAATTAAATCAAAATGCGATTAAATATATCGTATATATTTAGCGCATATTCCCTAATTTGTGTTCGAACACTTCAAACTCACTCGCCACACTATTCTAAGGTTTAGTCTGATATGAGCTAGCAAGGGAACCTAATGGACCTATAAATCATGGGCTCCAACGATCCGAGATTAACCGGCTAAACACATTAACCTTGTTAACCAACATTCGTTAACTACTAGGACACTCCACTATAGCCTAGTAGTTGCACTCCCCTCACTATAGATATATTTTTGTCCATTTGATATAACCATGATTAGTAAGCCCATCCTAACAGGTTGTTCGTAACTAGAGCTGGGTCAATATACCGTTTTACCCCTAAAGTTACTTCTTTTTCCTTAAGTCCCACTGATCCTCTAATGAACAATTGGTTTGTGGTACAACCACCAAACTGAATCCATCTGAGGCCAATGAGAGGGTGGGCCCCTTGTCAAGACCTGGAGTCAGTACTTAAGGGAACAACCTCTTTACTATCTCCAAAAATCGGTAGGAGTGGATTCCATCTTGCACCCTATGTTCCCAACTATTCACCTAGTCTTACCCCTGAAATGGGAGGCTTATTGAGTCGGCGAACTCGGACAACTCTCACCCATGCAAATCTAAGAATAATTCCGAATAAACAGGAGTTCATAGTTAGCTTAGGATTAAGGTCGAATTACCTAGGCCATTGAATGAAAAAATCAATCTCAACAGTAAACAGCATTATAAAGTAAAAGTGATTTTCTTCATGGCCCGATCTTATGCAATACTCATTGCATAGGACACCTCCACTCACATGTCTTCACATGTACAATTTAGTGATCACATTGTTTATATCATATACAGAGTGGGCCGCATCCATAGTGTCCCCAAGATAAGGTATTTAGCCTTATCTCTATACTATAGATCATTTTGACTATATACTTGAACTTGATCCGCTCATATGTCTCTACATAGAGTTCAAGTAATCATACTATAGCTAGAATGTTCTTAGTTTATTGGATTTAGATTAATGATCATCAAATTCACTTTATTCATTAACAATCGTTACTGAATAAACATCAATAATAGCTTTATTGAAAATAGAATATGTTTTTGTTTACAAACCATGTATTTTATGACATAAAACCCAACAAGGATATCTTATAATATTTAAATATGATTTGTATAAGATATTATATTCTAATATATTAGATATGCAAATATATTATTTGACAAATATTCTCTAAGAGTCCCGGTAAATAGGACCTTTGGGTTGAGCTAAATACACATGAATTTCTCCAACTTTCTTTGGAGAACGAAACTACCTCTCTAGAGAATTCTCTTCAAACTATCCTTCTCCGATCCTTTTTGGATTTTCTTTCAAGAGACTCCCACAAGTATTGGCCTTGTGTTCGAGTCATAGCAAAAACCACTTATGGAATATAGAGAACTTTTGCATGGTTGGAATACTTCAAGAAGTCTTGTAAGCTAGGTTTCTACAAAGGTAGAGTTATTGCTCCCCTCTTTATTGCTTTGTTTTAATTCGTAATAACATTCAAAACCGTTCCCAATGCGACGTAGACTAAGAGCTCATTCCCTTTAGTTTTTACTTTTATTGTTTATTTATTTCATTTAGTATTTCGTAATGTTGTTTAAAGATGTTTTTGAACACGTAAATCTATGACAATGTTTTATCATGAAGTTTTAAATGTTTAATTTCAAATAAGAGCATAGGTTATTATGATGGTAACAACTTTAGGTTATTAGAAATCTAGGGTCGTTACAAAAAAATTGAAAAACCAGTGCCAAGTCCACAAATTAACTAGTGCACTTTATCAATGTTCTTGACCGGTTTGCCAATGACATGAACTTAGGGGTGTACATGGTCCGGGTTGGAGGATTTTTTTGACCCAACCCAAAAGTTCGGGTTGGTTGGATTGGTAACCCAACCCAACCCGAAACTTTTCACAACCCAACCCTCTATTTTCGGGTTGGGTTGTCAATTTTTTCAAAAAAAGTTTATTTACACACAATTTATAATTATTGAGAAGATAAAATATATTAAAAGTTCACAAACACAAATTAATCTATAATTATTGACAAATAATAATAATAATAATAATAAATTCAATAAAAAATAACGAGCGAAAATTGTAACATATTAACATAATTCAACATTGTCATAAAATTAGAGACAATTAAATACTGACATTTGTTTAGAATTGGTTAAAATAACAAAAATACTAGAATAGATCATGAAATTAAATAAACCATAAAAATTATTAGTTTAAGAGTATTGTATATAACAAAAATAAAAAATATATAAAAATATTTTAATTGAAATATGCTACCCTACCTTAAACTATTAAAAAAATAAAAAAATATATAAATTGTGATATAATAATGTTACAATAATTAGATAATAAATATATTATAATTTAGAATATATTTTTAAATTATATATATAATTTATGAACATTGATCTAAATATTTAATATCTTAAATATAAATATAAATCATAATTAATAAATATTTATATTATATGTATAAAATATATTAATAGTTATAGGTTAGTTTATTCTAAAATGTTTAATACTTAAACATAGATATAATAAATATTGTGTTTAAATAATAATTAATAAATATTTGTATTATATGTATAAAATATATTAATAAAACTATGTTAGTTTTTCTAAAGTGTTTAATTAAAAATAATAAAATAATATAAACGAAACAAAGAAATTAAAAATAAAAACAGATATATATATTTGGCTGGCGTCGAGAACTCGGGCATGATTGTTCTTCAATTCGACTCAGACCACTCTGACAAACCCACTAATACAATAAGATTCTTAATATATTTTATATATTTTAATTTGGCTCGGGTCAACCCGAAGGTTTTGTCCATGAACCCAAAACCGAACCGATTTAGTTTGGATTCAGAAAAATGAACCCAACCCTACCCGAAATGCTAATCCAACCCAACCCAACCCTTATAGTTGGGGTTGGGTTGGTCCGGGTTGTCGGGTTGCCGGGTTGAATGTACACCCCTACATGAACTAGTCACAGATTGCTTTCAAGGTACGAGCATTCTCAGCAACATGCTTAGTGTTGTGTTTCATTAGCAGCAAGTCACCCTTTAGTCTCAGTTTATTAGCTTTCAAATGATGGTTGAATGTAGTCTCTAACCGAGCCAAAGGTCACTAGTAGTAGAGAGACAAACGACGACAACAATATTAGCCTATGAACAAGGGCCAAATATGATATGTTGGATTGCAACAATAAGGGGTGAATAGAGTTTTAACAATAAAATTATTTAAAGTGAATAGAGTTTTGATAATAAATTATTTAAACGTGATTAATTCTTTTTTAATTATGATTTTTTAAAAATAAGTAGAACACCATAATTAATATAATAAAATAATTTAAGAAATAAAAATAAATAATTTTATAAAAAAAACTTAGAACATGAAATAAGTCTTAATAACAATTTCTAAATTAAATAGGAAAGAGTTAGAAAATATAACACCGTTATTTTACAGTAGTTTGGTCAAACTAGACTACTCTACTCCACAAGTGCTCTTGAGAATTTGAATAAACTTCAAACTCAATTATTATTACGGCTCATGATAAAATCGATAAAGTGGCTGATTTTGGTATGAACACACAGCAACTCTCTCAAAAAGAAAATAAAAGGGAGAGGAGGTGTTTTATATTTTATTTTTTAAAGTAAATATTAACAAAAATTCAAATTCTTTTTTATTATTTATATCTTTTTAAATACAATAATATAATAATAAAAATAACGTGGGTAATAATTTATTTTTATAATTGGATTTATAAATAATTTTATTTCTATTTAAAAGTAATTGAAAACTCCTCCATTTGTTACTTTCCAAAGATCTAAGTGTCATACTTTGATTGGTCCATTATATCAATTTTGTTGTCACATCATCAAATCGTATTTCTTGTCTCGACTCAAACTTCCTCGTTTTCGCTCTGATTTGAGTGATTTTGAAACACATGGGGTGACTCAAAATTCCTTACATTGTGAACTGTTCAAAATACTGATCATTGTTAATAATTAAGTGTAGGTTTGTTATCATCAAAACATCATTTAATTAATTAAAATTAAATAATTTGAGATTCTTGTTGATCAAATTATCTCAAAGCAAGAACACTTGTTTGAGATTCGAACCACTCCACAAGCAAGATTGATCATGTCGAGCTTAAATGATTCTACATGCAACCTACACTACATAGAATTGCAAAGAAACTTAGTCATAAAGGAAAGCACATACGCTTCTTTTACTACATTTTTCAAGCTTCAAAATGAAACCGTTGACCTTCCATTTGGCATTTCAATAGTTTGTAACATTCATACTTTATGACCATAATTAGCCATTATGTATACTTTATGACTATAATTATAAATGTAACTTCAAATTTAATAAAACGTCTTAAAATACATTAATTAAATACAATAACTCTAAATGGTAATCCACCCAAAATTTATAACAATGAAGTTTCATTCTTCTTCCATGTGGCATAAATTGAATTATCTTTTGATAATTTCAACAACATTTTTTTCACATCTTCATTAAGTATATTGTATGATTGATGTTTCTTGGTTCATATAAATTATCGTAAAATTTCTCTAGGTTAATAACTTCTTTTGCTAAGTCAAGCTTATTGACTCACATTTTCCTCTGTCAGATTGACTTTGCTCAAGATTCTTCACTTTGAGAAACTCCTGCATGTCTAAAACTTTAACCCTTGCTAGGGTACTGGTGAGAATGTTTGCATGTTGCTCTATAGTTTCAACTTTGCTTTATCTCTGGTGAACTTTGCTTTGTCTCTGGTCAACTTTGTCTTCTTCGGGAGAAATTTTAATTTTGCCACATGCATTTTCTTCCACTCCTCTCTTCTGTAGGTTTCTTTGATTGAGATGACAAATTTGAAATCTCATTTTTCTTACGCTCTGGTGGTCTTCCTCTAGGTCTCTTTTGTTGAGGTGATAAGTCTAAAGAAACACTTCAACTTATAGGTTGCACTTGGCTGATTGAAGCAGCCTATCGTTGCATCTTGGATTTATTTTTCGATTCTTTTTTCTCCTAACCCGTTGGTTTCTTCTTTACTTTCGTGCTGCCAACGCCAATAGATGCTTGCGGAAGATGTTGATAGTCTTTTAATAGTATCTTATATAGTCGGTTTTGCGACCGTCTTACCTATATCAACAGGGCTTTGTTTCAGTCGTATATCTTGAGAAACGAGCCGATTATCTCCACTCTGCTACCTTCTTCTATCATTTGACCAAGACTAATAATATTGCTCTTCAAACTCGAGATGTAATAAACCTTGGTCAATAGATGTTGATCACTATTCTTACACTGAACAAGATAGATCCTTTTCCTTGGCTCGGTACAATTGATTCATCGCAAAGCTTCATGTTTCCAATGAACTTCTCATCAAGTTCCTTGAACTTTGCTCGATCTCCGGTCATGTGATTGCTCGCTTTGTTGCCTATGTACCACATGCTGGTCTCCACTTGGTCTTTGATAAGGCAACCCTAATCCTTAGTTCAACGATCCAAGTCAGCAAAATTGAAAGTAGAATGTACTGAAAATTCTCTAGGAAAATCAATTTTATATTCATTGTTATTAATTTTCTCAACGACTTGATAAGGGTCATCCCCTCTTGGATGTAACTTTTTCTTCCTTTGAGATGGGAATCGCTCTTTGTAAAAATGTATCCAAACGCAGTCACCGGGTTGAAAAATGATTTTCTTTCGTCCTTTGTTAATTGTTGAAGCAACTTTGAAGTTTTGTTTCTCAATACTCTCCTTCGCCTCTCTGTGCAATGTTTTGATCCAATCTGCCTTATTTGTGGCTGCTCCCCTCATAAAAATAATATTAGGAATAGGAAGCAAATCAAGAGGCATAAGTGGATTCTTCCAGAGGAGAATAATGAGTGGTACTATGAATTGCTCTATTGTATGCAAACTCTGCAAATGATAAACATTCGTCCCAAGACTTAATATTCTTAGGAATAATAACCCTAAGAATTGCTACTAATGTTCTATTAACCTACAAATGATAAACATTCGTCCCAGACACTTGTTTGAGATTCAAATCACTCCACAAGTAAGATCGATCATGTCTAGCTTAAATAATTCTTGTTGATCAAATATTTCAAAGCAAGAACACCTGTTTGAGATTCGAATCACTCCACAAGCAAGATTGATCATGTCGAGCTTAAATGATTCTAGATGCAACTGAAACTACATAGAATTGCAAAGAAACTTAGCCATAAAGGAAAGCACATACGCTTCTTTTACTACATTTTTCAAGCCTCAAAATGAATCGTTGACCTTCCATTTGGGATTTCAATAGTTTGTAACATTCATACTTTATGACCATAATTAGCCATTATGTATACTTTATGACTATAATTATAAATGTAATTGCAAATTAAATAAAAGGTCTTAAAATACATTAATTAAATACAATAACTCTAAATGGTAATCCACCTAAATTTTATAACAATTAAGTTTCATTCTTTTTCAATATGGCATAAATGGAATTCTCTTTTGATAATTTCAACAACATTTTTTTCACATGTTCATTAAAATATATTGTATGATTGATGTCTCTTGGTTCATATCAATTATCCTAAAATTTATCTAGGTTAATAACTTCTTTGCTCAAGATTTTTCATTGAGAAACTCGTGCATGACTACAACTTTAACCCTTGCTAGGGTATTGATGAGAATGTCGCATGTTTCTCTATAGTTTCAACTTTGCTTTGTCCCTGGTTAACTCTGTCTTCTTTAGGAGAAATTTTAATTTTGCAACATGCATTTTCTTCCACTCCTCTCTTCAATAGGTTTCTTTGATTGAGACGACAAATTGAAATCTCTAGGCCTCCTTGGTTGAGGTGATAAGTCTGAAGAAACACATCGACCTGTAGGTTGCACTTCGCTGATTGAAGCAGCCTCTCGTTGCTTCTTGGATTTATTTCTCGATTCTTTTTTCTCCTGACCTGTTGGTTTCTTCTTTACTTTCGTGCTGCCAAGGCCAATAGATGGTTTTAGAAGATGTTGATAGTCTTTTAATAGTATCTTATATGGGCGGTTTAGTGACCGTTTTACCTACATCAATAGGGCTTCGTTTCGGTCGTATATCTTGAGGGTCGAGCCGACTATCTCCACTCTGCTACCTTTTTCTAAAATTTGACCGAGACTAATACACCTTGGTCAATAGATGTTGATCACTATTCTTACACTTAACAAGATAGATCCTTTTCCTTGGCTCGGTACAATTGATTCATTGCAGAGCTTCATGTTTCCAATGAACTTCTCATCAAGTTCCTTGAACTTTGCTCGATCTCCGGTCATGTGATTGCTCGCTCTGTTGCCTAAGTACCACATGCTTGTCTCCACTTGGTCTTTGATAAGGCAACCCTAATCCTTAGCTCAACGAACCAAGCTTTTGTTGAAGCAAGAACCCTTGAATCAAAGAAACTAACACCTCCTTATACAAAATTCGGATCAACCAAGAGATAATGCTAGAATTAGATTACCTCTTACGATCAAAGATCTAAAAGCAAGATTTGGAACCTTGTTCTAAATTGAGTCACTCCACAATCGAACTTGATCAATATTGGATTGAATGGCTCGGGTGCAATGTACAACAAGAATTGCTTGAAACTTAGAAATGACAAAGATGATGCTCGGATTTCTAAGGCAGAATGTCTCAACTTGAGAGATTAATTTCATTCATCACAAATCTAATTTTTACTTAATAATTTGTGGTTATTTATAGTCTCCCAACTAAAGGAGTTAGTGCCGGTAATTTAGTCCCGATCCTCTTAAATCTTCACAAAAGACGAAGTGAATTTGTCCATTACAAACTTTATGAAATTAAAAATAATAATTAAAGTTTTTCTAACACCTCATGAAGATGCTTGTAACTTCATCTACTAATTCAACCGTATAAATATTCACTTTTGAATCTCCAAATGATCCTTCCAAAATCGAATCAACTTGTAACACCTGAAATGATGGTTGAACCGAACCGATCCGATTTTATAGATGAAGAATGAATGCTTGTGGAATCTTCTTGATCTTGGATCGTGTAATAGGTTCAACTGAAACATTTGGAACAGATTCTTAATATCTCCCCTCTCATAAAAAGGATTCATCCTTGATTCAAAAAAATCATCACCTACATCAAAAGAACTCTAGTCAGCAACATTGAAAGTAGAATGTATTGAAAATTCTTTAGAAAAATCAATTTTATATTCATTGTTATTAATTTTCTCAACGACTTGATGGGGTCATCCCCTCTTGGATGTAACTTTGTCTTCCTTTGAGATGGAAATCGTTCCTTGTAAAAATGTATCCAAACGCAATCACCAGGTTGAAAAATGATTTTCTTTCGTCCTTTGTTAATTGTTGAAGCAACTTTGAAGTTTTGTTTCTCAATTCTCTCCTCACCTTTTTGTGCAATGTTTTGATCAAATCTGCCTTTCTTGTGGTTGCTTCACTCACAAAAATAATAGAAGGTATAGGAAGCAAATCAAGAGGTGTAAGTGGATTAAATCCATAAACAACTTCGAGAGGAGAATAATGAGTGGTAATCTGAATTGTTCTATTATATGCAAACTCTACAAATGGCAAACATTCGTCTTGAGACTTAATATTCTTAAAAATAATAGCCCTAATCAATAATACTAATGTTCTGTAAACCACCTCAGTTTGTCCATCGATTTGAGTATGATATGCAATTGAAAACAATAATTTGATACCCAATTTACCCCACAATACTTTTCAAAAGTTGCTTAAAAATTTAACATTCCTATCACTAACATAATTTGCATCATCCGTTTGGTTGCAATCAAGAAAATGAGCAATTTTACTAAATTTCTCAACAACAAAAATACTATCTTTACCCTGTTTAGTGTGCCCTAAACCAAGAACAAAATTTATAGATATATTTGTCCAAAGTTTGTTAGGTACATTGAAAAAGAGTATACAATTCATTTTGTTCTGATCTAGATTTAGCTTCTTTGCATTTAAAACATTGACTACAAAACTTATGAAGATTGTGTTTCATCTTCGGCCAGAAGAAATGTTTATGCAACATATTATAAGTTTTATTTATCATAAAATATCTCATTAAGGCACCCCATGTGTTTCTCTGAAATGCAACTCTCTTATATTGCATTAGGAATACAAACCTTACTTTTCTTAAATAAAAATTTATAAAATACATCATAATCATCCACATCTTTTTTTGCAAGACAAGATGCATAAATAGTTCTAAAGTCTCGGTGTAATGACCCTAATATTTTACCTATTTAATCTAAGGTCATTACTACATCTTGAAATGCGGAATATACAATAAATGGGCTCTATTCTTAAATGCGACTTACTCTTGCCTTTTATTACCTCATGAAAAAAAAATGATTACAAGGAAAAAGAACAGAACATTATTGAAAATAAAGGAAAAACAAAAACCAAATGAATGTTTTATTCTACCCTACGGCTTATTATGCAAAAATATTTCAACCTATACTAACCTATGCTAATGATGCAAATTGAATTCAGCCTAGACTACGAAATGGAAAAAAACCAAACAACTATCCTATGCATGTGCCACGGTCCCGAGGTGTACGATGTCGCCGTTGTCGTCACATGGGTGCCTTGCCCTTATCTGCAAAAGTAAAGTAGTACGAAGCTTGAGTATTTCTAGAATACTCAGTAAGCGACCCCCTATCGAGGTTATGCAACAATCACATGCAATGAAATGATGGGACCTATCGTTTCGTTTCGTTTCGTTTTGTTTCCCCTACTAATCCTAACGGGTAATCGTGGACGTGTACCATATACTCTACACACAGCCCATACGTGCGAGTATGGGCTCACCAGCTAGTTCGCACATCGCTGGGCCACTGTCCTTGCCGGTGGGCATACTCTGGGAGCCCCTTATGCCATGACCCGTTAAAACTAGAACCGTCACGGCAGCGTTATTCAAAGCATAACGATCGTTGTCCTGCCATTGGATGTACGCGTCTGTACCCTAGTGATGGGATAGGGGTATCCCCCCAAATGCATGAACACACAATATGCATGAGGTCTCACTAGTCCTCTAGTTATCATTAATGAACATAACCCCCTGTCACGTTTTCATGCTGACATGTCATTCTCATTCTCATTTCTTTACATATCATACATATTCCTAGCGGGGTTATGTTTCATGCAATTTACCGTATTTCATGTCATACAATTCATGCAGTTACATTCAAATATTTATACAAACAAGCCATAATCGTTCAAGGGCCGCACATCGTCACATGCATAACATATCACATCAACTAAGCAGCATACATAACATATCACATCAACTAAGCAGCATACATAACATACATCCACGTTCACATGATTTCATACTTATGCACATTAAACTAGCATACAATTTAATGACACGTGCAAATCCACGGGCACGTGCCATCATACAGCAAATAATGCGTAACCTACAATGGGTGAGCCATTTACTTGGTAGGCTTTAGCCGAAGTACTCCCTAGAATATAACGTAAGCTCCTAGCTCCTCGTGAACGTTCTACGCTTCCATTGGTGGTTGGTTCCTATTGGTTCATTCGTCACTTTCGTTAGGATTTCACAAATAATAATAAATTCTCAACAGGAATTTGTGAAATATGACCTTAAAATGTTCCATTTTACCTTAAACAGGGCCAAAACCAGGTCCGGGAGGGTCGGAACGGTGTCAAACAGGCTGGAAATAGGCCGCTGGAGCCAAATAAGCCGCCGGAGCTAAGGAGCCGCTGTCGAGCCGATTAAGTCGCTTGAGTCGAGAGGAGCCGCATTGCAGACGTGCCACGTGGCACAATCAGAGAGTGACACGTGTGCAAGTGTCTCAGGTCGTGGCGCGGGTTAACAGATCGCTCATGGGTCTCGGGCCGAACGCAGGTGACGGGCCGTACACGGTGTTGGGCCGGTTCGTGGGTGAAGGGCCGAAGTTTTTGGGCCACGGGAATCGTCGGTTCTAGGCCGACTGAAGGGAATTGGGTTCAGTTCGGGTTGCCGGATCTGGCTCTCGGGTTAGACTTTGTCCTCTTCGCCTGACTACCTGCACGATTTTCCGGTGACCTCTCTCTCTCCTCAACAACGTCGTCTCGACGTCGTTTTTCCCTCTTTTTTCCTCCGTTCTCGAGATTATTCTTCACCCTAATCCCGTTTTTGGTATAGATTTCGTTTGTAAGGACCTCACACTCCCGGATCTGGAGAAGCTCGAAAGTCCGCCGTCCGTCGTCGTCATCCGTACAAGTGACCTGAGTATTTTGAAAAACACTCAGTAAGTGACCCCACTATAGGGGGCCATGCAATTGCAAACACATACAATCATGCTCTTGGGACATATCCCTATCTCATCTAGGGGTGGCCTCCAGTCTCAAACAACTATGGATGTGTAGTACTTCCCTACACACGACTCACACGTGCAAGTGTGAGTTCCTAGGTGGTCTCGCACACCCCCTGAACCCTCTCTAGTCACTAATTTGTAGCAACATCTAGAGGTCAGCAGAGCCCCTAGTGTCTTGCACCTCATGAACACCCTCATCATTATACTGTGCGCGTCCGCACTCACCATCTCTAGGGGTGAGAGTGGCCCAAGTTCACCGATTCAATAAGCCTCCCATTTCAGGGGTAAGATTTGGTGAATAGCTAGGGACATGGGGTGCAAGATGGAATTCACTCCTACCCGCTTTTAGGGACAGTAGAGAGGTTGTTCATTTAAGTACTGACTCGAGGTCTTGAACAAGGGGTCCCACCCTCTCATTGGCTAGAGAGGGATTCGGTTTAGTAGTTGGACCACAAACAAATTGCTCATTAGAGGATGGGTGAGACTTAAAGAACAAGTAGTAACTTTAAAGGTAAAACGGTAAATTGACCCACCTCTAGTTATGAACAACCTTTGAAAGATGGACTTACTAATTATGGTTATATCAAATTGACAAAAATATATCTATAGCGAGCGGCGTGCAACTACTAGGCTATAGTGGAGTATCCTGGTAGTTAACGAATGTTGGTTAACTAGGTTAATGAGTTTAGCCGGTTAATCTTTGATTGTTGGAGCCCATGATCTGTAGGTCCATTAGGTACCCGTGCTTGCTCATATCGAATTAAACATTAGAATAGTGTGACCAAAGAGTTCGAAGTGTTAGAATTCGAATTAGGGAATATGCGCTAAATATATACGATATATTTAACTACATTTTTTTAAATTACGAATTAATACAAAGAAAGAGAATCGGAGATATTTAAATGATTTAAATATTGTAATTATGGATAGGGATTCATAATCAATATGTGCCGTAATTATTTGGGATTGGTGTTTGATTTAATGTTAAATATTAATTAAATTATTTAATTAATTATATAAGTTAATTTAATTTAAAATTAATTATTTAAATTAATAGTTGAATTAAAATACAGAAAGTAAAAAGGTTGACTTCACTTAATGAAAATATCCATGTTTGAGTTGGAATATTGAGTTTCAAGATATGGTTTAACCACACTTTTGTCAAATAACCCCACAAATTTGGGTGGAATTTTGAGTGTCAAAATTTGATAATCTCAAATTTGCATGAGCATCCAAATATAACTCTATAATTGGAGTAATCAAGTTACATGAATTTCTTTTTGAAATTTTTTTGAGAAAATCCCTTAATGACGGTCTCTTCACATATACTAAATTCTTTCCAAATTTAGTCACTCACTGGATTCCACAATTCCGTTCTAAGTTCGGAGAATGGTACAGAAGACACTAGTGGTGGTTCGAAATCGTTCGTGAGGAAGACGAAATTAAAACAAGAAAGAAATTTAAACTACAAAAGGATACTACTCAAACTTATTGAGTTTTAATGCTTTTGAACATGCTAGCAAATTTACTAAAATTGATGTACTTAGAGTGCCTAACATCCAAATTGCTTCCGCATGTGTGACATTAACCCCATCAAAAGATTGGATCTTTGGGCTGAGAATTAGGGCTGCCTTATCAATATTCGAGCTTTGGAGAGTTGGGAACCCAAAGTTCATCTTTTCCAGAGCTTGTCTTGCCCAATGTTTGTCCTTTCTGGCCGTCTTCAAGCTTTGAAGAGTGAGAAACCACAAGTTCATCCTTTCTTGAGTCTACCTCAGCGTTTGAACCAAACTTTGATCCTAGCTTTGGAGGGCTAGAGCAAAAGTTTGCTTCCTATAGAGATCGCCAGAACCCTGGGCCTAGTAAGTCTTCAAACGATTTTGAAATTAGAAGTTCATCCTTTTTAGAGTTCTTCTTGACATTTGTGCCAAAGTTTATCGAAATATGGACTTGTTATAGCTTGTCGTGTTGGGAGACAAAAGTTCATTTTGTTTTTTTTTTGGAGTCTATCTTGATGTATGGACCAAAGTTCTTCCAAGCTAGAGCTTCATAGAGTTAGAAACCCTAAGTTCGTTTGTCCATCACACTGTCTCGACATTTAGTCCAAAATTTATCCAAATTTTGATTCGTTAGGCAATCTACTCATTAGAGACACTACATACATTAAATCCAGCCTTATTGTAGTTAGATACATAAGGCTTACAATCAATTGTTTATACATGGTAGAATTGATCTTGGCTCCTTCATCCTTTGTTAGTCTAACCCTAGGAACAATAGGGTTTTTCACGGTATCACTTTTTTCCATCCTAAACTTCTCCAAAACTTCTTTTGCATACTTTCTCTAACTAATATAAATGCCTTCAGAATTTTGTAAAATCTCTACACCGAGAAAATATTTCATTTTTCCCAAATCAGCCATTTCAAATTCAAGTTTCATATAATTCTTGAACTTAACAAACATGCTTTCATCATTACCCGTAAAAATTAGATTGTCAACATATAGACTAACAATCAAAAATTTACCTTCATCTCCTGTTTGTATGAATAAATTATGGTCACAGTTGCACCTCTCAAATCCTTCTTTGACAAAATGTGCTTCAATTCGACTGTACTATGCACGTGGGGCTTGTTTAAGGCCATATAATGCCTTCTTCAATTTGTATACCTTGTATTCTTGACCTTTTTTTCTCATAACCTTTTGGTTGCTCAACAAATATGGCTTCTTTCAATTCTCCATATAAGAAAGCACTTTTCACGTCAAGCTGATACACGTTCCAACTATTCCGAGCTTCTAAAGCAATTATCATTCGAATAGTATCCCACCTAGCCACAGGTGCAAACGCCTCGATATAGTCTATACCATGTTGTTGTGCATAACCTTTTGCTACCAACCTAGCCTTATACTTGTCAACTTCGCCATTTTCGTTGAGTTTGGTTTCGAAAACCCACTTTACTCCAATCTTCTTCATTCCTTTAGGCAAATTTGTCAACTCCCAAGTCTCATTTCGTTCGATGGCTTCTATCTCGAAGTCAATTGCAGCTCTCCATTTTGAACTTTGAACAACTTCTTCAAAGGTAGTCAGATCTGTAGTTGAGGTTAACAGAACTAAATTGTTGTGCTCAGCTTCTTCATAAAATTTTCCCTCGCTCACATAATCTTCCATCCATAATGGTGCTCTTCTGTTCCTCACTTCGGCAGTGCTTTCTTCAGATGTTAAGAAATTTAATTCAGATGACTCACTGAAAGATATACTAACTTCCCCTTCTTCTTCTCCTGTCGTCTCCTCTTCAGATTCTTCTTCATTTTGGTCATGCTCGCTTCCTTCTATATTACTATCTTCTCATTCGAGGGTATCAAATCTAGCTTCTTCATTAGTTTTCCCCCAATTCTAGCATTTGTTTTCTTCAAAAATCACATCTCTGCTTACAACTATCTTCTTGGACACTGGATCATAGAGTCTGTATGCTTTAGACTCTTCATTCATCCCTAGAAGCACACGCTGAAAACTTTTATCATCTAACTTCTTTCTCTTACGCTTGATACATGAGCATTCCCAATGCATCCAAAAACTCGAAATAATCAACATTAGGTTTTACGCCACTCCAAGTCTCCTCGGGAGTCATATCTTTCACTACCAATGTAGAACTTCTGTTTAGCACGTGCATTGTCCAGTTTACTGCTTATGGCCAGAAATTCTTTGGAACTTGCTTCTCTGATAATATACTTCTAACCATGTTCATAATTGTTCTATTCTTGCGCATAGCTACACCATTTTGTTGGGGAATGTAGGCTGCAATAAGTTGTCTACTGATACCATTAGTTTTGCAAAAATTGTTGAACTCATGAGAGGTGAACTGTCCACCCCGTCTGTGCGTAGACAACGAATAAAATCTCCAGTCTCTTTCTCAATAAGATTTTTGATATTCTTGAAGATGGTTGACTTCAGAGTTTCCAACAAGAAAATATATCCACACCTTGCGGCTGTAATCATCAATAAAACTTATAAAATACCTCTTCTTACTATTGGAAAGAGGTTTGATGGGTCCATAAATGTTTGCATGTACCACTTGCTGTCTTTGTGTTGCGCTCCATAAACTTCTCTCTGTAATGCGTCCCTATGTTGCTTTCCCACCATGCAATCAGTTTAGGGGAGAAATTGTTAAAGATAGTCATACTAACTTTTTCTCAACACCGCCATCTTGAAATTAATTTCAAGCTTAACAGATTGTCGGAATTCCTCGTCAAAATCTAAGAACCATTCCTTGTTTGCACACATATGATTGTTGCACCCCGAATCAAGGAAACAAACATCTTTCCTCCTTGATTGATTAAGCTCCAGATATGACATCAACAAGATTTCTTCTTCATCCTCAAGCTCAGCATAATTTGCTTCCTTTTCCCATTGAGGACACTCATATCTAAAGTGTCCTAACTAATGACACTTATAACATTCAACGGTAGCTTTGTTGAATGGATGTCTACCTCTTCCTCTTCCTCTACCTCTTCCTCGAAAAACTTCACGACCTCGATCAACTCCTCTTCCACCGAATCTGGTATCATATGTCACCTTTAGTGCTTGTTCATCACTTACACGTCCATTCAGTCTTTGCTCATGTACCAGTAAGCTACTTTGCAATTCATCAATTGTTAGTCTAAATTATTAGACTCTTCAATCGAACATATAACATAGTCAAATCTTGATGTCATTGGTCTCAAGTTTTTTTCAATAATCACAACTTGTTTTATGTCTTCGCCATGAATTTTCATATTGTTTGCAATGGTGAGAGTTCAAGCAAAATATGCATCAACACTCTCACCTTCTTTCATTTGTAGGACTTCAAACTCTTTCCTAAAAGCTTGGAGTTGAGCTCTTTTGATTCCTGTGGAACCCTGGTACTTCTCCTTCATAGAGTCCCAAATTTGTTTTGCAGTATCTCTCTTAAGGATCCTTTCCATAATAGTTCGATCAATGGCTTGGAACAAATAATTCTTGACCTTCAAGTCTTTCAGCTTCTGGTCTGCAACTATTTTTTGTTGTGCTTCAGTAATCTCTACTCCTTCGGCTGCGACAGTGATTCCGGTCTCCACCAAAGACCAATATTTCTTTGAACGAAGAAAATTTTTTATAAGCATAAACCAATGATCATAATGGCCATCAAACTTAGGAATTGCCGGTTGACGAAATTGATTTCAGCTGACATATTTTGAATCTCTTTCAGCTCACTCTTTAAAGAAAAAACTGAAGTATCTTTTTCTCACAAACCGGCCTTGCGATATGGCTTTAATACTAACCTTAATTTCATTATTTGGAGAGAGAGTTTTGAATGAACTTTGACTCGTTAGAGCTTTAAAGAATTACGAACCCAAAGTTCGTCCTTAGAAGAGCTTGTCTCAATGCTTGTGTACAAGTTAGTCCGTTTCAGAGTTCGGACAATAGTTCGCCCAAAGTTCGTCCTTTCAGACCCTTTTCGAGCTTCAGAGAGTTAGAAACCCAAAGTTTGTCCTTTCAGGAGGGCTACAAAATCAAAAGTTTGCCCTTCCCAGAGTTCATCTAGAAGTTCATGCCAAAGTTTGTCCAAACTTGGACCCATCAGAGCTTTGGAGGGCTAGAGACCTAAAGTTTGTTACCTTTAGAGTTCACCGAAACCTGGGGCCTAGTATGTCTTCGGATGGTTTTGAAATAAGAAGTTCATCATTTTCAGAGTTTGTCTCGATATTTGTGCTGAATTTCGTCGAAACGAAGACTTGTAAGAGCTCTATTGTGCAAAAGTTTATTTTTTTCAAAACCTATCGAAGCTTTGGAGGGCTAGAGACCCAAAGATCGTTGCCTTCAAATTTCACCAAAAACTTGGACTTGTAAGTCTTTAGAGGGTCTTGAAACCAGAAGATTGTCCATTCTAGAGTTTGTCTTGACAGTTGTGCCAAAGTTCGCCAAAACATGGACTTGTTTGAGATCTACCATGCTGAGAATCAAAAGTTCATATTTTCAACCGTTTGTCTTGATTTTTGGACCAAAGTTCTTCCAAAACAGAGCTTCAGATTGTTAGAAATTAAAAGTTCATCCTTTCGTCATACTATCTTAGCGTTTGGTCCAAAGTTCGCTCAAATGTTGATTCGTTTGGCATAGAAACCTGAACTTTGTGGTTTGAAGAGTCCGTTTCGTCTAGAATTTGACCTGTTAGAATTTTAGAGAGGTAGGAACCCAAAGTAAATTCTTTCTAGAGCTTGTCTTGACGTTCGTGTACATGTTAATCCTTTCTAGATTTCGGATAGAGATTTGTCCAAATTTCATCCGGTCTAACCCTTTTTTAGATTTGGTGAGTTAGAAACCGTTTGTTCTTTTTGGAGTCTTTCTTAGCGTTTGGACAGAACTTTGACCCATTAGATGTTTGGAGGACTGCAAACTCAATAGTTTTCCCTTCCTAGTGTTCATCGTCAATATTTTGGAGAGTTAG
Source organism: Cucurbita pepo subsp. pepo (assembly GCF_057944985.1). NCBI lineage: Eukaryota > Viridiplantae > Streptophyta > Magnoliopsida > Cucurbitales > Cucurbitaceae > Cucurbita > Cucurbita pepo. The sequence goes on from NC_141803.1 coordinate 12,122,000, forward strand.
AGACCCGAAGTATGTTGCCTTGAAAGTTCGCCAAAACCTTGAGCCTGATAAGTCTTTGGAGGGTTTTAAAACCAGCAGTTCGTCTTTTCGAGAGATTGTCTCGACATTTGTGTTGAAATTTGTTGAATCATGAACTTGTTAGTGCTCTATCGTGCTGGGAGCCAAGTTTTTCTTGATGTTTGGACCAAAGTTCTTCCAAACTAGAGCTTCTAAGAGTTGAAAACCCAAAATTCGTCCTTCGATCACACTGTCTTGACGTTTGGTCCAAAGTTCATCAAAACTTAGATCCGTTAGGCTTAGAAACCTAAACTTCATGGTTTAAAGAGCCCGTCTCATTTGGATTTTGACCGTTAGTGCTTTGGTGAGTTTGAAACCAAAAGTTCGTCCATTCCAGAACTTGTCTCGACGCTTTTGTACAAGTTAATTCTTTCTGACACTTTTTGAGCTTTGAAGAGTTAGATACCAAAGTTCATCCTTTATGGAGTCCGTCTCAGCATTTGGACAAAACTTCGACTCATTAGAGGTTTAAAAGATCACAAACCAAAGTTTGCTCTTCTTAGATTTTATCTCGAAGTTCGTGCCAAAGTTCGTCTAAACTTGGACCCATTTTCCTAGTCTTTTTCATGTCTATTGGTGCCATGTTGGACACATTTGCATGTGTGTCTTTCACCGTTGTCATATACATAGCATTACCAAAAAGTTTCTGTCAACACATCCGTGATGTAACCTCGACGTCAGGGCTATCCTATCCGAACTAATTAATTTGAAGACATTATTGATGTTTTAAAATTTTGAAAAGTAAATTTCATTAGAATTGAAATTTTAATCTCCTAAAAGATAACGAGCATTTTTATTCATAAAATTATTTATTGAAATTGAATAAAAGTCGGAGTGCATTATTTCCAATAATACATTAACCGGAAGCCCTTGCGAGATCCAAAATACAAATAAATACCTTGGTCTGTAATTGCCCAAGTGCAGTTATTATGAATACATTGATCATTAAACCAACTCCCTCCTTCTGGCCAAAAAACATTTCCACTAACTTGTCCATGTTTGCTGCTAAAATGGCACCAAAACAACGTAGAAATCCAAAAATTTTCTTGAAAACTCCAGTTGTAATTATCTCCGGTGCGGAGTACGTGCTCGCCCAGATCGTCATCTTTTGACTTGCAGTGAACAATTAGTGTTGAAGTAGTCATCTCATTTAAAATAGTCACTTTCCATTTGGTGAACGGCAATTGTTGCTTAGATTCTGCAAAAGAAAATCTCATCATATTGTTTGATGTCAAAGCAACCAACACGATTAAACAAAATATGCTTAGAGACTTCATGTTCTTCTTGAAGATCTCTCACCCTTTTCTACAAAGTATTTGGATTCTATCTCTTATATATATATACATACATATAGTCAAACTGAGGTGTAGTTATATTTTAACCACAATTAGTAGAAAGTGTGCTGTAAATTTTAGTTATTGGAGAATATCTTCCCTACCAAGGTGTAAAAGGTAAGGTGACCTACAAAACTTTCTTAATTTTCTCAACCCTCTTACCCGTTAGTTTTTTTAACAACTAATTTTATATTTTATTAGCTCCTTTTAGGTAAAGTTTAAAGTTGGACCATTCATTTTTTTATTTATTAAAAAAACTGATAAAGTATTAAATTTATGGATGGTACTTTTTTAGAGGTTTAAAATGCAAGATTAAAAAGTAATTTTTTTTTACCAAATGAATACAAAATAAAATAAAAAAAAAAAAATCGAGTTTTTTTATTATTTTTTTTATTCATATTTTTTTATTATTATTATTATTTTTTTATCCGTAGTCAAGGTAAAAAAGTATAAGAATGATAAAAAAAAAAATCTACTTTTTGTAGCAACATAATATCTCTAGTGAGAGAAGGTGTTGTATGCCAATTCATCACATTTGGTAGCACCATGTTATTGGCATCAACATACATAGCTTCTGTTGACATTGCAAGCATTGCATCAACGAAGGTCTCTACCGACATATTAATGAGAGAGCTTCGATAGAGAGTTACCTTATATGTTATTGTGATTATACTTTAACAATGGAAGGAATGTATCACTTAAAACTATTAAGTCAGAAAAGGAGACATTTTGAAGGAGGCGAGTTCTTTATAACGTGTGGATTTTGAAGCCAGTATCACTGTCATACTTTTTATTTCAATATATATGAAAGAGATGAACCTTTGACCCTAAAACAAATGAGTATTTTTATTCCTAGATTGGGATTGATGGGATAAAGCAAATGAAACATGGATTCCATCTTTTTCAAAGATACATTAATTTAGGGAATTATCATGGGTTTATAATCAAAGAATACTGTCTCCATTGGTACGAGGCCTTTTGGGGAATACCAAAGCTGTAACGACCCTAAATTTCCACATATCTAGAGTCGCCACTAACGTCTCACGCTCATCTCTAATGCAGAATAAAAATCTAAGTATGCTCACCTTTATTAGCGGAAAAATTTAAAACTTCAGAATACATTAAAACATTAGAAAACACTGCCGGACTTACGTGTTTCAAACATCGTGCTGGAGTTAAAAAGACAAAATAAAACGATTACAAATTAATTAATATAAATGAATGAAATGCAAACGCCCTATCCTAACCAAGACTGGAATTTTAAATATGCAACTATCCTATGCACGCGCCACAGTCTCTGATCACGATGCCACCGTCAACCGTACATGGGAGCCTTGCCTTTACCTGAAAAACAATATGGCACACGGCCTGAGTATTTCGAAGAAATACTCAGTAAGTGACCCCACTATAGGGGCCATGCTAATGCAAACACATGCAATCATGAATAGGGACCTATCTCTAATCATCTTAGGGGTGGCCTCCAGTCTCGGACAAATTGGATGTGTAGTACTTCCCGACACACGACTCACACGTGCGAGTGTGAGTCCCCAGGGCGCTCGCACACTCCCTGGACCCTCTGGTCAAGCTAATCTGTAGCGACGTCCGGAGGTCAGCGGAACCCCATAGTGTCATGCGCCTCATGAACACCCTCATCTGTGTGCTTTCGCACCTGTGCGCATTCGCGCTCATCATAAGGTGCGCGTTCGCACTCATCATCTCTAGGGGAAGTAGCCCTATGCTTATGAACATACAAAATGCATGAGGTCCCACTAAATCCATCGTAATGTCTCTTCTGACATAACCCTCTAGTCTCATCTCTTTGTTACTCTATGTAACGCATACTCGTGGATATTTATATTAATATCATTTTCATGCTCTTAGGGTTGTGTCCTACGTCGATCTAACGACATGATGCAATATGGCACTCATCATCATCTAGCATGCTCAATATGGAAAACATCATCATATTAAGGTAAAAATCAAGCAATCATCATGCTCATCATAATGCCACAACCTGCGTCAAACATATTAAGCGTCACTCAACAAAATATGTATAAACTGGCACATATCATCAAGCATCATACAATTTATTTAGCCTATCCTATAGTAAGGCTACTTACTTGGTTGGCCTCGGCCGAAGTACTCCCTAAATAGCTAAACGTAAGCTCCCGTTCCGTGAGAGCTGCTTCCTACACTGTTCACCACTTTTCGTTAGTATTTCACAATTAATTTACCTATAATTTAATAAATGTGAAATATGGCTCTAAAACGGCCTCGGATACCTTAATCGGGGCCGAAAACAGATCCGAGAGGGTCGAAACAGTGGAAACCGGGCTGAAAACAGGTGAGCCGAGCCGAACAGCCGCTGGAGCCGCCGGAGGAGCCGCCGGAGCGTCACCGGAGGGAGCCCAAGCCGTTTGCGCCGAGCCGAGCCGAGGACTGCCACGCCGCTGTGTGACACGTGGCAGCAGCAGAGAAAGCCATGTTGGGCGGTAGTGTTGGGTCGAAGCGCGGGTCGCAGTCCGGTTCGGGTCGTGGTTCGGGTCGCGAGCTGTGGAAGGCTAGTGGGCCAAGGCTAAACGTTGGGCCTCGGCTTACTGGGCTGGGCCGCAAGTGTTTGGTTTGTAGGCCGGCTCAATTGGACCGTGGGTCTAGTCTGGGTTGGTTCAACTGAACCGTAGCTTCTGGGCCGGTTTGAGGTTTGGGCCGCTGTAGTTGGGCTGGGCCGAAGGCAGAGGCCAAGGGAGGAACGGGCTGGCTCTCTCGGGTTCTGGGTTCGGGTTGATCCGGATCCGTGGATCTCATCTTCCTTATCCGACTTTGGCCGATTTTCCGGTGAGTTTTCTCTGTCCTTCCCGCGGCGTTTCCGTTGCCGATTTCGGTCCTCTTCCTTCCCTTTTCCTCTTTGTTCGTCGTCTTTCTTTCCTTTTTGGGAGTTTTGCGGCCTAAAAGCTCCTAAAAGCCATAGATCTAAGAATCGATTAAGAAACCTAACTTTCCGACCTCGGTTACTGACGACGACGCTTACGAAATAACACAAAATGCACCCTGAGTTATTGTGCTTTCGTTAGGGATCTCTCTTACGGTAGTAACAGGTCGTTTGGTGTCGGTTTAAGGGTGGTTTGAGGGCTCGTCGGAGAAACTGAACACTCGCCGACGTTTGTCCGAAATCTCTCTCTCTCTCTCGAAATTTTCTCTCTTTTCTCCCTTTGCAGGTGTTCTGAAGATGCTGGGCTGAGGGTGGGCGTGCTGTGGCCGTCGTTTCGCGTGGGTTCCGCGAAACTCGGCGGTCGCCGGAAAACTCGCGGGTTTTCCGGCGACTGGGTTTTTTTTTTTTTTTTTTTTCGTTTTCTCGTTTTCATTTATATATATATATATATATATATTCTTTTTTCTTTCTTTCTTTCCCGGGTCGTTACAAAAGCAAAGTCATAAGAGCTTATTCTCAAAGTGGATAATATCATACCATTGTGGAGAGTCGTGTTCATCTAACATGATATTAGAGTCATGCCCTAACTTAGCCATATCAATAGAATTCTCCATTGTCCACGATTGAAATATGTCGAAACAAATAACTGAAGTGGAAGAAAAACTTGAGGGAACTTGAAGCGGAAGAACAACTTGAGGGTACTTGAAGCGGAAGAACAACTTGAGGGTACTTGAAGGGAGAGAGCTTTGCTCTTCCAGACTTCCTCTCGAATTTCATGCTAAAGTTCGTCCAATCTTGGACCCGTCAAAGCTTTGGAGGGCTAGAGACCTAAAGTTTGCTGCCTTTAGAGTTCCCCAAAACCTGAGGCTTGGTATGTCTTTGGATGGTTCTGAAATAAGAAGTTCATCCTTTGTAGAGTTTGTCTCGATATTTGTGCTAAAGTTCGTTGAAACATGGACTTGTAAGAGCTCTATTGTTCAAAAGTTTATTTTTTCAAAACATGTCGGAGCTTTAGAGGGCTAGAGACCCAAAGATCAGATCACTGCCTTCAAATTTCACCAAAAACTAGGACCTAGAAGTCTGTGGTGGGTCTTGAAACCAGAAGATTGTCCTTTGTAAGTCTTTTTTTTGGTGGGTCTTGAAACCCCAGATACTCGTTCGTCTACGCGACGTCGGGCCTTTTAGTGGCAGTGATGGAGAAGCTGGGGCACTCGACGGTGGCATAGAGGAGTGAGCAAGCCTGCTTGAGATGGTCCCCATAAAGTGTGTATTTACATGCTTTGCATTTTCTTCTACGTGAATCCGAGACCTGTGTGTTATTAGGTCGACGCTCTAACCACTTGAGTTATTCAACTTGACTTTTGATAAAGTCGGCTCCTCTACCAGATATACCACTGGTGGATTAACCAAACTCTAATACCACTTGTTGACTTCTGACAATCGCGAGGAAATTGTCGACGGAATAAAAACGGTTGAAGTAAATTTGTTGGAAGAAAAAGAAAATAACGGATGATTAACAGAGAGAGAAAGTATGTGCTGAAGACATGATGAATTGTTATTTTCATTCCGTTGGACATATTTAAATAACCATCGTATCCTAAAATTAGCAGTAGTGGCACAAATCTTGCGTCGGCCCAAATGGCCAGCATAAAATACGCTCTTCCATTATATAGGGAGCGTTACTTCAGATATCCAAAAACTAAAAAAAACAACGAACTAAGTTGAAGGAAACGTGTGAATAACCTAAATAAGGAAAAATCATAGCTTTTATGTAACATCGTTCGGCTTAGAAACCTGAACTTCGTGGTTTGAAGAGTTCGTTTCGTCAAGAATTTGACCTATTATAATTTTTTAGAGTTAGGAACCCAAAGTTCATCCTTTCCAGAGCGTGTCTCGATGCTTGTGTACATGTTTAATCCTTTCTAGAGTTCGGACAGTGATTCGCCTAAATTTCGTCCTTTCTAACCCTTGTTGAGCTTTGGTGAGTTAACCGAAAGTTCATTCCTTTTAAAGTTTGTCTCAGCGTTTGGACCAAACTTTGACCCATTAGAGGTTTAGAGGACCATAAACTCAAAGTTTGCCCTTCTTAGAGTTCATCTTGAAGTTGTGCCAAAGTTCGTCCAAACTTGGACCTGTCGATGCTTTGGAGAGCTAGAGACCCTAAGTATGTTGCCTTCAGGGTTCGCCAAAACCTTGGGCCTAGTAAGTCTTCAGAGAGTTTGTCATGACATTTGTGTCGAAATTCGTCGAAATATGAACTTGTTAGTGCTCTATCGTGCCGGGAGCCAAAAGTTCATTTTCTCCCGAGTTTGTCTTGATGTTTGGACCAAAGTTCTCCCAACCTAGAGCTTCAGGGAATTGAAACCCCAAAGTTCGTCCTTCCATCACACTATCTTGATGTTTGGTCCAAAGTTCGTCAAAACTTAGACCTGTTAGGCTTAGAAACCTAAACTTCATGGTTTGAAGAGCCCGTTTCATTCGGATTTTGACCCGTTAGTACTTTGGTGAGTTTGGAACCCAAAGTTTGTCCTTTCCAGAGCTTGTCTCGATGCTTGAGTACAAGTTAGTTCTTTCGGACACTTTTTGAGCTTTGAAGAGTTAGATACTCAAAGTTCATCCTTTCTAGAGTCCATCTCTTTGACTCATTAGAGGTTGAAAAGATCACAAACCAAAAGTTCCCTCTTCCTAGAATTTGTCTCCAAGTCCATGTCAAAGTTTGTCCAAACTTTGACTCATTTGCTTAGATTTCTACATGTCTATTGGGGTCATGTTGGAGCCATTGGCATGTGTGTCTTTTACCGCCGTCATATACATAGCATTATCAAAAAGTTTCTATCGACGCATCCGTGATAGTACTTCGACGTCAGGGCTATCCTATTCAAACTAATTAGTTTGAAGATACTGTTGATTTCTTAAAATTTTAAAAAGAAAATTTGATTAGAATTGAAACTTTAACCTCAAAAAAAGATAAGGAGCATTTTTATTCATAAAATTATTTATTAAATTGAATGAAAGTCGGAGTGCATCATTTCCAATGATACATTAACTTAAAGGCTTTGAGAGATACAAAATACAAGTAAATACCCTAGTCTCGACCTGCCCAAGTGCAGTTATGATGAATACATTGATCTTTAAACCAACTCCCTCTTTCGGGTCGAAAAAACATCTCCACTAACTCGTCCATGTTTGCTGCTAAAATGGCACCAAGACAAATGTAGAAATCCAAAAATTTTCTTTAAAACTCCAATTATAATTATCTCCTGTGCAGAGTACGTGTTCGCCCAGATTGTCATCTTCTGACTTGCAATGAACCATTAGAGTTGAAGTAGCATCTCATTTAAAATTGTCACTTTCCATTTGCTGAACCATAATTGTTGCTTAGATTCTGTAAAAGAAAACCTCATCCTATTATTTGATGTCAAAGCAACCAACACTATTAAAAAGAATATGCTTAGGCAACCTAAACTTTCTTAATTTTCTCAAACACTCTTAGAAGTTAGTTTGTGAAACAACTAATTTCAGATGATAATCCATTCAACTCTAAAGCAGAAAGTCACTATAGCTTAGAGAAAAGATCCTTTATTTGCTAAGGTTATCCGCCAACAAGAGTCTGAATGAGCAGAGACTTGGGGTAGCAAAACCGTATGTGCGTCCCTAATGACAATGAGATCAAAATGGAAATTCAATATGAAGCCCATGAGATAACATATAAGAATCATCCCGGAGCTACAAAGATGTATCAGGATTCGAAGACATGCTAATGGTTGCCTGGGATGAATAAAATATTGCAAAATACATGACTAAATATTGCAAAATACATGAGTAAGTGCCTAACGTTTCAATAAGTCTAGGCATTAAGGCAGAAGCCTCCTGGATTGCTACTACTTCTAAACGTGCCTCAATGAAAATGGGAAAATGTACCCATGAACTTCGTTACCAAATTACCTGAAATAAGAAAAGGATTTACGGTATTATGGGGCATGGTATACAGTTGACCAAATCAACACATTTCATATCTGGAAAGCCAACCTATTCAGTTGGTAGGTTGGCATAGATATATCTAAAGGAAGTCGTATGATTACATGGCGTACTAGTCTCCGTTGTGTTAAATAGGGATGTTCAATTTACTTCTTGATTTTGGAAGAGCCTCCCGGAGGCATTGAGAATATAGTTGAAATTGAATAATACGTTTTAGGTTATGTGCATGAGAATTGATTTTACTAGCAGTTAGGATACTCACTTGTGCCCATAGAGTTCACTTATTAATTATCAGGTGACCATTTAGATGACACAATTTGTGGGATTATATGGGCGCTAGGTGTGAGACCCCAACATTTTGAGAGGAAGTAGGTAATCGAAAAATGCTGTGTCTAGAGATGTTATGATATGTGGAAGTCACTACAAGGAGAGTAAGATTCGGACTACCTTGTTGATCGAATATCTCAAGGCAAGAACATTGTTTGAAATTCGAATCACTCCACAAGCAAGATCGATCATGTCTAGCTTGAATGATTCTTGTTGATCAAATATCTCAATGGAAGAACACTTGTTTGAGATTCGAATCACTCCACAAGCAAGATTGATCATATCGAGCTTCAATGATTCTACATGCAACCTAAACTACATAGAATTGCAAATAAACTTAGTCATTGGCTAAAGAAAGCCCCAATACTCCTTTTATATATTTTTCAAATCTAACTTACAAATACAACATATAGTCTTCAAATTCCAAGAGTTGTAACATTCATACTTAGTAGCCATAATTAACAATGATGTAATTGTAACCTAAAGTAAATAAAAGTCTTAAAATACATTAATGAAATACAATAACTCTAAATTACTCTAAATTGTAATCCACCCAAAATTTATAACATGAAGTTTCCTTCTTCTTCAATGTGGCATGAATTGAAATATCTTTTGATAATTTCAACAATATTTTCTTCCCATCTCCATTAAAGCATATTTTATGATTGATGTCTATTTGTGATTGATGTCTATTGGTTCATATCAAAGAAGCTTGAAGTTTTAGTTTTTGCATATTCCTAATTACCTTAAAAAAAATGTTTTTTTTTTTCAAACTTTGAGCATAATTGCATCTTTCTTTAATAATTATAATGGTACCATTTTAGTTTCTTAAAATTTTCTAGGAAAAAATAGGACACTTGAAAGAAATTAGAAAAAATAAAAAAACTAATTGTAATTTTAAAAAAAATGATTCGAAGGCATTGACCACAAACATGCGTCTTACTTTTGGATCACGGTTTAAGAAAAAAGAAAGGTAGAGCGTTAGCCATCTAGTGGAGATACAAATTATGAATTTCAGACTCGACTGCCTGTGTCCGACTCAAATCGTAACCCACACCCTATGCGTCTGACCCAAATTGAGATTCATACAAACTTTGCGCATGCGACCACCTCTGCGTGTATGTAGCCGCACATGATATCTATGCATGCGACCGCTTTGTGCATATGTTGGTCCGTGACCAATGAATGAAACTTCTTTTTACGTTCGTTTGACATTTATTTGTCTGGATTTAGATTTTGTTCAACTCCATCAATAAACAAATTCACTCAAACCCAATTAATTTCAAAATACACTCTACTCAAAACCCTTACAAAATTAAGTAATATTTTAGGTTTTAACATTTTAAGGGTAACAAATTAGGACGAAAAGAAAATATGTATAATAATTTGAAATAGGAAGGTTAATATCATAAAACCCATATATGCAAAGAACTCACGTCAGATTTCCTAAAAAAAAAAAAAAAAAAAAAAAAAAAAAATTGATGGTCTATTGCAACTTTCTCATGAGAAACCAACGAGGTGGCACAAAATTTTTTAGTAAAAAATTATCATTAAAGATTATTGGTGATGCTCATGAAGAAAGAAAAAAAAACATGTACAAGGAAAACTATCTTTACAAGACTAAGAAACGAAAGAAACTATGTAGAAATAGAGGGAAGAGATCAAGGAGAAGTACCCAAGTAATTTCAATATTAAGACACTTTTGAGGATGAAAGTTTCATCTTGACGTGTATGATGTATGAACGAAAAATTAAAAAAACAAAAAAATAAAAATAAATAAAAGAAGCGAAACTTTGTGCCACGTTGCTTAAGCTGAGAAGTAGCGGGTTGCCTCCACTATAAAAAAGGGAGGTCCCCCACTTCATTTGATCATCCTAAATGAACGGTTCAAGTAAGTCAAAGAGTACACTTTCTGACGTCTCAAGGCCAAATTTTTTGTTGATTTGCTCGAACTCTTTCCTCCTAATTTCGATTTTTAGAAAGCGTTCAAAGTTAGTATGTAAGGCTACCTTCTGGCTAGTTAAATTTTTTGAATCAAGTTTAAATTATTTATGCATGATGAGGCGTAGTTTAAATTATTAAGAGTGAGTTTGTATGCCGCATTGGGCTTAGTTTAAATTATTGGGACTAAGTTTCTATGCAGTATTGGGCTTAGTTTAAATTATTGGGAGTATGTATTTATGCATAATTAGACTTAATTTAAATGATCAGAAGTAAGTTTTTATGCATAATTAGACTTAAGTTAAATTTTTGGAATCCAATTTAAATTATTTATGCATAATCAGGCAAAGATAGTTTAAATCATTAGGAGTAAATTTTTATGCATAATTAGATTTAGGTAGTTTGTGCGTTATGAAACGTTATGTTGAAAGCATGAAAATGTTACGTTATGTCTTGTGAACTGCATGTATAGAATGATTTGAATTACATGAAGAACGATAAATAACATGAAATATAATCCCGATATAAGCATGAACGATGTGATAACTGATATGAGAAATGGTATGATATCAATGAAATGATAGCGGGAGTTATATTTAATAATGTTGAAAATGGAAAAATATTGGAACCTCATGCATTAATGTGCGCTCATGCATTCGGGGATACCCGTATTCCTTCACGATGGTATGGGCGCGTACACCACAAGGCAGGATAATTTTCATTATGTTTTACGTAATGCTGCCATGACGGCTGCCGTTTCTAATGGGTATCCAGCATAGAGAGCTACCAGAGCATGCTCGCCCGACAAGGAAAGGGGCCAGGGGTGTGCGAACCTACCGTGGAGATTGTACAATCGATCTCTTAAACTTCCTCCTCAAGTTGTTAATAACCGCTTAATAACAAATCTAAACTTATTCAAATAAAAAACTACTCAATAAGTATCCTAAAATTTCTATACGTTAATAACTTGTGTTGTTAAGTCAAGCTTATTAGCTCACATTGGAAATGACAAATTTTGAGTTTCAAACTCTCCAAAGCTCTAACAAGTCAAAATCGAGACGAAACGGGATTTTTAAACCACAAAATTCAGGATTCTAAGCCTAACGAATCGTATTTTGTTTGAACTTTGGACCGAACGTCGAGACAGTGTGAGGGATGGACGAACTTTGGGTTTCTAACTCTCTGAAGCTTTAGTTTGTAAGAGTTAGCAAGAACTTTGGTCCAAACATCATACTCTTGAAAAAATGAATTTTTTGCTCCAGGCTATAACTGGTAAGCACCAACAATGCTGATTTTGCATAGTTAGAGGTCGTACTAGGATCCTTACAAACTTTCACAAATAAAGTTAACTTAACGAATGATTCCAACCAAGAGTTATTTAGATAGATGAATAACTGTTACATCTAACTTTGAATCTATGATGGTCACTCTCCGATCCTAACTCACACCACAATTAGAAAGATAACAGTATAGGTTCCAAGAAACATAAGACTTTTCTATTAAAAAATGATTATTAAACTTATACATTACATGCCTTTAAATATAAAAAATGAAATGATTATTAAACTTATACGTGCCATACCTAATGGTAGTTGGTTACCAAGGACTTTTAATTAAAAGATATTAAATGAAAAAGGAAGAAAATAAGACCTATGACATAAACAGTCTTAAATGGTAGTTCAACTACAAAAGACAAGAATTCTTCGAAGCACTTTCTAAAGTCAAGTGGTATTTATTATCACTCTATTCTCTTCTTGACTTTGTATACTAATATTATAAATATATGTGTACTAAAACATCTTTGTATCTTCTGGTACATTAATCAACCTTATCTCTATACTCTAGATCATTTTGACTATATACTTGAACTTGATCCACTCTTATGTCTCTACGTATAGTTCAAGTAGTCATACTATAGCCAGAGTGTTCTTATTTTATTGGATTTAAATTAATGATCGTAACATTCACTTTATTCAATAACAATCTTTACTGAATAAACATCAATAATAACTTTATTGAAAACAGAATATGTTTTTGTTTACAAACTATGAGTTTTAGAACATAAAACCCAATAAATACCCCCTTCTCGAGCGGTAGATTCTTTTATAGATGTCGAGCTGGGAACTGCGCCTCTTTCCAAAGCTTCTTACCTCATGGATCCAACAGAGTTGAAAGAGCTCAAGGCCCAACTACAAGACCTACTGGACAAGAGCTTCAGCTGTCCTAGCATATCGCCTTGGGGTGCGCCGATGTTGTTTGTCAAGAAGATTGATGGCTTGATGCGCTATGCATTGATTACATATAACTAAATAAGAGGACGATAAAGAATAAGTATCAACTTCCTCGTATTGAAGATCTATTTGACCAACTCAGGGAAGAAACAATATTTTCTAAGATAGACCTTCAATCACGATACCATCAAATTACGATTAAAGAGAGAGATTTACCAAAAATGGAATTGAGGACAAAGTAAGGTAACTATGAGTTCGTAAGGATGTCATTTGGTCTTACAAACACCCTAACTATGCTCATGGAGTTAATGAACCGAACGTTTATTAACGTGTTCAAAGACGACATCCTAGTATACTAAATACACACCAAGAACACCTCCGAAAAAGAATAAGAGGATGATAAAAAATTACAAACCAAGAACACATCCGAAAAACACACCAAGATCTATTACATAAAACTGAATAAGAGGATGATAAAGAATAAGTATCAACTTCCACATATTGAAGATCTATTTGACCAACTCAGGGAAGAAACAGTATTTTCTAAGATAGACCTTCAGTTAGGATACCATCAAATTACGATTAAAGAGTAGGATGTATCAGAGATAGAATTTAGGACAAAGTAAGGTTACTATAAGTTAGTAGTGATGTCGTTTGGCCTCACAAACACCCTAACTATGCTCATGGAGTTAATGAACCGAACGTTTATTATCGTGTTCAAAGACGACATCCTAGTATACTAAAAAACACACCAAGAACAGCTTCGAAAAGTTCTAACCACCTTGAGAGAGAACAAGTTGTACGCAAAGTTTGCCAAGTGAAAATTTTTGCTACGAAAAGTCTCATTCATTGGACACGTGTTGTCAAAGGACGAAATGTTAATAGATCCTACCAAGATTGAAGCGGTTACTAAGTGGGAATGCCCAACTACGGTTACAGAGATACGAAGTTTTCTTGAGTTAGTCGGGTACTATCGAAGATTTGTGCATGACTTTGCTAGAATAGCCTCACCACTTACACAATTGACAAGGAAGAACGTACAATTAATATAGAATGACGTGTGTGAGGCAAGCTTCCAAAACCTAAATCAAAGGTTGGTAACAACCCTAGTGTGGTATCAAAGAGTTCAGAAGGGTACGTGATTTATAGTGATGCTTCCAAAAAGGTATTAGGATGTGTGTTGATGCAACATTACAAGGTTGTTACATATGCATCCTATCAGTTAAAAGAATATGAGAAGAATTGTCCCAACAGGATCTAGAGTTGGCCGCGGTATTGTTCGCATAAAAAAAATTGGCGACACTACTTGTATGGAGATAATACTCAAATCTATACCAACGACAACAGTTGAAAGTATTTCTTCACCTAGAAATGGTTAGAACGTGTGAAGAATTACGACATAGACTTCCAGTACTACCCTTGAAAAGCAAACATGGTCGTTGAGGCACTAATTCAAAAAATTATGTACTTGTCAACCCTCATTACTAGGGTAGCAAGAGTACAAAGACATTTCGAGCGAGCTAACATAGTTGTAGTAGTTGAGGGAATCATATCACAGATGGCTCGAGTCATAGTAAAACCCACACTACGATAAGGATTATTAAATCCCAATGAGGGCACCCTAGCTTACAAAAGATTCTGAGTCAACTATTAGAGGGCTTAGTGGACTGATCGCTTATGATGTATATAATAAAATGATGTGTAAGTATACACTATCACAAGTAGTAAGTAATAAATAAATTATCAATTCCACAGAACTTATCTTTTTGGTTAATTTTATCCTTGAAAATTAAGTATGTTTTTTTGGTAACATTCAAATGAGTGTTGGTGATTTTGACTAATTAAACAAAACTAAAGTAGAGTGCCACTGCTGTCGAAAAACAGAAAATGATGAGAAAATCAACTATAATGAGGAAGGTTTGGCTAAGAGAGATTAAATAGATAAGTTGTTGAGTTTTTCGTAGATTTTAGTTCCTTTTAATAGATTCTCAAGCCCACTTCCAAGGGTGATTCATTATTTCCATAATCGTTTTTAATTTCTATTAACAAGGCTCTAGGAGAAGAATTATTCATAACCCTTATATTACCTCCAAGTCTCCTTGCAATGGAACTAGAGTATTAAGGAGAATTTCATTGCTCCCTCCCGAAGAAGAGAACAACTATGTATGTAAAATAGCTCCCCTATAAAGTTTAGCTCTCCATACAAATTGAATTAAACAAAGGAACCCACATCTCAATCATGTAAAATTGATAGAATAAGAAAAGAGAATAAGTAGAGAGTTATCTCGCTTTGTTGCTCTTTTTCAATGGAAGTTCCCTTCCTTTGAGCTCTCATGTCCACCTCTTTGCCCTAATCTATGCTTCTGGGTCTTCTTTTCCTTCTGTTATCAACAGTTGCTAGATTAGAGGTTTCTTCTTCTTCTCTGGTTTCACAGTAGTAGAGGCTGCTTGAAGAAGAATGAAGTTTCATGTTATAAATTTTAAGTGGATTACAATTTAGAGTAATTTAGAGTAATCTTTGTGTCTTGGCATTGTTTTGGTGTGTGATAAGCTTACTTAATACATGTTATTAAAGTGGTCTCCTAATTACTTAAAAGAAAAGGTCTCACCACGAGCTCATTCTAATTTAGAGAAGCATCCAAATTACTTATTAATCATAAGATAGTAACGAGGTTGCTTAAGGGCTCATTCTAAAGTTTATCAATGGATAGTAACCTAATTGCTTAATAAAGTGCTAACTTTGAGCTCCTCTTGGGTTAGGGAAGTCACCATGTTGCTTAAAACCCAAGGACTATCCTAATGGTCTACATGAGATAGTATCCTCATGTCTTAACAATCAAGTGGCATTTCCATAATACCCATATGAGTTTCAAAAGTATATTTTTTAATTAAAAAAACCGTTATCAAACATGGTTATATTTTTATTATAAACAATAAGAAGAACTCGTTACCAAACATGTTGATAATGCTCTCATTTACAACAAGAATATAAAATATTGAAAGGTCATCCTTGTTCATCAACTTTAAATATAAAGGACTATTGCATTACACTTTAGAACACACGGTTACTGCCAACGACAGATTGTTAACTAAAATGAAAATAACTAAAATACTACTAATAATAAATAAAGACATTTGTTAATATGCTGGTTACGTATCCCAGTATAAAGATAACATGTTTCTTTCATTTAAGTGGGAGTAATAGACAATTAAACCTAATTTTACTCGTATATAAGTGGAACAAACTAAACTCAAATATTCTCATATTTACAAAATTAATTCATTTTCAACACTTCCTTAGTAAACTCAGTTTAGTTTGACCCATAAATGCTCCCACTAAACAAACAATTGGTCGTATTATGTTATGAGTCAAATATTATTTAGATGCATTTTGACCATTTGTAGATAAGGTATGAACTACTACCCTAAGCATAATTTAGTAGATACGGTATGAATTAAGATCAAAAAGTTTGACGGTTCAAGTTCTTATTCGTAAAATGTTGAACTTAATAAAATGAAAATTTAGAGACCTACTAGACATTGTCTTAAGTTTACGGACCAAATAGATATAAAGTTGAATGTTTTTCGGGGACTAAACGTATAATTTAGATAACTTTAAATGTCCAATAAGCTTTTAATCTTACATAATTTTATACCATATTTATTTGGTATGTTCCTACTACATCTTCCTTATATAACATTTAAATGTCCAGTAAAAAATATTATTAAATTTATTATGATTTTATATTTTTTTAATAGAAATTATATTAGAAAATGTAAATAGAGGGGTTATTTTAGTGTTACTTAAACCTGGAGCAATTTGATCGATTAAGGGCCTTAACTCACTGTTTTTTGTGTTTTCCTTTCATATACACTTAATTCATACTTGATTTAACATTCATACAAAAATCCAAGTTATTGCTACAAGTATTTCTTAAGAAAAGTCCAAGATTGCTCCTGACCTTATCGTTGATGTTCGGGACCTCTATTTTCGAGCTTTCGATATTCAAATTAATGCTAAAATCACTACTGCTTTCGATATTCAAGTTTTGATATTCAAATTAATGCTAAAATCACTACTGCTAAAATCACTACTATTTCCGAGCTTTCGATATTCAAGTTTTGTTTTAGATATTTTGAAAACTCGTAAGATTAATGCTAAAATCACTACTGCTTCTAAATCTTGAATAACATTCTAGTTTCCCTTGGTGCATGGGTTGATAGAATTGAAATCTAAAGAGTCCAGTCGATCTCGGCTTGGATTCGGCCAAATCGGCATGTGCAGGTTGGACTCCAATTGGATTCATCTTTTATTACTTTACTAATTTTAGCTTCTTTTATATTATTTTATTTAGATTTTTTTATATATATATATTTTAAATTTCTCATACCTCAACTTTTTATACTATTTTTAAAATATTCATACACTTTATACTATTTTTAAATACATATATTATAATATGAATGGGTTTCTTTTTCATTTTAAGAATATGGTTTTATTGAATATAATTTATACGTACATTTAGGTTATTTAAAAAAGAAATATATATAATATTTAATGTTCATAGAATATACCTATATTTGAAAGTATATAATGTTTCAGTGTTCATCTTCCCACATTTCAAAAGGATTTGTCCTCGAATCAGGAAAATTATCACCTACATCAAAAGGACTCAAGTCAACAATATTGAAAGTAGAACGTACTGAAAATTCTCCGAGAAGATCAATTTTATAGGCACTGTTCTTAATTCTTTTAAGGACTTGATAAGGGTCATTCCCCTCTTTGATGTAACTTGGTCTTTCTTTGAGATGGGAATCGCTCTTTGCGAAAATGTATCCAAACCCAATCACCGAGTTAAAAAATAATTTCCTTCCGTTCTTTGTTAATTCTTGAAGCAACCCTTCACCTCTTTGTGCAATACTTTGATCAAATCTGCCTTACTTGTGGCTGCTTCACTCACAAAAAATATTAGAAGGGATAGGGAAAGCAAATCAAGAAGAGTAAGTGGAATAAATTGATAAAGAACTTCAAAAGGAGAACAATGAGTTGTACTATGAATTTCTCTATTATATGCAAACTCTTCAAATGGCAAACTTTCGTCCCAAGACATAATATTCTTGTAAATAATAGCCCATCAGTCTACACGTCAGAGGATGACATGTAGTTGAAAACAACAACTTGGTACCTAACTTACCCTACAATACATTCAAAAAGTGACTTAAAAGTTTAACGTCCCTATCTAACAATTATTCTTGGGTTTCCATGTAATGTTACTACTTCCCTATATAATAAGCCAGCAACATGCTTTGCATCATCCCTAAATAATTATTCTTGGCTACAAAACTTGTCAACATCGTGCTTCATCTTCGGTCAAAAGAAGCGTTCATGCAACATATTATAAGTTTTATTAATTCCAAAATGTCCCATTAAGCCACCACCAAATTAGAGTAGCTCCAAAGATAAACTAACAACCCTTGTTTAACCTATTCAAGTAAGTGACTCTATTATTTACTTGGTTGGATGAATTGTATTGCGTATTATAACGCATACGTGTGACCCTTGAGCATGTCATAATTATGATTGTTATGCTATCCAATGTTGTGTTATGCCATGTTTATAAGCTAGACTATAATGTGACTATACTATGTTGTAATAATATGTTATTATTGATGATAATCTATGATGTGTTATGACGTGTATATGAAAGATTTTATAAGAATTATGTATGCATAATTACGTTATAAATGGAATGGAGGTTTGACTTGCATCATAAATTTATGTCATTATTTTAACGCATGGGAACCTCATGAATTTTTGTGTGTCATATGCATCATGATACTTTTCTATTATGATTAGTACAAATATGTACTTTACGACTTACGACAATTATGTTCGTCATGATGTTACGCAGGCCCTTTCCCTCCATGGTGTATGAAAGCACATTAGCGAGTGCTATTCATTGAGACAGGCTTAGGCGGTACATGAGGCCTCAGTTCGATCCTTGTGCTCTTGGTTCGGTCGTGCGTAGCAAAGTACTATACATCCACCCATGCGGGAACTAGAAAGCTACCTAAGGCAATGCCATGTTATTTTTTAAATAATAGAACCTATCATATCACATGTGTTTGTATTTCTAGACACCAAATGTGCAATTACTTACTACGTATTTCTTAAACTACTTAAACTACGTAATACTCTTATTTTTCAGGTATAGGTTAGGCATCAACGTACGGATGGCGACGCCGCGACAAAAGCCATGTTACTAGAGGTAGGGTAGACACAATTTATGTCTATTTAGTAGTCCTTAGGTTAGTTCAGGTCAATGTTTTTATTTTTCATTATTTTATCTAAACTTCACATGATTTATTTTTTGCATTATTGTTTTAAAGATTTTATTAGGAACGTGAGAGCCCATGACACCTTTTATGAAATATTTTATATGAATATTTGGGGTACACATTAATCGCTGTAGTAACAACTTTACTCTAGTATGTCATGTGAAAGGGACCCTCACCTCATGTTTAAAGAAGACCTAAAATTAGAGGAAAAATGTGAATGAAGCTTGAGTTCCCCTTAGTGCTTGTCATGAGCGTGTCAAGCACTCCCACACCTCGATAAGTGGCATCATTCACAAAAAAAAAAATAATAATAATAAAAATAATAATAATGTAGAAAGAGGTGAATATGAGAATACTCGGTAAGATAGATAGAGGTAAGATTTGAAACTCCGGCCAAGCCAAACCCACAAAGATCGACGTCAAAACCATCATGTTTTGCCACAAAAAGAATCGTGGAGGTCTGTACAAACATCAAGGACGGGTTTCGGCATCTCATACAAGTCGTACACCGTCGGAAGAGGAAAAGAGAATTTCAAGCTTTTGGGACCATCACATATTTGAGAATTTCAGGCCTCTTATCTGCCGCAAATCTCAAATAAATATTTCAGCATTTGGTGTAAAATTATTTAGCAGTGATGGATCTTCAAACAAATTACCTTCGTTTTACATAACATTGAAATTATTTAGCAGCGATGGATCTTCAAACAAATTACTTTCGTTTTACATAACATTGAAATTATTTAGTAGTGATGGATCTTCAAACAAATTACCTTCGTTTTACATAACATTGTGTTCCCACAACCTCTTTTTATCTCATGACCTTGATGATGATAAATAATTATGAAAAGTAACATGAGACGTAACAATTTACTTATTACTTTCTACTTGTTATAGTGTATACTTGCATATATTCTTCTGAATTTGACATCATATTATTATATACACCCACATCTGAGCTGGAAGAAGGAGGAGCCCTGCATTAGGAACCGTCACCGCCGCCAGCAGCTGCACCCCCTGAACCAGTAAAGTTTGCAACACCACGGACTACGGATTCGACGCTGGATGCCGATAACGACGATGATCTGGTAGCCAGGTACCGGAGGATGGACGACCTAGTGGGAGGAGGTGATATTTCAAATGTTGCAAACCATTGGGAAATTTCATGGACTACCGTCAGAAGATCCACACCTACATCTAAAGTGATTTTTGGGAGTTAGTGACTCATTTAGATTCCAAGGAGTCGACCAAAATGTGATTAGCTTATTCTTTGAGAGATGGTTATAAGTCATGGTTGAATACTTTAGCATCAGGAACAATTGACTCTTGGAATAGTCTAGCAGAAAAGGTTTGATCAAATATTTTCCAACCACTAGAAACACACGGTTCAGAAATGAAATTGTTGCTTTTCAAACGTTTGAAGATGAAACTTCAAGAGAAGCTTGGGAAAGATTCAAGGAAATGCTTAGAAAGTGTCCTCACTATGGATCACCTCATTTTATACAAATGGAGACTTTCTACAATGGATTGAATATTGCTATTAAACAAGTGGTGGATGGTTCTGCCAATAGAGCTATTTTGTCAAAGACAAGCAATGAAACATATGAGATTCTAGAAAGAATAACATCTAATAATTGTCAATGGGCTGATGTGAGGAGTAATCTAGGAAAGAAGACCCGAGGAGTACTTGAAGTTGAAGCTTTATCTTTTATTAACGCTCAATTAACTTTAATGACTAATATCTTACAAAATCTAGCATTGGACAAGGCTTAGTGACCAAAGCACCAGTCCAAGCTGCTGTAGTAATGACCCAGACAACAATTGAATCTTGTATATATTGTGAAGACAAACAGACAACAATTGAATCTTGTATATATTGTGAAGACAAACACACTTTTGATCAATGTTCAAGAAATCTAGCCTCAAATTTTTATGTGGGGAATCAAGCTAGTCAAGACAACCCGAAAAATAATCACTTCTCAAATACTTATAATCCGTGGTGGAGAAACCATCCAAATTTCTAATGGAATGGACAAAGCTCATAAAACCACCACCCAAGGGAAAGGAACTAGTCAAGCTCTAGGTTTTGGATTACAAGATCAATTGGCATATGATCCTCAATAAGCCACCACCCAAGGGAAAGGAACTAGACAAGTTCAACACACACTTGGAACATCTCTTGAGAGCCTAATAAAGGAATATATGGTGAAAATGATGTTGTGATACAAAGTTAGCAAGCATCATTGCAAAATTTGGAAATTCAAGTAGGTTAATTCACAACTGGGTTACGAAATAGACCTCTTCGCAAGCTGCCAACAGACGCCGAAACACCAAAAAGAGAAGGCAAAGAGCAATGTCAAGCAATAGAGTTGAGAAGTGGGAAAGAAATACCAAGCAGGGGATAAAAAATTAAAGGACACAATGATAGTCACTCTCAAGAAGTTACTGTATAGAAAGAGTACAACAAAAATTATGCAGAAACTACTGTACAGAAAGAGCAAATAAAAAATTATGCAGAACCTGTGTAGTCTCCTAAAATGCAAACAACATTTAGTAATGGACAAGAAAATAGAACATACACACCAACACCAAATTTTTCACAAATAATGAAAAGAAAGAAAGAGGAAGCCCACTTTGATAAGTTTATAGATATTTTGAAGGAAATTCATATAAACATACCCTTAGTGGAAGCTTTGAAGCAAATGCCAAATTATGTAAAAATCTCGAAGGATGTGCAATATTGAAAAACAAGATACCACTAAATGAAGAGTGTAGTGCAATATTGAAAAACAAGATACCACTAAAAGAGAAAGAGTGTAGTGCACTAAATGTATAGTGTAGTGGATCTTATTTTTCCGCATTGCACTAAACTCTTCATTCAACACTATTAACTTGAATTCTTAAAATTTTCTTCGATTAGTGAGAATACCCTTCAAGAATTTGACATAGTTTGTCATTTGTTTCAAGGCTTTCACTAATGGTATGTTTATATGAATTTCAAAAAATATATCAATGAACTTCTCGAAGTGGCCTTCCTCCTTCTTTCTTTTTATTCTTTGTAGAAAATGAGGTTTTGGTATGTATGTTATGCCCTCTTTTTCACTGTTGATTGTTGTTTGCGTTTTAGAAGACTACACTATTTCTGCATAATTTTTGCTATGCGTCTTCTGTCCAACACTTTTCAACTTTCTCTACTGTATGTTAGCTGTCTCTAGGGATGACTGTTACATATTTTCTTAATTTCACCTACCTTGTTGGGTATTTCTTACTGTTCAATTCTATTGCTTGACATTGCTCATTTTCTTCTCTTTTTGGCTTTTTGGTATCTGCTAACAGCTTACCAAGAGGTCTATTTCGTAACTCAGTTGCTAATTGACCTACATCAACTTCTAAATTTAGCAAGGATGCTTGCTGACTCTGTATCATAACATCTTTTTTTGCCATATATTCCTTTATTAGACCCTAAAGCGATGTTCCTGGTATGTGTTGAGCTTGGTTAGTTTCTTTCTCTTAGGTGTTGGCTTGTTGCGGACCATATGCCATTGATTTTGTAATCCAAAACCGTGAGGATAATTTGCTGTAGGTGATAGTTGTTGATTGTATGAGGTTTGTCTCTTCCATGAGAAGTTTGGATGGTTTCTCTAACCTGTGTTATAAGTGTTTGGGAAGAGATTATTTTTCTCGATTCCTTGACTAACTTGATACCCATATAAAAAATTGAAGTCGAATTACTTGGACATTGATCAAAAGGGTGTTATTCTCCCAAATATACACAAGATTTAGTTGTTGTTTGACTCATTATATAGTAACAGACGAGAATGGTACATTAGTCATTGAGCCTTGTACCTATGCTGGATTTTATAGAATATTAGTAACAAAAGCTAATTGATCGTTGATAAAGGTCAAAGCATCAACTTCAAGTACTTCTTAGGTGTTCTTTCCCAGATTGCTCCTCACATCAGCCTCTTGACAATTGTTAGATGCTATTCTTTCAAGAATCTCATAAGATTCATTGTACGTCTTTGATAAATTAATTATATTAGCTAAAGCATCCGCTAATTATTTATTAGCAACATTCAATCAATGGTAGAAAGTCTCCATTTGGATACAAGTAAAAAGTCTCACTATCCTTGCAAAATTTGAGATATTAATTTTACTAACTCAACAAGCAAATGAACCATATAATTAGTTGTTTATTTGATTTTTAGATAACTGCGTCAAAAAAATCAAGACATTACTTAGATAACTAAGAAAAAAATAAAGACAATACTTAGACCTCATTTAGAATAGGATGTTTTGCATTTCATTGTTTTAAATCATTTGTATGTGTTTTTATTTTCTCTAAATTTCAGTACTTCGTATTTAAACACGTAAGACCATGACTGTGTTTTCCAGAGAAGAAGTTGCTTTAAGCGTTTTCGAAGTTTATGTAATAAATGATGTTCAATTTAAGAGTTATATTTTCATATTAAAGATGAGCATGAGACGTTAGTAGCAACTCTGAGTATGTAGAAATTCCTGAGAGGTCCTCCGGGAAGACATCCATAAATACATTTACTATGGGTACTGTATCTATGGGTTTTTCCTTTCCTTTTGTATTTACTGCACAGGCTAGAAATGGCCACCCATCTTGTTGTATCAGGCGCCTCGCTTTCATCATCGATATTATTTTTGGGGTGGTACCTGTGGAGGTTCCTTTAAACTTAAAGGTAAGTCCATTGGGCGGTGTGAATATCACCTCCTTCTTATGGTAGTCTATGCTAGCAAAGTTTTCAGCTAATCAGTCCATTCCTAATATGACGTCAAAATCCGTCATATCCACTATCTTTAAGTCCAGTGGATGGTTTGTCCACCTATTACCACTTGTCCGTCCTTTACTCTATTTTTCGTAACTATGTCTACCCCTGCTGGGGTACCGACTGACAATGCATGCATTAAGAGTTCTACTGCAAACTTTGCTTGCTTAACAAATGGTAAAACAACAAAGGAATGGGTAGAACCAGAATCAAACAATGTCAATGCAAAGTGTCCTAGTATAGAAAGCGTACCTGTCACCACGGTGCCAGATGTTCCCGCCTCTTTACTGGTCGTTACATATGCCCTGGTCTGTGGGCGGGTTTGTATGGTGGGCTCTCGGATGACCGGTCCTCTAAGGGGTTCCCTTGGATTTCCTGAGCAATTTGTAGGGCAAGTCTGGCCACCTGACCTGCATGACCACAGATAAAACACATACTTGAGCCTGCCAAACATCTCCCAACATGTTGTTTTCCACAGTTACGGCACATGGGCTTCTCCATTGCTAGGTATCGGCCTATTGGGGGTGGAGCAGGTGGCCTACTCTAATATCGAGGTCTCTGGGACGGTGGTTGGAATTCTGTGGTATCGACCTCGACAGGGCGTTTCCTTCCTGTGACGACCGTTGGCTCCATTTTCTTTTCCTCTGGGGTACCTCTAGGGCCTTGGCCGTCCTTAGGACCTCTTCATAGGTTTTTGGGTTAAAGGCCTCTAACATGCGGCGGGTTTTCAGATTCAATCCTAACACAAATTTTTCTGTCTGTTTCTCTTCAGTGTCAGCTAAAGACGGTGCAAACCTTCTCAATCTCATGAAGTCCTGATCGTACTGATCCACCGTGCGATCACCTTGGGTTAAGTGTCCAAAGTTCTTCCAAGCTAGAGCTGCATAGAGTTAGAAACCCTAAGTTCGTTTGTCCATCACACTGTCTCGACATTTGATACAAAATTTATCCAAATTTTGATCCGTTAGGCAATCTGCTCATTAGAGACACTACATACATTAAATCCAGCCTTGTTGTAGTTAGATACATAAGGCTTACAATCAATTGTTTATACATGGTAGCATTGATCTTGGCTCCTTCTTCATCCTTTGTTAGTCTAACCACAGGAACAATAGGGTTTTTCACGGTATTACTTTTTTCCATCCTAAACTTCTCCAAAACTTCTTTTGCATACTTTCTCTGACTAATATAAATGCCTTCAGAATTTTGTAAAATCTCTACACCGAGAAAATATTTCATATTTTCCAAATCAGCCATTTCAAATTCAAGTTTCATATAATTCTTGAACTTAACAAACATGCTCTCATCATTACCAGTAAAAATTAGATCGTCAACATATAGACTAACAATCAAAATTTTACCTCCATCTCCTGTTTGTATGAATAAAGTACGGTCACAATTGCACCTCTCAAATCCTTCTTTGACAAAATGTGCTTCAATTCGACTGTACCATGCACGTGGGGCTTTTTTAAGGCCATATAATGCCTTCTTCAATTTGTATACCTTGTATTCTTGACTTTTTTTTCTCATAACCTTTTGGTTGCTCAACAAAGACGGCTTCTTTTAATTCTCCATATAAGAAAGCACTTTTCACGTCAAGCTGATACACGTTCCAACTATTCCGAGCTGCTAAAGCAATTATCATTCGAATAGTATCCCACCTAGCCACAGGTGCAAACGCCTCGGTATAGTCTATACCATGTTGTTGTGCGTAACCTTTTGCTACCAACCTAGCCTTATACTTGTCAACTTCGCCATTTTCATTGAGTTTGGTTTCGAAAACCCACTTTACTCCAATCTTCTACATTCCTTTAGGCAAATTTGTCAACTACCAGGTCTCATTTCGTTCGATGGCTTCTATCTCGAAGTCTATTGCAGCTCTCCATTTTGAACTTTTAATAGCTTCTTCAAAGGTAGTCGGATTTGTAGTTGAGGTTAATAGAACTATATTGTTGTGCTCAGCTTCTTCATAAAATTTTTCCCCGCTCACATAATCTTCCATCCATAATGGTGCTCTTCTATTCCTCACTTCAGCAGTGATTTCTTTAGATGTTGAGGAATTTGATTCAGATGACTCACTGAAAGATATACTAACTTCCCCTTCTTCTTCTGCTGTTGTCTCCTCTTCAGATTCTTCTTCACTTTGGTCATATTCGCTTCCTTCTATATTACTATCTTCTCATTCGAGGGTATCAAGTCTAGCTTCTTCATTAGTTTTCTCCCAATGATAGCATTTGTTTTCTTCAAAATATCACATCTCTACTTACAACTATCTTCTTGGACACTGGATCATAGAGTTTGTATGCTTTAGACTCTTCATTCATCCCTAGAAGTACACGCTGAAAACTTTGATCATCTAACTTCTTTCTCTTACGCTTGATACATGAGCATTCCCAATAAATCTAAAAACTCGAAAATAATCAACATTAGGTTTTATGCCAATTCAAGCCTCCTCAAGAGTCATATCTTTCACGACCACTGTAGGACTTCTGTTTAGTACGTGCATTGTCCAGTTTACTGCTTATGGCCAGAAATTCTTTGGAACTTGCTTCTCTGATAATATACTTCTAACCATGTTCATAATTGTTCTATTCTTGCGCTTAGCTACACCATTTTGTTGGGGAATGTAGGCTGCAGTAAGTTGTCTATTGATACCATTAGTTTTGCAAAAATTGTTGGACTCATGAGAGGTGAACTGTCCACCCCGTCTGTGCGTAGACAACGAATAAAATCTCCAGTCTCTTTCTCAACAAGATTTTTTATATTCTTGAAGATGGTAAAGACTTCAGAGTTTCCAGCAATAAAATATATCCACACCTTGCGGCGGTAATCATCAATAAAACTTATAAAACACTTCTTACTGTTGGAAAGAGGTTTGATGGGTCCATAAATGTCTGCATGTACCAGTTGCAGTCTTTGTGTTGCGCTCCATAAACTTCTCTTTGGAAATGCGTCCCTATGTTGCTTTCCCACCATGCAATCAGTTTAGGGGAGAAATTGTTAAAGATAGTCATACTAACTTTTTCTCAACACCGCCATCTTGAAATTAATTTCAAGCTTCACAGATTGTCGGAATTCCTCGTCAAAATCTGAGAACCATTCCTTGTTTGCACACATATGATTGCTACACCCCGAATCAAGGAACCAAACATCTTCCCTCCTTAATTGATTGAGCTCCACATATGACATCAACAAGATTTCTTCTTCATCCTCAAGCTCAGCATAATTTGCTTTTTTTTCCCATTGAGGACACTCATATCTAAAGTGTCCTAACTGATGACACTTATAACATTCAACGGTAGTTTTTTTGTAATGGATGCCTACCTCTTCCTCTTCCTCTACCTCTTCCTCGAAAAACTTCATGACCTCGATCAACTCCTCTTCCACCGAATCTGGTATCATATGTCACCTTTAGTGCTTGTTCATCACTTACACGTCCATGCAGTCTTTGCTCATGTACCAGTAAGCTACTTTGCAATTCTTCAATTGTTAAAGTGTCTAAATTATTAGACTCTTCAATCAAACATATAACATAGTCAAATCTTGATGTCATTGGTCTCAAGTTTTTTTCAATAATCACAACTTGTTTTATGTCTTTGCCATGAATTTTCATATTGTTTGCAATGGTGAGAGTTCGAGCAAAATATGCATAAACACTCTCACCTTCTTTCATTTGTAGGACTTCAAACTCTTTCCTAAGAGCTTGGTGTTGAGCTCTTTTGACTCCTGTGGAACCCTGGTACTTCTCCTTCATAGAGTCCCAATTTTTTTTTTTTTTTTTTTTTTTTTTTTTTTTTTTTTTTTTTTTTTTTTTTTGCAGTATCTCTATTAAGGTTCGTTTTCATAATAGTTCGATCAATCGCTTGGAACAAATAATTCTTGACCTTCAAGTCTTTCAGCTTCTGGTCTGCAATTGTTTTTTGTTGTGCGTCGGTAATCTCTACTCCTTCTGCTGCGGCAGGGATTCCGGTCTCCACCAAAGACCAATATTCCTTTGAACGAAAAAACTTTTTCATAAGCATAAACCAATGATCATAATGGCCATCAAACTTAGGAATTGCCGGTTGACGAACTTGATTTCAGCTGACATATTTTGAATCTCTTTCAGCTCACTCTTTAAAGAAAAAAACTGAAGTTTCTTCTTCTCATAATCAGGCCTTGCGATGTGGCTCTAATACTTGGAAACCTTAATTTCATTATTTGGAGAGAGAGTTTTGTCTGAACTTTGACTCGTTAGAGCTTTAAAGAATTATGAACCCAAAGTTCTTCCTTACAAGAGCTTGTCTTAATGCTTGTGTACAAGTTAGTCCGTTTCAGAGTTCGGACAATAGTTCTCCCAAAGTTCGTCGTTTCAGACCCTTTTCGAGCTTCAGAGAGTTAGAAACCCAAAGTTTGTCCTTTTAGGAGTGCTACAAAATCAAAAGTTCGTCCTTCCTAGAGTTCATCTAGAAGTTCATGCCAAAGTTTCTCCAAACTTGGACCCATCACAGCTTTGGAGGGCTAGAGACCTAAAGTTTGCTGCCTTTAGAGTTCGCCAAAACCAGGGGCCTAGTATGTCTTCGGATGGTTTTGAAATAAGAAGTTCATCATTTTCAGAGTTTGTCTCAATATTTGTGCTGATGTACGTTGAAACGAAGACTTGTAAGAGCTCTATTGTGCAAAAGTTTATTTTTTTCAAAACCTGTCGAAGCTTTGGAGGGCTAGAGACCCAAAGATCGTTGCCTTCAAATTTCGCCAAAAACATGGACTTGTAAGTCTTTGGAGGGTCTTGAAACCAGAAGATTGTCCTTTCTAGAGTTCGTCTTGACAGTTGTGCCAAAGTTCGTCGAAACATGGACTTGTTTGAGATCTATCGTGCTGAGAATCAAAAGTTCATTTTTTCCACAGTTTGTCTTGATTTTTGGACCAAAGTTCTTCCAAAACAGAGCTTCAGATTGTTAGAAATTAAAAGTTCGTCCTTCCGTCATACTATCTCAGCGTTTGGTCCAAAGTTCGTTCAAATGTCGATTCGTTTGGCATAGAAACCTGAACTTCGTGATTTGAAGAGTCCGTTTCATCTAGAATTTGACGTGTTAGAATTTTAGAGAGGTAGGAACCCAAAGTAAATCCTTTCTAGAGCTTGTCTCGACGCTCGTGTACATGTTAATCCTTTCTTGATTTCAGACAGAGATTTGTCCAAATTTCATCCTGTCTAACCCTTTTTTAGATTTGGTGAGTTACAAACCCAAAGTTTGTTCTTTTTGGAGTCTTTCTTAGCGTTTGGACTGAACTTTGACCCATTAGATGTTTGGAGGACTGCAAACTCAAAGTTTTCCCTTCCTAGAGTTCATCGTCGATATTTTTGAGAGTTAGAGACCCGAAGTATGTTGCCTTCAAAGTTTGCCAAAACCTTGGGCCTGATAAGTCTTCGGAGGGTTTTAAAATCAGCAGTTCGTCCGTTCGAGAGATTGTCTCGACATTTGTGTCAAAATTCGTTGAAACATGAACTTGTTAGTGCTCTATCGTGCTGGGAGCCAAGTTTTTCTTGATGTTTGGACCAAAGTTCTTCCAAACTAGAGCTTCTAAGAGTTGAAAACCCAAAATTCGTCCTTCGATCACACTGTCTTGACGTTTGGTCCAAAGTTCATCAAAACTTAGATCCGTTAGGCTTAGAAACCTAAACTTCATGGTTTAAAGAGCTCGTTTCATTTGGATTTTGACCGTTAGTGCTTTGGTGAGTTTGAAACCAAAAGTTCGTCGTTTCAGAACTTGTCTCAACGCTTTTGTACAAGTTAGTTCTTTTTTACACTTTTTGAGCTTTGAAGAGTTAGATACCAAAGTTCATCCTTTATGGAGTCCGTCTCAACGTTTGGACAAAACTTCGACTCATTAGAGGTTTAAAAGATCACAAACCAAAGTTTGCTCTTCTTAGATTTTGTCTCGAAGTTCGTGCCAAAGTTCGTCTAAACTTGGACCCATTTTCATAGACTTGTTCATGTCTATTGGTGCCATGTTGGAGACATTGGCATGTGTGTCTTTTACCGCTGTCATATACATAGCATTACCAAAAAGTTTCTGTCGACGCATCCGTGATGTAACCTCGACGTCAGGGCTATCCTATCCGAACTAATTAGTTTGAAGACATTATTGATGTTTTAAAATTTTGAAAAGCAAATTTCATTAGAATTGAAACTTTAACCTCCGAAAAGATAACGAGCATTTTTATTCATAAAATTATTTATTGAAATTGAATGAAAGTCGGAGTGCATTATTTCCAATAATACATTAACCGGAAGCCCTTGCGAGATCCAAAATATAAGTAAATACCTTGGTCTCTAATTGTCCAAGTGCAGTTATGATGAATACATTGATCATTAAACCAACTCCCTCCTTGTGGCCAAAAAACATTTCCACTAACTTGTCCATGTTTGCTGCTAAAATGGCACCAAAACAACGTAGAAATCCAAAAAATTTCTTTAAAACTCCAGTTGTAATTATCTCCGGTGCGGAGTACGCTCGCCCAGATCGTCATCTTTTGACTTGCAATGAACAATTAGAGTTGAAGTAGTCATCTCCTTTAAAATAGTCACTTTCCATTTGGTGAACGGCCATTGTTGTTTAGATTATGCAAAAGAAAATCTCTCAAATTGTTTGATGTCAAAGCAACCAACACGATTAAACTGAATATGCTTAGAGACTTCATGTTCTTCTTGAAGATCTCTCACCCTTTTCTACAAAGTATTTGGATTCTATCTCTTATATATATATACATACAAATAGTATTTTAGTTATGGGAGAATATCTTCCCTACCAAGGTTTAAAAGGTAAGGTGACCTACAAAACTTTCTTAATTTTCTCAACCCTCTTAGCGGTTAGCTTTTGTAACAACTAATTTAATATTTTATTAGTTCCTTTTATGTAAGTTTAAAGTTGGACCATTCATTTTTGTATGTATTAAAAAAATTGATAAAGAATTAAATTTATGGATGGTATTTTTTAGAAGTTTATTAAAAAGTAATTTTTTTTACCAAATGAAAAAAAAAATTGAGTTTTAATCTTTTTTATCCTTGTAGTCAAGGTAAAAAAGTATAAGAATGATAAAAAAAAAAAAAAAAAAAAAAAAAAAAAAAAAAAAAAAACTATTTTTTTTTGTAGCAACTTAATATCTCTAATGAGAAGGTGTTGTATGCCAATCCATCACATTTGGTAGCACCATGTTACTGGCATCAACATACATAGCTTTTGTTGACATTGCATGCATTGCACTAACGAAGATCTCTACCGACATATTCATGAGAGAGCTTCGATAGAGAGTTACCTTATATGTTATTGTGATTACACTTTAACAATGGAAAGAATGTATCACTTAAAACTATCAAGTCAGAAAAGGAGACATTTTGAAGGAGGAGAGTTTTTTATAACGTGTGGGTTTTTTTATGCTAGTATCACTGTCATACTTTTTATTTCAATAAATATGAAAGAGAAGAACCTTTGACCCTAAAACAAATGAGTATTTTTATTCCTAGCTTGGGATTGATGGGATAAAGCAAATGAAAAATGGATTCCATCTTTTTCAAAGATACATTAATTTTTTGGAGTTGGTAGTGTTGGGTGAATGTCCCAGCTAATTTAGGGAATTATCATGGGTTTATAATCAAAGAATACTATCTTCATTGGTACGAGGCCGTTTGGGGAATACCAAAGCAAAGCCATGAGAGTTTATTCTCAAAGTGGATAATATCATACCATTCTGGAGAGTCGTGTTCATCTAACATGATATTAGAGCCATGCCCTAACTTAGCCATGTCAATAGAATCCTCAATTGCCCACAATTGAAATATGTCAAAACAAATAACTGAAGTGGAAGAACAACTTGAGGGAACTTGAAGCGGAAGAACAATTTGAGGGTACTTGAAGGGAGACAGCTTTGCTCTTCCCAGAGTTCCTCTCGAATTTCATGCTAAAGTTCGTCCAATCTTGGACCCGTCAGAGCTTTGGAGGGCTAGAGACCTAAAGTTTGCTGCCTTTAGAGTTCCCCAAAACCTGAGGCTTGGTATGTCTTTGGATGGTTTTGAAATAAGAAGTTCATCCTTTGTAGAGTTTGTCTCGATATTTGTGCTGAAGTTCGTTGAAACATGGACTTGTAAGAGCTCTATTGTTCAAAAGTTTATTTTTCAAAACGTGTCGGAGCTTTAGAGGGCTAGAGACCCAAAGATCAGATCACTGATCAGATCACTGCCTTCAAATTTCGCCAAAAACTTGGACCTATAAGTCTGTGGTGGGTCTTGAAACCAAAAGATTGTCCTTTGTAAGTCTTTTTGGTGGGTCTTGAAACCCCAGATACTCGTTCGTCTCCGCGACGTCGGGCCTTTTAGTCGCAGTGATGGAGAAGCTGGGGCACTCGACGGTGGCGTAGAGGAGTGAGCGAGCCTGCTCGAGATGGTCCCCATAAAGTGTGTATTTACATGCTTTGCATTTTCTTCTACGTGAACCTGAGACCTGTGTGTTATTAGGTCGACGCTCTATCCACTTGAGTTATTCAACTTGACTTTTGATAAAGTCGGCTCCTCTACCAGATATACCACTGGTGGATTAACCAAACTCTAATACCACTTGTTGACTTCTGACAATTGCGAGGAAATTGTCACTGAATAAAAATGGCTGAAGGAAATTTGTTGGAAGAAAAAGAAAATAACGGATGATTAATAGAGAGAGAGAAAGTATGTGCTGAAGACAAGATGAATTGTTATTTTCATTGGGTTGACATATTTAAATAATCATCCTATCCTAAAATTAGCAGTAGTAGCACAAATCTTGAGTCGGCCCAAATGGCGAGCATAAAATACGCTCTTCCGTTATATAGGGAGCCTTAATTTCGATATCCAAAAACTAAAAAAACAACGGACTAAGTTTAAGGAAACGTGTGAATAACCTAAATAAGGAAAAATCATAGCTTTTATGTAACATCGTTCGGCTTAGAAACCTGAACTTTGTGGTTTGAAGAGTCCGTTTCGTCTAGAATTTGACCTGTTAGAATTTTTTAGAGTTAGGAACCCATAGTTCATCCTTTCCAGAGCGTGTCTCGATGCTTGTGTACATGTTAATCCTTTCTAGAGTTCGAACACTGATTCACCTAAATTTCGTCCTTTCTAACCCTTTTTGAGCTTTGGTGAGTTAACCAAAAGTTCATTCCTTTTAGAGTTTGTCTCAGCGTTTGGACAAAACTTTGACCCATTAGAGGTTTAGAGGACCATAAACTCAAAGTTTGCCCTTCCTAGAGTTCATCTTCAAGTTGTGCCAAAGTTCGTCCAAACTTGGACCTGTCGATGCTTTGGAGAGCTAGAGACCCGAAGTATGTTGCCTTCAGGGTTCGCCAAAACCTTGGGCCTAGTAAGTCTTCGGAGAGTTTGTCTTGACATTTGTGTCGAAATTCGTCGAAATATGAACTTGTTAGTACTCTATCGTGTCGGGAGCCAAAAGTTCATTTTCTCCCGAGTTTGTCTTGATGTTTGGACCAAAGTTCTTCGAAACTAGAGCTTCAGAGAATTGAAAACCCAAAGTTCGTCCTTCCATCACACTATCTCGACGTTTGGTCCAAAGTTCGTCAAAACTTAGATCTAGTAGGCTTAGAAACCTAAACTTCATGGTTTGAAGAGCCCGTTTCATTCTGATTTTGACCAGTTAGTACTTTGGTGAGTTTGGAACCTAAAGTTTGTCCTTTCCAGAGCTTGTCTCGATGCTTGTGTACAAGTTAGTTTTTTCAGATACTTTTTGAGCTTTGAAGAGTTAGATACCCAAAGTTCATCCTTTCTAGAGTCCATCTCTTTGACAAATTAGAGGTTTAAAAGATCACAAACCAAAAGTTAGCTCTTCCTAGAATTTGTCTCCAAGTTCATGTCGTCCAAAATTTGACCCATTTGCTTAGATTTCTTCATGTCTATTGGGGTCATGTTGGAGCCATTGGCATGTGTGTCTTTTACCGCCGTCATATACATAGCATTATCAAAAAGTTTCTATCAACTCATCCGTGATAGTACTTCGACGTCAGGGCTATCCTATTCGAACTAATTAGTTTGAAGACACTATTGATTTTTTAAAATTTGAAAAAGAAAATTTGATTAGAATTTAAACTTTAACCTCAAAAAAGATAAGGAGCATTTTTATTCATCAAATTATTTATTGAAATTGAATGAAAGTCGGAGTGCATCATTTCCAATGATACATTAACTGGAAGGCTTTGAGATATACAAAATACAAGCAAATACCTTGGTCTCGACCTGCCCAAGTGCAGTTATGATGAATACATTGATCTTTAAACGAACTCCCTCTTTCGGGTCAAAAAACATCTTCACTAACTCATCGATGTTTGCTGCTAAAATGGCACCAAGACAAATGTAGAAATCCAAAAATTAATTTTCTTTAAAACTCCAATTATAATTATCCCCGGTGCAGAGTATGTGTTCGCCCAGATTGTCATCTTCTGACTTGCAATGAACCATTAGAGTTGAAGTAGCATCTCATTTAAAATAGTCACTTTCCATTTGGTGAACCATAATTGTTGCTTAGATTCGGTAAAAGAAAACCTCATCATATTGTTTGATGTCAAAGCAACCAACACTATTAAAAAGAATATGCTTAGGCCACCTAAACTTTCTTAATTTTCTCAACACTCTCAGAAGTTAGTTTGTAAAACAACTAATTTTAGATGATAATCCATTCAACTTTAAAGCAACTTTAAAGCAGCAAGTCACTATAGCTTAGAGAAAAGATCCTTTATTTGCTAAGGTTATGGGCCAACAAGAGTCTGAATGAGCAGAGGCTTGGGGTGGCAAAACCGTATGTGCCACCATCAGATGAGATCAAAAGGAAAATTCAATATGAAGCCCAGGAGAAAACATATAAGAATTATCCCGGAGCTACAAAGATGTATCAGGATTCGAAGACATGCTAATGGTTGCCTGGGATGAATAAAATATTGCAAAATACATCAGTAAGTGCCTAACGTTTTAATAAGTCTAGGCATTAAGGCAGAAGCCTCCTGGATTGCTACTACTTCTAAACGTGCCTCAATGAAAATGGGAAAATTTACCCATGAACTTCGTTACCAAATTACCTGAAACAAGAAAAGGATTTACGGTATTATGGGGCATGGTATACGGTTGACAAAATCGACACATTTCATATCTGGAAAGCCAACCTATTCAGTTGGTAGGTTGGCATAGATATATCTAAAGGAAGTCGTATGATTACATGGCGTACTAGTCTCCGTTGTGTCAAATAGGATGTTCAATTTACTTCTTAATTTTGGAAGAGCCTCCCGGAGGCATTGAGAATATAGTTCAAATTGAATAATACGTTTTACGTTATGTGCATGAGAATTGATTTTACTAGCCGTTAGGATACTCACTTGTGCCCATAGAGTTCACTTATTAATTATCAGGTGACTATTAAGATGACACAATTTGTTGCATTATATGGCGCTAGGTGTGAGACCCCAACATTTTGAGAGGAAGTAGGTAATCGAGAAATGTTGGGTCTAGAGATGTTATGATATGTGGAAGTCACTACAAGGGGAGTAAGATTTGGATTACCTTGTTGATCGAATATCTCAAGGCAAGAACATTGTTTGAAATTCGAATCCTTCCACAAGCAAGATCGATCATGTCTAGCTTGAATGATTCTTGTTGATCAAATATCTCAATGCAAGAACACTTGTTTGAGATTCGAATCACTCCATAAGCAAGATTGATTATATCGAGCTTGAACGATTCTACATGCAACCTAAACTACATAGAATTGCAAATAAACTTAGCCATTGGCTAAAGAAAGCAAAAATACTTCTTTTATATATTTTCCAAATCTACTTACAAATACATACATGGCTCTATATAGCCTTAAAATGAAACTAAAACTATTAAAGACATTACAAGAGTTGTAACATTCATACATAATAGTCATAATTAACAATGATGTAATTGTAACCTAAAGTAAATAAAAGTCTTAAAATACATTAATGAAATACAATAACTCTCTAAATGGTAATCAACCCAAAATTTATGAAATTTGATTATTCTTCTGTGACATGAATTGAAATATCTTTTCATAATTTCAACAATATTTTCTTCACATCTTCATTAAAGCATATTTTATGATTGATGTCTCTTGGTTCATATGAAAGGAGCTAGAAGTTTTAGTTTTTGCATATTCCTAATTACCTTAAAAAAAATGTTTTTTTTTTCAAACTTTGAGCATAATTGCATCTTTCTTTAATAATTATAATGGTACCATTTTAGTTTCTTACAATTTTCTAGGAAAGAATAGGACACTTCAAAGAAATTAGAAAATATAAATAAACTAATTGTAGTGATTTGAAGGCTACAATTAGTTTGTCCATGGCTATGAATTTCAGACTCGACTACTTGTGTTCGACTCAAATCGTAACCCGCACCCTATGCGTTTGACCCAAATCGAGATTCATACCAACTTTGTGCATGCAATCGCCTCTGCGCCTATGTAGCCGCACATGATATCTGTGCATGCGACCGCATTGTGCATATGTTGGTCCGTGACCAATGAATGTTACTTCTTTTCCGTTCATTTGACATTTATTTGTCTGGATTTAGATTTTGTTCAACTCGATCAATAAACAACTTCACTCAAACCCAATTAATTTCAAAACACACTCTACTCAAAACACTTTCAAAATTAAATAATATTTTAGGTTTTAACATTTTAAGGGTAACAAATTAAGACGAAAATAAAATATGTATAATAATTGGAAATGCGAAGGTTAATATCATGAAACGGATATATACAAAAAAAACTCATGTCAGATTTCCTAAAAAAAAAATAATAAAAAAAAATGATGGTCTATTGCAACTTTCTCATGTGAAACCACGGAGGTGGCACAAAATTTTTTAGTAAAAAAATATCATTAAAAATTATTTGTGATGCTCATAAAGAAAGAAAAAAAAAACATGTACAAGGAAAACGATCTTTACAAGACTAAGAAACCAAAGAAACTATGTAGAAACAGAGGGAAGAGATCAAGGAGAAGTACCCGAGTAATTTCAATATTAAGACACTTTTGAGGATGAAAGTTTCATCTTGACGTGTATGATGTATGAACGAAAAAAAATCAATAAAAAATAAATAAAAGAAGTGAAACTTTGTGTCACGTTGCTAAAGCTGAGAAGTGGCGGGTTGACCTCCACTATGAAAAAGGGAGGTCCCCCATTTCATTTGATCATCCTAAATGAACGGTTCGAGCCAGTCAGAGAGTATACTTTCTGACGTCTCAAGGCCAAATTTTTTGTTGATTTGCTCGGACTCTTTCCTCCTAGTTTCAATTTTTAGAAAGCGTTCAAAGTTTGTATGTATGACTACCTTCTGGCTAGTTAAATTTTTTGAATTGAGTTTAAATTATTTATGCATGATGAGGCCTAGTTTAAATTATTAGGAGTCAGTTTGTATGCCGCATTGGGCTTAGTTTAAATTATTGGGACTAAGTTTCTATGCAGTATTGGACTTAGTTTAAATTATTGGGAGTACGTTTTTATGCATTATTAGACGTAGTTTAAATTGTCAGGAGTAAGTTTTTATGCATAATTAGACTTGAGTTAAATTTTTGGAATCCAATTTAAACTATTTATGCGTAATTAGGCACAGATAATTGAAATCATTAGGAGTAAATTTTTATGCATAATTAGATTTAGCTAGTTTGTGCGTTATGAAACGTTATGTTGAAAGCTTGAAAATGTTACATTATGTCTTGTGAACTGCATGTATAGAATAATTTGAATTACACAAAGAACGATAAATAACATGAAATATAATCCCGATATAACCATGAACGATGTGATAACTGATATGAGAAATGGTATGATATCAATGAAATGATAGCGGGAGTTATATTTAATAATGTTGAAAATGGAAAAATATTGGGACCTCATGCATTAATGTGCGCTCATGCATTCGGGGATACCCGTATTCCTTCACGATGGTATGGACAAGGCAGGATAACTTTCATTATGTTTTACGTAATGTTGCCGTGACGGCTATCGTTTCTAACGGGTATCCAGCATAGAGAGCTACCAGAGCATGCTCGCCCGACAAGGAAAGGGGCCAGGGGTGTGTGAACCTACAGTGGAGATTGTACAATCGATCTCATAAACTTCCTCCTCAAGTTGTTAATAACCGCTTAATAACAAATCTAAACTTATTATAATAAAAAACTACTCAATAATTATCCTAAAATTGTTATAGGTTAATAACTTGTTTTGCTAAGTCAAGCTTATTAACTCACTTTCCAAAGGACAAAGTTTGAGTTTCAAACTCTCCAAAGCTCTAACAAGTCAAAATCCAGACGAAACGGGATCTTTAAACTACAAAATTCAGGATTCTAAGCCTAACGAATTGTATTTTGTTTGAACTTTGGACCGAACGTCGAGATAGTGTGAGGGATGGACGAACTTTGGGTTTCTAACTCTCTGAAGCTTTAGTTTGTAAGAGTTAGGAAGAACTTTGGTCCAAACATAGACTCTTGAAAAAAAGAATTTTTGGCTCCAGGCTATAACTGGCAAGCGCCAACAATGCTGAATTTGCAAAGTTAGAGGTCGTACTACGATCCATACAAACTTTCACAAATAAAGCTAACTTAACGAATGATTCCAACCAAGAGTTATTTAGATAGATGAATAACTGTTACATCTAACTTTGAATCTATGATGGTCACTCTCAGATCCTAACTCACGCAACAATTAGAAAGATAACACGTATAGGTTCCAAGAAACATAAGGCTTTTCTATTAAAAAATTATTATTAAACTTATACATTACATGCCTTTAAATATAAAAAATGATTAACCAAACATAATGGTAGTTGGTTACTGAGGACTTTGAATTAAAAGCTATTAAATGAAAAGGAAAGAAAATAAGACCTATAAACAGTTTTAAATGGTAGTTCAACTAGGAAAGACAAGAATTCTTCGAAGCACTTTCTAAAGTTAAGTGGTATTTATTATCACTCTATTCTCTTCTTGACTTTGTATACTAATATTATAAATATATTTGTACTAAAACATTGTATCTTCCTGTACATTGTCAAGCCTTTGAAGAAGTAATTAAAGGCCTATTGAATCCTCTTTTGTCTTGTTTCTTTTAATTGCTCATTCGGATATATGAAAATAATCAGTGGTTGGATTCATTTCACTAACAAGCCCATGTGTCAACGAACTTTGACCAAAATGTCGAGGCGAACTCTTGAAAAGACGAACTTTTTATTTGAAAACCCTCATAAGACTTACAAGGTCAAGGTTTTGGCGAACTCTAAAGGCAGCGAATTATGGGTCTCTAGCGCTCCAAAGCTCCGATGAATCTAAGTTTAGATGAACTTTGGCAAAAACTTTAAGACGAACTCTAGAAAGGATGAACTTCGAGTTTGTGAACCTCAAAACCTTTACTGGGTCGAAGTTTTATCTAGACGCTAAGACAGACTCGAGAAAAGACGAACTTTTGGATTCTAACTCTCCAATGCTCTCGAGAAGGAGTTTAGAAGAACTTTTGTTCCACCTTTTACCCACTACAAGAAATTATAAAATTAAAATAATAAATAAAGTTTTCTAAAATATTATTAAGGACGGTTGCTCAAAGTCCATCCTTATTATCAACAACAACATTTTGACTTTCTTTATTTTAATTCAAGAAGTAATTTAAATAATTAATTTCAAATCAAAATAATATTAAACGATCAATTAAACAACTTAATTAATATTTAACATTAAATGAAATGTCAATCCCAATCAATTCCCGCACATGGATTATGAATACCTATTTATAATTAAAATATTAGAATCTTATTTAAATATT
Organism: Cucurbita pepo subsp. pepo; assembly: GCF_057944985.1. NCBI lineage: Eukaryota > Viridiplantae > Streptophyta > Magnoliopsida > Cucurbitales > Cucurbitaceae > Cucurbita > Cucurbita pepo. The sequence goes on from NC_141803.1 coordinate 12,161,774, forward strand.
ATTTAAATATCTCCAATTCTCTCTTTTTGTTTAATTCATAATTAAAACAAAATGCGGTTAAATATATCGTATATTCCCTAATTTGATTTCGAACACTTCGAACTCACTCGTCACACTGTTCTATGGTTTAGTCCGATATGAGCTAGCAGGGGGACCTAATGGACCTACAGATCATGGGCTCCAACGATCTGAGATTACCCGACTAAACTCATTAACCTTGTTAACCAACATTCGTTAACTACTAGGACACTCCACTATAGCCTAGTAGTTTCACTCCCCTCACGATAGATATATTTCTGTCTATTTGATATAACCATGATTAGTAAGTCGATCCTTCACAGGTTGTTCGTAACTAGAGATGGGTCAATTTACCATTTTACCCCTAAAGTTACTTCTCTTTCCTTGAGTCCCAGTTATCCTCTAATGAACAATTGGTTTGTGGTCCAACCACCAAACCGAATCCCTCTCGGGCCAATGAGAGGGTGGGGCCCCTTGTTCAAGACTTGGAGTCAGTACTTAAGGGAACAGGCTCTCTACTATCCCTAAAAATGGGTAGGAGTGAATTCCATCTTACACTCTATGTCCCCAGCTATTCACCCAATCTTACCCCTGAAATGAGAGGCTTATTGAGTCGGCAAACTCGGGCCACTCTCACCCATGCAAATCTATGGATAATTCCGAATAAACAGGAGTTCATAGTTAGCTCAAGATTAAGATCGAGTTACCTAGGTCATCAAATGAAAAATTTAGTCTCAATAGTAAACGACATTATCAAGTGAGAGTGGTTTTCTTCATGGTCCGATCTTATGCAATACTCATTGCATAGGACGCCCCCACTCACATGTTTCCACATGTACAATTTAGTGATCATATACAAAAGTGAGCCGCATCCATAGTGTTCCAAGAATAAGGCACTCAACCTTATCCCTATACTCAACCTTAGCCTTATACTATAGATCATTTTGACTATATACTTGAATTTGATCCACTCTTATGTCTCTACATATAGTTCAAGTAATCATACTATAGCCAGAGTGTTCTTATTTTATTGGATTTAGATTAATGATCGTAACATTCACTTTATTCAATAACAATCTTTACTGAATAAACATCAATAATAACTTTATTTAAAACAGAATATGTTTTTGTTTACAAACTATGAGTCTAGAAGACATTTCGAGTGAGCTAACATAGTTGTAGTAGTTGAGGGAATCATATTATAGAAGAATGAAGTTTCATGTTATAAATTTTGGGTGGATTACAATTTAGAGTAATTTAGAGTAATCTTTGTGCCTTGCCATTGTTTTGGTGTGTGATAAGCTTACTTAATACATGTTATTAAAGTGGTATCCTAATTACTTAAAAGAAAAGGTCTCACACGAGCTCATTCTAATTTAGGGAAGAATCCAAATTACTTATTAATCATAAGATAGTAACGAGGTTTCTTAAGGGCTCATCCTCAAATTTATCAATGGATAGTAACCTAATTGCGTAATAAAGTGCTAACTTTGAGCTCCTCTTGGGTTAGGGAAGTCACCATGTTGCTTAAAACCCAAGGACTATCCTAATGGTCTACATGAGATAGTATCCGCATTTCCTAACAATCAAGTGGCATTTCCATAATACCATATGAGTTTCAGAAGTATATTTTTTAATTAAAAAAAAAACATGTCTATAATGCTCTTATTTACAACAAGAATATAAAATATTGAAAGGTCATCCTTGTTCATCAACTTTAAATATAAAGGACTATTGTATTACACTTTAGAACACATTGTTACTTCCAACGACAGATTGTTAACTAAAATGAAAATAACTAAAATACTATTAATAATAAATAAAGACATTTGTTAATATGCTGGTTACGCATCCCAATATAGTTAATAGGCTGGTTACGTATCCCAATATATGTTTCTTTCATTTAAGTGGGAGTAATAGACAATTAAACCTAATTTTACTCGTATAAAAGTGGAACAAACTAAACTCAAATATTCTCATATTTACAAAATTAATTCATTTTCAACCCTTGCTTAGTAAACTCAGTTTAGTTTGACCCATAAATTCTCCCACTAAACAAACAATTGGTCATATTATGTTATGAGTCAAAATATTATTTAGATACATTTTGACCATTTGTAGATAAGGTATGAACTACTACCCTAAGCATAATTTCGTAGATACGGTATGAATTAAGATAAAAAAATTTGACGGTTCAATTTCTTACTCGTAAAATGTTGAACTTAATAAAATGAAAATTTAGAGATCTATTAAACATTGTCTTAAGTTTACGGACCAAATAGATATAAAGTTGAATGTTTTTCGGGGACTAAACGTGTAATTTAGATAACTTTAAATGTCCAATAAGCTTTTAATCTTACAAAATGTTACATCTTCCTTATATAACATTTAAATGCCCAATAAAAAATATTATTAAATTTATTATAATTTTACATTTTTTTAATAGAAATTATATTAGGAAAGGTAAATAGAGGGGTTATTTTAGTGTTACTTAAACCTGGAACAATTTGATCGATTAAGGGCCTTAACTCACGGTTCTTTGTGTTTTCATTTCATATACCCTTAATTCATACTTGATTTAACATTCATACAAAAATCCAAGTTATTGCTACAAGTATTTCTTAAGAAAAGTCTAAGATTGCTCCTTACCTTAACGTTGATGTTCGGGACCTCTGTTTTCGAGCTTTCGATTTTCAAATTACCTCAAATTTTCTTCTACATTTTCCTTATTCTGTAGAGTTTCAGAAACCATAAAGTTTTTTTCATAAGAATCGGTCCGGAAGGATATTAAAATTGAGAAAAACTAAGGGAAGGTTGGATTATGGTTTGACATGGTCGATACGGAAAGGCCACGTCATCTTCTTCTTCTTTTGGACAGGAAGAAGATGCGCGCTTTGTATTGCGCCTCCGTCTAAAACTCTCCCTCTATAACTCCATTTACAACGTTTCTTCCCTCGATTTCTTCATGAAACTAAATACAAGGAGGAGCTAGGGATTGATTTCATATCTTCTCGTGGATCGTATTCTAAGATATCCGCCTGCAAAGTTTGTCCAAAATTTATTTTCTCATCGGATCTCAAAACAAAGGATTCTTGATTGGATCGCCGATTCTAGGGGTTTTCAAGGTCCAATCGTTTCATGGAACCTCTTCTTTATTGTTTCCTCAAGCTAAAAGAATTTTTTGGAAAGAATGGAATTTCATAATTATCCATATTTTAAGGGTTATTTTAGTAATGTGTCATTTTTTTAATATTTTATTATTATTTTTCAAAATAAATAAATAAATAAATAAATTTTTTCTAAAACTTGTTCATGAGAGGATCATTTTCCTTTCTGAAGCATATTAAAACTCATTCTAGATAAAGAATTAAAAAATGCGGAAAGTTTTAAAATTGAAAAAAAGAATTCCATTTGCCCATTTTGTGATACATAATACTTCTCTATGTTATAGAAATTACTTCCTTAAGACGTTGTTCTTGCTTAAATGCATTAATTCATTCTCTTGATTTCCTTGGGTTAGTTTTATCCTTACTTTGGGTTGTTGCACTCATTTTGTGATACATAATACTTCTCTATGTTATGGTACACACACCATGTTAACATGTTTATGTCAGGATTATGAAATACGGTTGAATAAAGTATGTTATTCATGAAATAACAGAGTTATGACCTTCATCATACGTATATGCCATGATTTATGTCAAGTTTTTTTTGTGGCGTGAGGGTACACTAGTTGAAGGCTAGGTCAAATGATATGTATACGAACTCGCTTTGGAGTCCATGCAAGAATGCAAGGGTCGTATTTAGAGCAGTACTTCCATGTCAATAACTAGAAACTCAGCAAACCCTCAAATGTCTTAGCACATGGACCATAGGTTCCACCTCAGATAGCATAATTGAAAAAGTTGTATTAGACAAGAGAGCAACAGCAAATCCCACAAATAACATGGCCAATGAAACAAACCACGATCAACAAAAACTTGGAGACTCTAGTCTTAACGGATTACTTAAAATCAAGTGTTAGCCTAAAACATAATGATCGTACCTTGCCGGAAGCATTATGTAAAACATAAGGATCGTACCCCTTCCGGCAGGATTTTGTAAAATATACTAATCGTACCCATACCCATCGTGATGAAATAAGGGTATCCCCCAATGCACGAGCACACATAATGCCCAATATTTTTCCATTTTAAACATTATTAAATATAACCCCGTTTTACATTCATATCATATCTTTTCTCATTTTTCAATTCTCATATCATGCATAATTCTAACGGGGTTATATTTTTTCATTTATCGTGATATCATGTCATTTATAACATGCTATATACGTACAATTTAGAAAACATAACATAATGCTCTATGCTTTTAACATGTCATATCATAACGTGCAATTCATACAATAATTACCCCAACGGTCACACAAAACAATCTAAACATAACCTATCACATCACAATATATCGTATCATAAACATGTCATATCATAAACACTTCGTGGTCATATTGTTCCCTAACTTATCAAAGCTTTAACGTTCTTATACCTATCACAGTCATATCGTTACACGAACATACCTTAGTCATATCATCACAGGAACGTATCGTAACGTTATCGTTCTATCAATCTATCACAAACCTATCCCTTTCTACCCATAACCTAACCGTATTCTTTCATCAATCTCTCCTATCAATAGGCACTCCAGTATGTAACCTAACCTTAACTTTTCATGAACGTATCTATTTTGTGCACCCTTCTCGCATCCTTATCTCAAACATATTATTGAACACGTCGTACCATAATTATTATCATACAATTCACATATTATAACATATACATAACATATAAAAAGCATATCGATCCACAAACAATTCACACATATCAATATATATGACACGTGTAGAACAACAGAGCACGTGTCAACATCAAATAGAAGCATGCCGATAGCAAGGCCACTTACCTGATTAGCTCAGGCTGGTGTCACTGATTTATCTTTAAGAAAGTTCAATTTTGTCCTTTGTATCCAAGTCAACCTATATAAACCGTGACATCAATTTCAATTCTCTAAATTTTAGAATGGTCCATGTGTTAGACTTGTGGCGTGAACATTGTAGACTTTATGATTAGAGTCTTGGATATATATATATATATAATAATATTTTCATTAAATATTTACTTCTTAATCCAACAAATATTATTGGCCAATTTTGCTAATTGATTTTCTTTCCAAAATTTTATTTTCTTTCTATATTTTCTTATTTACTATCTAAGTTTAGTTAAGTTGGACTGTATTTCCTCATTTTATTTTAATTCTGGTTTAATATATTTAAGGCCAATTTTTTAATATTGTTGGACTACTGAGGTTACATTGTGATTTATTCAAACTCTTAACTAAAATGTTATTGATTCTAATCTAAATAATTGGATAAGAAAAAAAAAATCTAAATCGATTTAAAATCTTATTGATTCTGAGTGATTTGAACTCAATAAAAAAAATCTAAATGATTGGATAAGGAAAAAAGATATAAATTGATTTCTAATAGATTGATAAACGAAAAATAAGGTCTGAAATATAAACATGAAATCTCTTTCTATGGTAGATCTAACTTACCGACGAAATCTATTATCAAGATAGATCTGAGCTTGTAAATCCAATAGACATTTATGTTTCCTAAAACCACATTTGTTTGTTTATGTTTCCTTTTGTAGGAATTGTGTGATAGGTTGCGCAGAGATTATTGGAAAAATGGAGGAGAGTTAGGAGAGAAGGGGGAAGAATCGTTTTTATTTTTTTATTTATTAATTTAATATTATTATTATTATTTTTAAAAGGGAATAATAATTTTTGTTTATAATAATTTTTATTTGTTTACTTACTCCTTTCTTTTTTGGCTATTACACTAAGACATGTTTACAAAATGAGATGACTATGATATACTTACGAAATGATATGACAAGAGTATTTTTATGAAATGATACGACTATGATACGTTTATGAAATGAGATGACCATGATATGTCTGTGAAATAATATGACTAGGTTATGTTTATGAAACGATATGACTGACGTGTTTACAAAACAATATGACTATGATATGTTTACAAGATGATAAGTCCATGATATGTGTGTGATACAACGTGGCTATGAGATGATACGTGAATGTTATGACATGTGTTCTGATGATGTACTAAACATATAATAAATTTTATGGTATAACATGTTTGACGATAAAAAATCAAGAAATTAGTAATACTTCTTCTCTTTGGGCTACCTACACCAATTCTAATAGATTTTTGGAGTAAAAATCATGACATGAACTCGGTTAAAAATTTAACCCTAACCCAATGCAAATTGAATGCACTAGTAAATCATATGGATCTACGAACGACTTATTGTATTTGATTTGTGGCCAAGCTAGAGTTTGAGAATGTGGGAACTTTCATTGTAAACATTGTCAAATAAGCTAGAGTTTAAGAATTTGGGAACTTTTCTCTTACAACACAAACCTAAAGTAGTCGTCTTCTCTCTCCTTATTCAATCACTAAAAGTTCCTAAATCAAACTTACTACTTTATATATAAATTATATATCCTATTCCAACTAATTAGTTTGAAGATATAATTTAAGTTTTAAAATTTTGAAAATCAAATTTGATTAGAATGGAACCTTTAACCTCAAAAAAGATAACGAGAATTTTTATTCATAAAATTATTTATTGAAATTGAATGAAAGTCAAACTGCATCATTTCCAATGATACATTAACTGGAATATATTGAGAGATCCAAAATACAAGTAAATACCTTCCTCTCGACCTGCCCAAGTGCAATTATTATCATCACATTGACCATTAAACCAATTCCCTTTTACTGGCCAAAAAACATTTCCATCAACTTGTCCATATTTACTGCTAAAATGGTACCAAAACAACGTAGAAGTCCAAAAATTTTCTTTAAAACTCCAATTGTAATTATCTCCAGTGCGGAGTACGTGCTCGCCCATATCGTCATTTGCTGACTTGCAATGAACAATTAGAGTTGAAGCAGTCATCCCATTTAAAATAGTCACTTTCCATCGGGAGAACGGTAATTGTAACTTAGATTCTGCAAAACAAAAGTTCATAATATTGTTCGATGCCAAGGCAACCAACACGATTGAACAGAATATGCTTCGAGACTTCATTTTCTACTAGAAGATAGTTCACCATTTTTTTACCAAACCTAATTGGATTCTATCTCTTATATATACATAATATAGCCAAAGTGAGTGGTACTTAGTTATTTTGAAACACATTTAGTTAAAAGTATTGTGTAAATTTTGGTTATTACAACTTTATCTTCTATGACAGGGCGAGACTCTCACCTAAACTTTCTTCATTTTCTCTGTAGTAGTTGGCTGTTAGCTTTTGTAACTGATTTTTTATTATATTAGTTCCTTTTAGGTAAAGGTTAAAGTTTGACCATTCATTATTTTGAAATATTCATTATTTTTAAAATATTCATTCACTTTATACTATTTTTAAATACATATTTTATAATATGAATAGGTTTCTTTTTAATTTTAAGAATATGGTTTTATTGAATATGATTTGTACGTACATTTAGGTTATTTAAAAAAAAAATATATAATATTTAATGTTCATAGAATATACCTATATTTGAAAGTATATAATGTTTCAGTGTTCATCTTCCCACTTTTCAAAAGGATTCATTCTCGAATCAGGAAAATTATCACCTACATCAAAAGGACTCAAGTCAACAATATTGAAAGTAGAACGTACTGAAAATTCTCCGAGAAGATCAATTTTATAGGCATTGTTATTAATTCTTTTAAGGACTTGATAAGGGTCATCCCCTCTTTGATGTAACTTGGTCTTTCTTTGAGATGGGAATCGCTCTTTGCGAAAATGTATCCAAACCCAATCACCGGGTTAAAAAATAATTTCCTTCCGTTCTTTGTTAATTCTTGAAGCAACCCTTCACCTCTTTGTGCAATACTTTGATCAAATCTGCCTTACTTGTGGCTGCTTCACTCACAAAAAATATTAGAAGGAATAGGGAAAGCAAATCAAGAAGAGTAAAGTGGAATAAATTGATAAAGAACTTCAACAGGAGAACAATGAGTTGTACTATGAATTGCTCTGTTATATGCAAACTCTTCAAATGGCAAACTTTCGTCCCAAGACATAATATTCTTGTAAATAATAGCCCATCACTCTACACGTCAGAGGATGACATGTAGTTGAAAACAACAACTTGGTACCCAACTTACCCTACAATACATTCAAAAAGTGACTTAAAAGTTTAACGTCCCTATCTAACAATTATTCTTGGGTTTTCATGTAATCTTACTACTTCCCTATATAATAAGCCAGCAACATGCTTTGCATCATCCCTAAATAATTATTCTTGGCTACAAAACTTGTGAACATCGTGCTTCATCTTCGGTCAAAAGAAGCGTTCATGCAACATATTATAAGTTTTATTAATTCCAAAATGTCCCATTAAGCCACCACCAAATTAGAGTAGCTCCAAAGATAAACTAACAACCCTTGTTTAACCTATTCAAGTAAGTGACTCTATTATTTACTTGGTTGGATGAATTGTATTGCGTATTATAACGCATACGTGTGACCCTTGAGCATGCCATAATTATGATTGTTATGCTATCCAATGTTGTGTTATGCCATGTTTATAAGCTAGACTATAATGTGACTATACTATGTTGTAATAATATGTTATTATTGATGATAATCTATGATGTGTTATGACGTATATATGAAAGATTTTATAAGAATTATGTATGCATAATTACGTTATAAATGGAATGGAGGTTTGACTTGCATCATAAATTTATGTCATTATTTTAAGGCATGAGAACCTCATGAATTTTTGTGTGTCATATGCATCATGATACTTTTCTATTATGATTAGTACAAATATGTACTTTACGACTTAGGACAATTATGTTCGTCATGATGTTACGCAGGCCCTTTCCCTCCATGGTGTATGAAAGCACATTAGCGAGTGCTATTCATTGAGACAGGCTTAGGCGGTACATGAGGCCTCAGTTCGATCCTTGTGCTCTTGGTTCGGTCGTGCGTAGCAAAGTACTATACATCCACCCCTGCGGGAACTAGAAAGCTACCTAAGGCAATGCCATGTTATTTTTTAAATAATAGAACCTATCATGTCACATGTGTTTGTATTTCTAGACACCAAATGTGCAATTACTTACTACGTATTTCTTAAACTACTTAAACTACGTAATACTCTTATTTTTCGGGTATAGGTTAGGCATCAACGTACGGATGGCGACGCCACGACAAAAGCCATGTTACTAGAGGTAGGGTAGACACAATTTATGTCTATTTAGTAGTCCTTAGGTTAGTTCAGGTCAATGTTTTTATTTTTCATTATTTTATCTAAACTTCACATGATTTATTTTTTGCATTATTGTTTTAAAGATTTTATTAGGAACATGAGAGCCCATGACACCTTTTATGAAATATTTTATATGAATATTTGGGGTACACATTAATCGCGTCATGTATGTAGTAACAACTTTACTCTAGTATGTCATGTGAAAGGGACCCTCACCTCATGTTTAAAGAAGACCCAAAAGTAGAGGAAAAATGTGAATGAGGCTTGAGTTCCCCTTAGTGCTTGTCATGAGCGTGTCAAGCACTCCCACACCTTGATAAGTGGCATCATTCACCAAAAAAAAAAAAAAAAAAAAAAAGAAAACGTAGAAAGAGGTGAATATGAGAATACTCGGTAAGATAGATAGAGGTAGGATTTGAAACTCCGGCCAAGCCAAACCCACAAAGATCGACGTCAAAACCATCGTGTTTTTCCACAAAAAGAATCGTGGAGGTCTGTACAAACATCAAGGACGGGTTTCGGCATCTCATACACGTCGTACACCGTCGGAAGAGGAAAAGAGAATTTCAAGCTTTTGGGACCTTCACATATTTGAGAATTTTAGGCCTCTTATTTGCCCCAAATCTCAAATAAATATTTGAGCATTTGGTGTAAAATTATTTAGCAGTGATGGATCTTCAAACAAATTACCTTCGTTTTACATAACATTGAAATTATTTAGCAGCGATGGATCTTCAAACAAATTACCTTCATTTTACATAACATTGAAATTATTTAGCAGTGATGGATCTTCAAACAAATTACCTTCGTTTTACATAACATTGTGTTCCCACAACCTCTTTTTATCTCATGACCTTGATGATGATAAATAGTTATGAAAAGTAACATGAGACGTAACAATTTACTTATTACTTTCTACTTGTTATAGTGTATACTTGCATATATTCTTCTGAATTTGACATCATATTATTATATACACCCACATCTGAGCTGGAAGAAGAAGGAGCCCTGCATTAGGAACCGTCACCGCCGCCAGCAGCTGCACCCCCTGAACCAGTAAAGTTCGTAACACCACGGACTGCGGATTCAACGCTGGATGCCGATCACGACGATGATCTGGTAGCCAGGTACTGGAGGATGGACGACCTAGTGGGAGGAGGTGATATTTCAAATGTTGCAAACCATTGGGAAATTTCATGGACTACCGTCAGAAGATCCACACCTACATCTAAAGTGATTTTTGGGAGTTAGTGACTCATTTAGATTCCAAGGAGTCGACCAAAATATGATTAGCTTATTCTTTGAGGGATGGTTATAAGTCATGGTTGAATACTTTAGCATCGGGAACAATTGACTCTTGGAATAGTCTAGCAGAAAAGTTTTGATCAAGTATTTTTCAACCACTAGAAACACACGGTTCAGAAATGAAATTGTTGCTTTTCAAACGTTTGAAGATGAGACTTCAAGTGAAGCTTGGGAGAGATTCAAGGAAATGCTTAGAAAGTGTCCTCACTATCGATCACCTCATTTTATACAAATGGAGACTTTCTACAATGGATTGAATATTGCTATTAAACAAGTGGTGGATGGTTCTGCCAATAGAGCTATTTTGTCAAAGACAAGCAATGAAGCATATGAGATCCTAGAAAGAATAACATCTAATAATTGTCAATGGGCTGATGTGAGGAGTAATCTAGGAAAGAAGACCCGAGGAGTACTTGAAGTTGAAGCTTTATCTTTTATTAACGCTCAATTAACTTTGATGACTAATATCCTACAAAATCTAGCATTGGACAAGGCTCGGTGACCAAAGCACCAGTCCAAGCTGCTGTAGTAATGACCCAGACAACAACTGAATCTTGTATATATTGTGAAGGCAAACACACTTTTGATCAATGTTCAAGAAATCTGGCCTCAAATTTTTATGTGGGGAATCAAGCTAGTCAAGACAGCCCGAAAAATAATCACTTCTCAAATACTTATAATCCGGGGTGGAGAAACCATCCAAATTTCTAATGGAAGGGACAAAGCTCATAAAACCACCACCCAAGGTAAAGGAACTAGTCAAGCTCTAGGTTTTGGATTACAAGATCAATTGGCATATGATCCTCAACAAGCCACCACCCAAGGGAAAGGAACTAGACAAGTTCAACACACACTTGGAACATCTCTTGAGAGCCTAATAAAGGAATATATGGTGAAAATGATGTTGTGATACAAAGTCAGCAAGCATCATTGCAAAATTTTGAAATTCAAGTAGGTTAATTCACAACTGGGTTACGAAATAGACCTATTGGCAAGCTGCCAACAGACGCCGAAACACCAAAAAGAGAAGGCAAAGAGCAATGTCAAGCAATAGAGTTGAGAAGTGGGAAAGAAATACCAAGCAGGGGATAAAAAATTAAAGGACACGATGATAGTCACTCTCAAGAAGTTACTGTATAGAAAGAGTACAACAAAAATTATGCAGAAACTACTGTACAGAAAGAGCAAATAAAAAATTATGCAGAACCTGTGTAGTCTCCTAAAATGCAAACAACATTTAGTAATGGACAAGAAAATAGAACATACACACCAACACCAAATTTTTCACAAATAATGAAAAGAAAGAAAGAGGAAGCCCACTTTGATAAGTTTATAGATATTTTGAAGGAAATTCATATAAACATACCTTTGGTGTAAGCTTTGAAGCAAATGCCAAATTATGTAAAAATCTTGAAGGATGTGCAATATTGAAAAACAAGATACCACTAAATGAAGAGTGTAGTGCAATATTGAAAAATAAGATACCACTAAAAGAGAAAGAGTGTAGTGCACTAAATGTATAGTGTAGTGGATCTTATTTTTCCGTATTGCACTAAACTCTTCATTCAACACTATTAACATGAATTCTTAAAATTTTCTTCGATTAATGAGAATACCCTTCAAGAATTTGACATAGTTTGTCATTTGTTTCAAGGCTTTCACTAATGAATTTAAAAAAATATATCAATGAACTTCTCGAAGTGGCCTTCCAACTTCTTTCTTTTTATTCTTTGTAGAAAATGAGGTTTTGGTATGTATGTTATGCCCTCTTTTTCACTATTGATTGTTGTTTGCGTTTTAGAAGACCACTATTTCTGCATAATTTTTGCTATGCGTCTTCTGTCCAACACTTTTCAACTTTCTCTACTGTATGTTAGATGTCTCTGTGGATGACTGTTACATATTTTCTTAATTTCACCTACCTTGTTGGGTATTTCTTATTGTTCAATTCTATTGCTTGACATTGCTCATTTTCTTCTCTTTTTGGCTTTTTGGTATCGACTAACAGCTTCCCAAGAGGTCTATTTCGTAACTCAGTTGCTAATTGACCCACATCAACTTCTAAATTTAGCAAGGATGCTTGCTGACTCTATATCATAACATCTTTTTTTGCCATATATTCCTTTATTAAACCCTAAAGCGATGTTCCTGGTATGTGTTAAGCTTGGTTAGTTCCTTTCCCTTAGGTGTTGGCTTGTTGCGGACCATATGCCATTGATTTTGTAATCCAAAACCGTGAGGATAATTTGCTGTAGGTGATAGTTGTTGATTGTATGAGGTTTGTCTCTTCCATGAGAAGTTTGGATGGTTTCTCTAACCTGTGTTATAAGTGTTTGGGAAGAGATTATTTTTCTAGATTCCTTGACTAACTTGATACCCATATAAAAAATTGAAGTCGAATTACTTGGACATTGATCAAAAGTGTGTTATTCTCCCAAATATACACAAGATTTAGTTGTTGTTTGACTCATTATATAGTAACAGTCTAGAATGGTACATTAGTCATTGAGCCTTGTACCTATGCTCGATTTTATAGAATATCAGTAACAAAAGCTAATTGATCGTTGATAGAGGTCAAAGCATCAACTTCAAGTACTTCTTAGGTTTTCTTTCCCGGATTGCTCCTCACATCAGCCTCTTGACAATTGTTAGATGTTATTCTTTCAAGAATCTCATAAGATTCATTGTACGTCTTTGATAAATTAATTATATTGGCTAAAGCATCTGCTAATTGTTTATTAGCAACATTCCATCAATGGTAGAAAGTCTCCATTTGGATACAACTAAAAAGTCTCACTATCCTTGCAAAATTTGAGATATTAATTTTACTAACTCGACAAGCAAATGAACCATATAATTAGTTGTTTATTTGATTTTTAGATAACTGCGTCAAAAAAAAATAGAGACATTACTTAGATAATTAAGAAAAAAATAAAGACAATACTTAGACCTCGTTTAGAATAGGATGTTTTGCATTTCATTGTTTTAAATCATTTGTATGTGTTTTTATTTTCTCCAAATTTCAGTACTTTGTATTTAAACACGTAAGACCAGGACTGTGTTTTCCAGAGAAGAAGTTGCTTTAAGCGTTTTCAAATGTAATAAATGATGTTCAATTTAAGAGTTATATTTTCATATTAAAGATGAGCATGAGACATTAGTAGCAACTCTGAGTATGTGGAAATTTAGGGTCGTTACAATACGTCCAAGTTTTCGTGCATTCTAAGGGGCATAGTCTGAACATGTATCTAGGGCTTCATACATTTCTTGTGATACAGTTCGAACCCTATATTTAAAGTTTCTTACGCTCCAAGCTATGTAATCTGAAACCTACTTCTAAGGTTTCTTATGTTCCAAGCGACGCAATTTGAAAGTCTATGTTCAAAGTTTCTTACATACTAAGCGACATAGTCTGAATACCTATGCCCTACCGTTCATATATTCCATGTGGCATAGTCTTAATCATACTTTTTACATTTCAAACGATGCAATATAAAAACCTACATCCAAGGCTTCTTATGTTTCAAGCAATGTAGTCTGAGTCATAAATATGCTTCACCATGGGAGGTTTAAGGGTTTCTTGAGTTTCTAAGTTCGAGGACCTTTGTCCTTTACTCTTGTGTGGTACCTAGCATTCTTCTTGTCAAAATTGATATAAGGCTTGTGTTGGCCTTTCCTTTTCTTAAGCCCTACCCAAATTACATAAATTATGAACTCATCATAGTAACATGCATGAGCCATTCAGAGTATCGTGAAGTCATAACATGTCCCATGAAAGTTCTAGATGGATCTTATATTTGGTTAGGGGTAATTACGGATAATCTTATCCTTCCCTATTAAGCTTTTACTTTAATCCTTATAACCCTAAAATGTTTTAGAACCTTTGAGATTATAATCATTCTTAAGGTCATACTTAAGTTTTTTAGGTCTTAGAAAACTTCTTAAGCTCATTGCAGAAGTATTTTGATCATTTAACCTATTTTCTTTGTTTAGCTTCTTAACCTCATTCAAACTTGTTGAAACCTCAAATCAACCTTTATGTCCTTATCAATAGATCTTCGTTAGATCCTTCAGTCATTTGGACGGTATTTGAAGTTTGAAATATTTTAAAGAAACCTAGGGGTATTTTTGTAATTTTACCTTTAATTCTTGGTTTAGCCTCTAAACGTGTTTCAATTACTTTGAAACTTTATATAATCCTTGATTATCATGAAATAGACCGAATATAAAATTTAATGGTATTTAGAGGTTACTTGGGTCTTGAGTCAAAGGTAACCGTCATAGGGGCATTTTCGTCATTTTGCATCATTACGTAGTTTAGCTACTTATCTCTATCCAAAACCCCCAAACTTCATATATACCATTAAAATGTCATATTATGCTCAGTTGTAAAATTTTATAGACAACAGAGTTTTTTATGTTACTTAAATCTCAAGAAAAACACTTCGTTTAGGTCAACTCATGGCTTTTGGTTATTTTTTTCATCTCCCATTAATGCTTACTAATGGTTTGTACTGAAAACCAATGGATTCATATGATTATTTCTTAAGAAAAATCTAGCTTAGCTACTTACTTCATCCTTGATGTTCAGGTCCTCGGTTCTCGAGCTTTCAGTATCTGAATTACTCCAAATTTTCTTTGGTATTTCTATCTTTAAGTATTGCTTTAGAACCTTACTGAGTTTCTTGAGAACTTATCTGCACTGAGTTTAACTAAAGAAAAATGAGGCAGGATCAGGTTTGGATCGGTGTTGAACTACCCATACCATTGCCATTTTCCCCAAGGTAGTGGAAGAAGACAAGATTGGCCAGCGTCGACACCTATGAAAATCGATCTTCCCAACCTTGTATAGTGCCCTTCACCTCTTGATTTCTTTATAGAACTTGACGATGGTATTGCAATGAAGATTTAGGGATTGATTTCATACTGTTTAGTGAGTTGTAGATTACGTTACGGCCCTCGAAAGTTTACTGAAAAACTTAAATCTTGCCGAGTTAAAACCTAGAAACTCGTTATGATAAGAATAACATGCCATTTCCCCCGAGGTAGGGGAAGAAGACAAGATTGGCCAGCGTCGACACCTATGAAAATTGATCTTCCCAACCTTGTATGGTGCCCTTTACCTCTTGATTTCTTTATGGAACTTGACGATGGTGTTACAATGAAGATTTAGGGATTGATTTCATACTATTTAGTGAGTTGTAGATTAAGTTACGACCCTCGAAAGTTTACTAAAAAACTTAAATCTTGCCGAGTTCCAAATGGACCTATTGACAAGAAGATTCAAAAAAATATGTCAACAACAGAATTTTAACCTACTGTGTAGAGAGATCAATTGATTTCAAACTTATCGCATTTGCCACTCAAGCACATCAACATTTTTAGAAAGAACTATTTTTAATTTCATAAATTATTTAAAAGTTAAATGGTTAATTTGACTTATTCTTTTGTAGAGATTGAAGGGGATCGGATATAAATCCCGTCCACAAACGTCGTTTGTCGGGAGACTATAAATACCCACAATATGTTATATAAAATTCGGATTGGTGAATGAATGTAGTCCAGATCTCAAATTGAGACGTTTCCCTTACAAATCCGAGCATCATATTTGCCATTTCTATGTTTCAAGCAATTCTTGTGGTCGAATTGCACCCGAGTCATTCAATCAAGCCTTGATCAAGTTCGATTGTGGAGTGACTCAATTTAGAACAAGGTTGAGAAAACATGTTGTTGTTTATATTGATGATATTATAATTTATTTGAAGATTTTGCTTGAGCATGTGGAGCATGTTAAATTAGTTTTGATTACACATCGAAAAGAGAAATTTAATTTCAATTAGGGTAGTTTTTGCATGGAAAAAGTTCACTCTATTGGCTTCATAGTTGGTAAAAGTAGAGTAGCGTTAGATAGAGACAAAGTTAAATTCATCATGAATTTGCCAAACACCAAAAAGTGCACTTAAAGTTCAGAGTTTTCATGAATTAGCTAATCTCTATAATATATTTATAAATGATTTTAGAACCATAGCTGAACCATTGAATGACTTCGTAAAAAAGAATGTTATTTTTAAATGGGGAGAAATGCAAGAGAATGCATTCTGTTAAGAATGAGAAATAGAAATAGAATTGGGATCGAAAGTATGATCTTCATTCATGTTTAACACGTTTAAATAGGATACAAACTATCAACTAATACCTAAAAATAGAAAAAATATATATCTAACTAAATCTGGTAAATAAATAAAATATACGGTTAATCAAATCTATACTAACAACTCCCTAAATATGTGAGATATATTCTAACTAATTATCACCGCAAAATATCCTCTTAATACTCCCCCTCAAGTTGGAGAGTGTATGTCGATCACACCCAACTTGTCCTTCAAAAAGTCAAATTGTTGTCTTCCCAAAGCTTTAGTAAAAACATCTGCCAATTGCATTTTGGTCGATACATAATACGGTTTGATGATTCCAGCTTGTAACTTTTCTCGAACTATATGACAATCTATTTCAATGTGTTTCGTACGTTCATGAAAAACTGGATTGGCTGCTATATGTAATGCTGCTTGATTATCACAATATAATAATGCTGGTTCGGACAGTGAAACATTCAAGTCTTGAAGAATGTATCTTAACCAAGTTAACTCTAAACAAGTATTTGCCATAGCTCGATACTCGGCTTCTGCTGATGATCTGGACACATTAGTCTGCTTTTTAGACTTCCAAGAAATAATTGAATTTCCGAGGAAAATGCAGAACCCAGAAATAGATCGTCTGGAAGTTCGACAACCACCCCAGTCAGAATCGCAATATGCCTGTAATCTTAAATTGTTTTCAGATGGCAGTAGAAGTCCTTGACCAGGAGTGCCTTTGATGTACCTCAGAACTCGAAGAGCTGCCTCCCAATGTGGTTTTCTTGGTTCATGCATAAATTGGCTAAGCATACGAACTGAATAAGCTATGTCAGGCCTAGTGACGGTCAAATATATTAATCTGCCAATCAACCGTCTGTATTTACTTGGATCATTCAACTTCTCTCCTTCAGTTAAAGAAAGTTTCAGATTTTGCTCCATAGGAAATTTGTCTGGACGTGCTCCTGTAAGACCTGTGTCTTGAAGGATGTCTAGAGCATACTTCCTTTGAGACATAAAAATTCCTTTTCTAGATCGAGAAAATTCAATGCCTAGAAAATATTTCAAATTTCCTAAATCTTTGATAAGAAATTTCTGGAGTAAACTAGTCTTGAGATATTGAATTTCTTCGAGATCATTGCCTGTCAACAGGATATCATCAACATAGATTAGAACTGCAGTGAAAGAAGTACCTTTACTCTTAGTAAACAAAGAGTAATCTGCTTTGGACTGAGTGTAGCCTGCATTTTGTATAGTTGTAGAAAATATGGAGAACCAATTGCGAGAAGCCTGTTTTAATCCATAAAGAGATTTATGGAGCCGACATACTGTATTCTCCCCCTGTCGGCGAAGACCTGGTGGTAAAGACATATAAACTTCCTCGTCTAGATTACCATGGAGAAAGGCATTTTGAACATCCAACTGATGGGTGAACCATTTTCGAGCAGCAGCAACAGTGAGTAAGCAACGAAGTGTAGTAAGTTTCGCTGTAGGGGAAAATGTTTCTGTGTAATCAATACCTTCAACCTGAGTGTATCCCTTTGCTACTAGTCGAGCTTTATAACGTTCAACAGAACCATCAGAGTTGTATTTAATTTTGTACACCCAACGACAACCAATAGCTTTATGACCAAGTGGTAGAGGAACGAGAGACCATGTATGATTACGTTCCAAAGCTGCAATTTTATCATTCATAGCCTGCTGCCATAACGGGTCGCCAACTGCCTCGTCATAGGTTTTAGGTTCTGTCTGGGATGTAATAAGAGCTAGAAAAGCACGTTGAGTAGGAGAAAAACGAGAGAATGAAAGGTAATGATGAAGGGGATACCTGGTGCCAGTGCCGGGACTTGAGCTAGAGGTTAAATGATTGGCTCCAGAAGACATCTCATAATCCTTATGCCAAGCTGGAGGCTGTTTAGTACGAGTAGAACGTCGAAGTGGAGCTGATGTATCAGGTGGGATAGGATTGGAATTAGTGGGCGAATCTGGAGAAGGTGGAGGAGACGACGGAGTAGGAGGTGAAGGAATAGAAGGTGGAGGATGGATGTTTGAGTAGGATGGATCATGAAGTGGTACAACAGGAGTCGAAGGAGCTAATGTCGAAGTTTGTGAAGCTGATGAAAAAGGAAAATCATCTTCACAAAATTTGACATCACGGCTGATAAAGAATTTGTGAGATTGCATGTCATACAACTTGTAACCTTTATGACCACAAGGATATCCTACGAAAACACAAGGAGTTGCCCTAGGTTCAAATTTTTGCTTAGGATGTACTATAGTTGCATAACATTTACAACCAAAAACTTTAAGATGATGAAATGTAGGTGGTCGTTTGTAGAGTGCTTCAAAGGGTGTCTTGTTAGATAATAATGGTGATGGCGTTCTATTTATAAGATAAACAGCCGTTAAAATGCACTCTCCCCAAAAATTAAGTGGAACCTGTGACTGAAAAAGAAGAGACCTAGCTACATTTAGGATATGGCGATGCTTGCGTTCTACGACTCCATTTTGTTGTGGAGTATAGACACAAGTGCGCTGAAATTCAATACCACAAGAAGTAAAGAATGGTTGCAAAGATAGGAACTCAGTCCCATTGTCTGATCGAACTATCTTGATAGTAGTATGAAATTGAGTTTGAACGAATTTAACAAAGTTCATTAACAAATGATGTACTTCTGACTTATGTTGCATTAAAAAAACCCAAGTACATCGAGTAAAATCATCAACAATAGTGAGAAAAAAACGCAAACCAGAATGGGTAGGAATTTTATGTGGTCCCCAAACATCACAATGTATCAGATCAAAAGCAGAATGGGTTGTTATTGAACTTCTTGGGAAAGACAACCTAGTTTGTTTTGCTAACGGGCAGATACTACAATTATGAGAATAACTCGCATTATTAAGATGCAATTGATCAGCTAGAAATTTAAAACGAGAAAAGGAAGGATGACCTAGGCGTAAATGCCACAAATCAGATGACTGAGATACTTGATGAGCTGAAGATTTGATTGGAGATGAAGAAATATGATAGAGACCTCCAAATTGTTTACCCGAGCCAATCATCTTCCCCGTAGCCAAGTCCTGCATAACACAAGAATCAGGATAGAAGGTGACATAACATTTCAAGTTATTGGTAAGTTTGCTGATCGACATTAGGTTTAAATTGAATGAAGGCACACATAAAACGTTGTTTAATTGAAGGTTAGGGCTAAGAGAAATATTGCCAGTATGTGACACACGTGCTGTCTCTCCATTAGGCAAATTTATTGCAGACATGATGGCAGCCTTTGGTTCAGTCATAACAGAAGATTTTGATACTATATGATCCGTAGCTCCACTATCGAGAATCCATGAATTAGAACTCGCAGAGTTAATAGATAATGTAGATATGGGAAGCAAACCTGCAACATTGACGTGATTGTCGGAATTACCAGAAGGGTGATGATTGATTGCAGATAAGGCTTGTGCTATCTGTCGTAATTGCTCAGAAGAAAAATTTGGAATGGAATTAGGTGACTGTTCTTCTGTATTCAACTGTGAAACATCGGCCATATTTGCAGATGATCGATATCCACGGTTATTGTGTTGATTGTCTTGTCTTGTCCTTCCAGAATTATTTTTCTGTCGACACCGATCTTCTGTATGGCCCCTTCTATCACAAAAGTTACAGTGAAACTTAAGAATTCGACACTCATTGATTGTATGACCACTTTTATTGCAGTGTTCACACTTTTTGTCCTTGGCGAATTTTGAATATATTGTTTTCTTTTGCACTGCTGATGCAATCGAGAAATTCTCAGTAGGTTCGGAAGTTACCTGACGCTGCATCTCTTCTTGTACAAGTAATGAATAGGCTTGCCTCACATTAGGTAATGGAGACATCATCAATATGTTAGATCTCACCGTTTTATAAGACTGATTAAGCCCCATGAGCAATTGCATCAATTTGTCTTCTTCGCGTTGATCAATATGTATTTGACGTTGATTACAGGTAAATGGTGTGCGGTACGCTTCCAGTTCATCCCAAAGTGCTTTGAGCTTGGTGAAATATGTTGACAGCGCCATGGTTCCTTGTGACATCGTTGCTATCGAGTTTTGTATTTGAAAAATTGCTGGAGCATTCTTTTGTGAAAATTGATCGTGAAGATCAACCCACACTTGATGAGCTGTCTTGGCGTGAATAATGCCTTTAGCGATATCTGCTTCAACGGAATGAGTTAACCAAGATATTATCATACTGTTGCACTGATTCCAGAGTTCGAATTCGGTTGAATTTGCATCTTGGGACGGTTCCTCAATTGTGCCATCAATGAAGCCAATTTTCTTCTTGGCAATAAGAGCATGCATAACTGATTTACTCCAGGATTGGTAATTTGCTCCATTTAATTTGATTGGAACAAGTGAATATCCTGGCTGATCAGAGTGATGAATATAGTACGGATGTGTTAAATCAACATCCGAAATTTTGAAGCTGGATTTGGCTGATTCCGCCATAAAGGAAATTTTGATATTTAAGAACACCAAGATCGGTGCTCTGATACCATGTTAAGAATGAGAAATAGAAATAGAATTGGGATCGAAAGTATGATCTTCATTCATGTTTAACACGTTTAAATAGGATACAAACTATCAACTAATACCTAAAAATAGAAAAAATATATATCTAACTAAATCTGGTAAATAAATAAAATATACGGTTAATCAAATCTATACTAACAACTCCCTAAATATGTGAGATATATTCTAACTAATTATCACCGCAAAATATCCTCTTAATACATTCAATTTGCTTAGGAAGAAATTAAGCAATGCATCATTATTTCTTTTGTCTAGCTTTTATAAAACATTTGAAATTAGATGTGATGCATGTGGTTTGGTCATAAGTGCTGTTTTAATTCAAGATGGAAAGTCGTTAGTGTATTTTAGTGAAAAACTAAATGGGGCAACATTGAAATACCCTACCTATGATAACTTTTTGTAGTTCATATATTGCATGTGCCCGCAACATTACTTATGGCCTATAGAATTTGTGATCCACTTTGATAAAAAAAAACTTAAGTATGTGAAGGGTCTATAAAAGATTTGTGTTTCATAAATTTTTAATTAAGAAAAGTATGTTTTGTATTCCTAATTGTTCTATAAAAGATTTGTTTTTGAGAGAAGCATACGGTGGTGCATTAATTAATGGGACATCTCAAGATTAATAAAGTTTATAAGATGTTGCATAAACACTTCTTTTGGCCGAAGATGAAGCACGATGTCCATAAGTTTTGTAGCAAATGTTTTAAACGCAAAAAAACTAAATTTAGATCATAACCAAACGGATTTTATACTCCTTTGAATGTACCTAACAAACCTTGGACTAATATATCTATAAAATTTGTTCTTGGTTTACTACACACTAAAAATCGTAAAGAATGTATTTTTGTTGTGGTAGATATATTTATTAAAATGAGTCAAAATGGTTGATGCAAAGCCTGCTGACTTATTCTTTAAGAAATAGTTTATGGATGTAATACACTTCATTTGCTCCCTATTCCTTCTAATTTCCTTATAATATTTTTGTGAGAGAAGCATGTAGATTTGATCCAAACATTTCAAAAGGAGGGGAAGGAAAGAAGGTGATGAATTTGCTAAAAGTGGGTAGGAGTGAATTCTGTCTTGCACCCCACGTCCCCAGCCATTCACCCAGTCTTACGCCTGAAATGGGAGGCCTATTGAGTCGGCGAACTAGAGCCACTCTCACCCGTGCAAATCTAAGGATAATTTCAAATAAACAGGAGTTCATGGTTAGCTCAGGATTAAAACCGAGTTACCTAGGTTATCGAATGAAAAGAAAATCAGTCTCAACAGTAAACGACATTATAAAGTGAGAGTGGTTTTCTTCATGGAACGATCTTATGCAATACTCATTGCATAGGACGCCCCCACTCACATGTCTTCACATGTACAATTTAGTGATCACATTGTTTATATCATATACAAAAGTGGGCCGCATCCATAGTATCCCTAGAATAAGGTACTCAGCCTTATCCTTATACTCTAGATCATTTTGACTATATACTTGAACTTGATCCACTCTTATGTCTCTACATATAGTTCAAGTAATCATACTATAGCTGTTCTTAGTTTATTGGATTTAGATTAATGATCGTAAAGTTCACTTTATTCAATAACAATCTTTACTGAATAAACAACAATAATAACTTTATTGAAAATAGAATATGTTTTTTTTTTTTTTTTTTTTAGGACATAAAACCCAACGATGTGCATGAGAATTGATTTTACTAGCAGTTAGGATACTCACCTGTGCCCATAGAGTTCACTTATTAATTATTTGGTGACCATTCAGATGACACAATTTGTGGCATTATATGGGCGCTAGGTGTGAGACCCCAACATTTTGAGAGGAAGTAGGTAATCGAAAAATGCTAGGTCTAGAGATGTTATGATATGTGGAAGTCACTACAAGGGGGGTAAGATTCAGATTACCTTGTTGATCGAATATCTCAAGGCAAGAACATTGTTCTAAATTCGAATCACTCCACAAGCAAGATCGATCATGTCTAGCTTGAATGATTCTTGTTGATCAAATATCTCAATGCAAGAACACTTGTTTGAGATTCGAATCATTCCACAAGCAAGATTGATCCTGTTGAGCTTGAATGATTCTACATGCAACCTAAACTACATAGAATTGCAAATAAACTTAACCATTGGCTAAAGAAAGCACAAATACTTCTTTTATATATTTTCCAAATCTACTTACAAATACAACATACATGGCTCTATATAGCCTCAAAATGAAACTAAAACTATTAAACACATTCCAAGAGTTTGTAACATTCATACTTAATAGTCATAATTAACAAGGATGTAATTGTAACCTAAAGAAAATAAAAGTCTTAAAATACATTAATGAAATACAATAACTCTAAATTACTCTAAATTGTAATCCACCCAAAATTTATAACATGAAACTTCATTCTTCTTCAATGTGGCATGAATTGAAATATCTTTTGATAATTTCAACAATATTTTCTTCACCTCTACATTGAAGCATATTGTATGATTGATGTCTCTTAATTCATGTCAATGGAGCTGGAAGTTTTAGTTTTTGCATATTCCTAATTAACCTTAAAAAAAATGTTTTTTTTTTCAAACTTTGAGCATAATTGCATCTTTCTTATTTTTCAAACTTTGAGCATAATTGCATCTTTCTTTAATAATTATAACGGTACCATTTTAGTTTCTTAAAATTTTCTAGGAAAGAATATGACACTTCAAAGAAATTAGAAAAAATAAAAAAACTAATTGTAATGTTAAAAAAAATGATTTGAAGGCATTGACCACAAACATGCGTAATACTTTTGGATGACGGTTTGCAAAAAGAGAAAGGTAGAGCGTCAGCCATCTAGTGGAGACACAAGTTATGAATTTCAGACTTGACTGCCTGTGTCCGACTCAAATCGTAACCCGCACCCTATGCGTCTGACCCAAATCGAGATTCATACCAACTTTGCGCATACGACCGCCTCTGCGCGTATGTAGCCGCACATGATATCTGTGCATGCGACCGCTTTGCGCATATGTTGGTCCGTGACCAATGAATGATATTTCTTTTTCGGTTCGTTTGACATTTATTTGTCTGGATTTAGATTTTGTTCAACTCGATCAATAAACAAATTCACTCAAACCCATCTAATTTCAAAACACACTCTACTCAAAACCCTTTCAAAATTAAGTAATATTTTAGGTTTTAACATTTTAAGGGTAACAAATTAGGACGAAAAGAAAATATGTATAATCATTAGAAATGCGAAGGTTAATATCATAAAACAGATATAGGCAAAGAACTCATCAATTTTCCTAAAAAAAAAAAAAAAAATGATGGTCTATTACTTCTTTCTCATGTGAAACCAACCAACTGACCCAACATTTTTTAGTAAAAAAATATGATTAAAGATTATTTGTGATGCTCATAAAGAAAGAAAAAAAAAAACATGTACAAGGAAAACGATATTTACAAGACTATGAAATGAAAGAAACTACGTGGAAACAGAGGGAAGAGATCAAGGAGAAGTACCCGAGTAATTTCAATATTAAGACACTTTCGAGGACGAAAGTTTCATCTTGACGTGTATGATGTATGAACTAAAAATAAAAAAAAATAAAAAAATAAAAAATAAATAAAAGAAGCGAAACTTTGTGCCACATTGCTAAAGCTGAGAAGTGGCGGGTTGGCCTCCACTATAAAAAAAAAGGGAGGTCCCACACTTCATTTTATCATCCTAAATGAATGGTTCGAGCCAATCAAAGAGTACACTTTCTGACGTCTCAAGACCAAAATTTTGGTTGATTTGCTCAGACTCTTTCCTCCTAGTTTCAATTTTTAGAAATCGTTCAAAGTTAGTATGTATGACTACCTTCTAGCTAGTTAAATTTTTTTAATCGAGTTTAAATTATTTATGCATGATGAGACCTAGTTTAAATTATTAGGAGTTAGTTTCTATGCCGCATTAGGCTTAGTTTAAATTAGTGGGACTAAGTTTCTATGCAGTATTGGGCTTAGTTTAAATGATTGGGAGTAAGTTTTTATGCATAATTAGACTTAAGTTAAATTTTTGGAATCCAATTTAAATTATTTATGCATAATTAGGTATAGATAGTTTAAATCATTAGAAGTAAATTTTTATGCATAATTAGATTTAGCTAGTTTGTGCGTTATGAAACGTTATGTTGAAAGCATGAAAATGTTACGTTATGTCTTGTGAACTGCATGTATAGAATGATTTGAATTACAGGAAGAACGATAAATAACATGAAATATAATCTCGATATAAGCATGAACGAAGTGATAACTGATATGAGAAATGGTATGATATCAATGAAATGATAGCGGGAGTTATATTTAATAATGTTGAAAATGGAAAAATATTGGGACCTCATTCATTAATGTGCGCTCATGCATTCGGGGATACCCGTATTCCTTCACGATGGTATGGGCGCGTACACCACAAAGTAGGATAACTTTCATTATGTTTTATGTAATGTTGCCGTGACGGCTACCGTTTCTAACGGGTATCCGGCATAGAGAGCTACCAAAGCATGCTCGCCCGACAAGGAAAGGGGCCAGGGGTGTGCGAATCGACTCGTGGGTCCATACTCGCTCGTATTGGCCATGTGTATGGTATGTGGTACACATCCAAGCTACCCGTTAGGATAGTACCATAGGAAAATAGACTGTAATGCTAGGTCTCGTCATTGCATTCGCATGTTCTTGCATCATAACCTCGATAGGGGGTCGTCTACTAAGTATTCTTAAAACACTCAAGCCTCGTGCTACTATATTTTTCACATAAAGGCAAGGCGCCGCTGTAAGACTGACGGAGGCTTCGCAACCACGAGTTCGTGACACGTGCATAGGATAGTTTCGCATAACAATTTAATAGTATAGGTTAGTATATGTTGAGTAGTATTTTCATTTGACAATAGTATATATTAGTATAGGTTCAATTGTATTTGCATTTGACCATAGTATAGATCAGTCTGGTCTGAGTTGTATTTGCATTTAATAAACTATAGGTTGATTTGTATTTGTATTTAATAAAGTTTAGGTTGAGTTGTATTTGCATTTAATAAAGCATAGGTTAGTATAGGTTCAGTTGTATTTATAATTATTAGGTCATTGGTTAGTATAGGGCGTTTAATTCAACAATGTTTTTCATTTTTTCTTTGTATTTGTTTATTCTCGATGTAATAAATGAGGCACGAAGTTAATGTTTAATTTATAATAAGGGTTCATTAAAGTAATTCTGCATTAAATATCGGGTTAAATCTGAAGTAACAGTCTTCGGTTAAATAGAAAAATTTAGGGTGGAAATCTCTCCTTAAAGATGCGTTTTAAAACCGTGGAGCAAACGATATTACATAACGTGCCAAAGTGGACAAAACGGTTAATATTGACTAACCATGAATTTGGATGTTTGAACATTCGACCCCACCTTTTAAATTTTGATTTTGTTGTGATTCTCTCATTCTTATTAATCACATCTATTTTTCTTCACGTTTAAAGAAAAAAAACATGTACAAGGAAAATGATCTTTAGAAAACTATGAAACCAAAGAAACTATGTGGAAACATTGGGAAGAGATCAAGGAGAAGTACCCGAGTAATTCCAATATTAAGACACCTTTGAGGACGAAAGGTTCATCTTGACGTTTATGATGTATAAACGAAAAAAATAAAAATAAAAAAATAAATTAAAGAAGCAAAACTTTGTGCCACGTTGCGAAAGCTGAGAAGTGGCGGGTTGGCCTCCACTATAAAAAACGGAGGTCCCCCACTTCATTTAATCATCCTAAATGAACGGTTCGAGTCAGTCAAATGGTACACTTTGGGTGTACAAAATATGGTCTACCATTATACGTGTATGCGTAAATTCAGTAACAAGATTCAAACCGAAAAAACGTGCTAAATATGGAGAAAAATCACAGTCTTTTATCTAACAATCTCCTCCTAAAAGCTATTGTATATCTACCTTCTTATTTGAACTATGATCTTTGAGCATAGTTCCTTAAGTTTTACTCGAGCAAGAGACTTGGTGAAAATGTCTCCAAGCTGTTCCTCTCTTCTGATGAAATGAATCTTGATGAGCCCCTGATCTGCACATTCCCGGATGTAGTGGAATCTTCCAAGCTTTTAGTTATATTGCACTTCCTGTTATTTTCTTCCGGCTCTCACCAGTGGTGAGCTGCTCAGTTAAAAGACAGCAAGTGGTATTAGAGTCAAGTTCATTGTATAAGAAGATGCACCAAAACACGAAGATGCACATGTCGTGGGGTCCATCGAACACAGGCTCATGCACACCTCCACGTCGCGGCAGAGCGCCAGCATCTTTGTCACCGCCACCAAGAGGCCGGCGCCGGTAAGACGAACGTCGAGTTGTCGTCGAGCGCGTGATCAAGGAGACAACTACCTCTGTGCAGTACCGATGCTGACGAGGTCCAACTACAACGAGTGGGCTTTGTTGATGCGTCAACCTACAAGCACAAGGGTTTTGGCACACCATCGAGACAGAGGAAGAAGAAGCGATCGAGTACTGGGAGGATCAACTGGCGTTCGCAACCATACTGTGGGTTGTGCCTACGGAGACGTTGGTGTCTCTCTCCACCAAACACACCATGCAATCGGCCTAGGAGGGGATCAAATCCCACTGGGTTGGTGTGCAGCGACTGTGGAAGTCCAATGTCGAGCAGCTACGAAAGAGTTCCCAGAAATCCTTTTCAAGGACAGCGAATCCGTCGATAATTTTTTCATGCAGATAACAGGACTTGCCAACAACATCACCACTCTTGATGGTTGCATCAACGAGACAGAAATCGTAAAGAAGATGCTACAAGTCGCCCCAGATCACCGTGAACAACTCGCAATTTTGATCGAGACATTGCTTAACATGAACGATCCAATGATGGAAGAGGTGACCAGAAGATTGCACAACGTCGAGCAGAGGAAAAAGAATACCACTTCAGCTATTGAAAAGTAGGGTCGTCTACTTCTCACCGAGGAGGAGTGACTTGCATACTTGAAGCTTCGCGACAATTTCTTATTGCACCACGTGTCATGGTTACAGCCAAAAACTTCTTCCGCTTATGCGGCTCAGTCAGCTAGGCTCAGCTTCACGACTCATAATCCAGCTCATCGGCTCACAAAAGAGTATTTTTCCTAATTTTTGCCGTTTTGACTATCCTAAATCTTAAATTGACCTTCTTTAAAGAAATTAAAGTAAGGATATAGTTAAATTTCTCAGTTTATGTTAAATTGAGTTAAGAAATAATAGTTACTAACGAAGCGAGATGGACATTCTAATAGAAAACGACGAATGATAATACTAGGAGAAATTTCGAGGGGGGAAAAGCAAACATACTCGAATTTAGGGAGAACGCCGGTTAAGGGCAACCAAGTAAGTAGTCTTACTATCGGATAGGTAGAACGACTTGTTTAATTTATGACGACATGTGCCTAGTGGCCCTTACACGTGTCATTTATTCTTTATATTTATGATGTTGTGACTATATTTTATGATGATGATGTACGATGTATGATGATGTTATTCTTTGATGCGATGATGCTATGCAATGTTATATGATACGTTAGAAGACATGATAAGTTCATGATATGACATATGTTTGACATGATTAGATATATGATATGATATGATTGACAAGCACTGTGATGAATTGACATAATGCACAACCCCGATATACACATAAAGAGTTATGATAAAATGATATGATATAAAGAAAAATACTAGACCATTGTTATACAACATAATGAAAGGATAAATGTTGGGACCTCTTCTAACCAGAGTAAAAATAATAATAATAAATAAATAAATAAAAATGATAATAATACTAATAATGAGTAAATAAAAATAATAAAAATAAAAAAAAAAAGTAAATGATCCCTCCCTCTCCACCTTCTCCATATCTCTCCCCAACCCAAACCCATGTTGTGAAGTAGAATGATCCCAAGCAACAAAACAAAAGAAAAAAAAAAAAAAAAAAACAGAAAAATAGCCGATGGGAAGAAGAAACAGAACAACAAGAAAAGATGGCGTCACTAGATTTAACACGAAATAGGATAAGTTATCTCTCAGTTATATCTTTTGTTCTTTTATCTTTTGCAATTAATTAGATTTTAGATATCTTATCTGAAATCAGAATCCATTGAAAATGGGAGTTAAATAGGAATCTAGGGTCGATTATAAACACATCAAAAAATGAATGCTATGAATTGTCTTTGTTTGATTTGTTGTTTACTTTTGCATCAACTTTTAATGTCATCATTTGTTTATCTCTCCAATTTCTAGAGTCACTTTAGAAAGTGACATTCTTAATTAAAGGGAAGGAGAACTTCTAACAATCTATTGCAAGTGGAAGGCCAATGATTTAGGTAATAAGGTTGTTGCATGATGCAAGATTTTGAACCGAACCACCTTTTTATATAATATATATATATATATATATATATATATATATATATATATATTTATATAATTGATAGTTTTTAAAGTATAATATACAACAGAAAAAAGTCATTATCGATATTCAACTTCTATGGCGATTTATAAAAAAATAATTAAGTTTGAATGTTAAATTAGAAGTTTAATACTTTAAGTTCAAAAGCCCAGAATTATTTAATGCTTAATGGTTTATACAATCTCGTAGAGTTTCGATTATTATTTTTTAATTTTTTTTAGTTAAAAAAATGAGTGGAAAGTTTAAATCTTTTTACCTCAAATTCCATAACTTTGTAACTTAATTGGTACTCATCTGACATAAATTTCTAATACAAGGAGCATATCCTTCCGTTCAAACAAGAATATTGTAACGATCCTAGATTTCTTCTTACCTAGAGTCACTATCGTAATCATAACTTAATCATTTTGTGAAGAAATAAGCGTTTAAACTTCATCATAAAATATAGACTTCATCTTAAAACACTACAATAGAGCTACGTGTTCGAAAACACGTTTAAAACGACACAACAAAATATTAAATGAAATAAATTAACATTATAATTAAAAACACTCTATTCTAATCTAACTCTAAGAAAATAAATACAACTACCCTTTTCATGTTTCATGGTCTCAAATGACTATGTAGTCGTTAGTCGTATAGAGGTGCCTTGCCTTTACCTGAAATAGTAGTAGCATATTACTTGAGCATTAAAAGAAATACTCGGTATGTGACCCCCACTATTGCAGTTAGATGCAAACACATACAATCATGTGTAGAACCTATCGTATAATTCTATATCCTTAGGTGCTCATACTAAATGAGTTAATGGGATGTGTATTTACTGTTGTACAAATGGTCCACACGTGTGAATATGAATCCACCAGTCGGTTCGCACACCTCTGGGTCCCTTTCATGGTAAGGCGAGCATTCTCTAGAGCTGTTGATGTCGGACACCAGCTAGGCATAGCGACCGTCGTAGCATTATGATAAACATGATGATCATTTTTCTGCCTCGTAGTGTACGTGTCTGTATCATCGTAAAAGAGGGGTATTCCGGGATGCATGAATGCACAATGATGCATGAGATCCCAACATTTTTATTCATTATCATGTAAGACAACCCCTTCCATTTTTCCTTCATATCATAATCTTTATCATAGTTTCCTTACATAAATTGCGGTTGTTCATTATGTCAACACATTTTTATCGTATATCATTCATATCATGCATCGTGTCATATCAAGTCAGATCATACATACATCATATCATCAGCATTTCATGTACTATATCGCCAAACGTGTTATACAATAACATTTATCATACACGGGAAATTATGCGACCGTCTTACCTTATCAACAAGGTTCCATTTCTGTCGAACATCTTGAGAAATGAGCCAGCTAACTCCACTCTGCTTCCTTCTTCTGTATGTCCAAGACTACTAATATTACTTATCAAGCTTCGGATATAATATACCTTTGTCAGTAGACGTTGGTCGTCGTTCTTGCACTGGAACAAGATTTATCCTTTGCCTTGGATCGATACAATTGATCCATAGGCAAACTTCACGTTCTCAATGAGCTTTTCATCAAACTTCTTGAATTTTGCTCAATCTCCGATCACCATTGTCAAGGTATCACATGTTGCTCTCCACTCGATCTTCTCCTTTCAGGAAGATCACTAACTTAAGAGATTGCTTATCTATAGTAATCATTCTTTCCCCTCTCCCTTGAGCTCTTTTCTCATTAACAATTTTTTTCTATGTATTTTTGTTTGCAGAGTGTTCATTAAAACATGATTCATATCACGTTCCTCATATTTCTTTCTTAACTCAGGTTTTCCCCCACATATCACCCTACAACTATAACCAAATCTTACCAGAAAAATAACACATTTCTCATTTCCATTGTATTCCCCAAAATACTTCGAGAATTGTTGTCACTTCTTTTACCTTTGCTTTTGTGACTTGGATTTCTAATTTATTTTCATAATTTTCTCTTGTCATAATATTTTTTTTATCCCGAGAATCCTTCAAGTCATCCTCTTATTCTCTAGGTACCTCCATTTGTGGTGCATATCACCTGAGTCTTCAAGGGAAGATCATAAATTTCTTCTACTCCTCTCTTATTTGCAGAAAATTTATCATCATGCTTACATGTAGAAAATTCTTGTAATGTAGTCCTCTGTGTTTGAACCTTTTTTTTAGGCCTGTCTCTAGGTTTATTTCATTGATAAGTTTGAAGTCTCATTTCTCTTATGCCCTGATTTTCTTCCTCTAGGCCTCCTTGGTTGAGATGATAAGTCTGATGAAACACATCGACTTGTAGGTTGCACTTCGTTGATTGAAGCAGCCTCTGGTTGCTTTTTGGATTTATTTTTCTATTCCTTTTTCTCGTGAGCAGTTGGTTTCTTCATCATTTTCTTTCCGCCAATGCAAATAGATACTTTTGGAATATCACAATTTAGTGCAACTTATTTTAGTTTGAATTAGTTATGTAATATATGATATTCGTAATCTTCCAGAATATATTAGTTAGGAAATATATCTTAGATATCGTAATCAGTTGAATTTGAATAGTAGTATATTTTATTTTATTATCAGGATTTAGTTATTTTCTATTTTCTTGGTACATATTATTTAGTATCTTGTATCCTATTTAAAAGGTCGTGAATATCAATGAAGATTGAACATTCGATCCCAATTCTTTTTCTTATTCTTAAATCTGTATTCTTTCGTTGAGTAATAATATTTTCATATCTATGCACACTTTTGAGTGGTAGATATTGCGTCATGGAAGATGTTCATAGTCTTTCAATAGTATCTTATATAAGCAGTTTCACGACGATTTTACCTTCATCAACAGGGCTCCATTTCGGTCTTATATCTTCAGGAACGGGCCGACTATCTCCCCTCTACTACCTTCTTCTATCATTTGACCAAGGCTAATAACATTGCTCTTAAAACTCGTGGTGTAATACACATTGGTCAATATACGTTTATCGTTGTTTTTACACTGGAACAAAATAGATCCTTTGCCTTGGATCGGTACAATTGATCCATTGCAAAGCTTCATATTCCCAGTGAACTTCTCATCAAGTTTCTTGAACTTTGCTAGATCTCCGATCATGTGGCTGCTCGCTCCGTTGTCTAGGTACGACATGCTTGTCTCCACTTGAACTTCTTCATCTATGAAGGGGTTCACCAGAACTTCTATTCATTGAGCATCAATAGGTTGGGCATTTTCTCGGCCAACATCAATGCGGTCTCTTGATCTTGCGTGAGTGTGAGATTTGCCTCCTCATCTCACTTTTCGCTATGGCACTCTGTCACATAATGCCCATATTTTCCACAAGAGTAACACATGATCATACTCTTGTCCTTCCGAGGGTTGGCATTTTCATGGAATTGTGAAGTATTGTCACGACCTCCTTTGCCACAACATCCACGACCACGTCCACGTCCACGACCTCTGTTATCTTTGTTATGGCTGTCACGTCCCCTCATTCTTGAAAAAGAAGAGTCATTGCATCTTTTTTTTTCGTTCATGTGAGCCACTTCTCATGTGTGAGTAAGAGGTATTTATCCTCCTCTTTCTCCTTGTAGCCATGAAGTCTCTCCTCATTGACCATAAGATGAGCAACGACCTCCTCAACCGACATGTTCTTGAGGTCACCGAACTACTCAATGGAGGTAACAATCTGCATGAATCTTGGAGGAACTGCTTGAAGGAACTTCTTAACAATGGAGATCTCCTCCACCATGTCGCCTAATGAACAGATGTCGCTAACGATCGTCGTCAACTTCATGGCAAAGTCATCTATTGACTCACCATCATTCATGGATAGTCTCGAACTCACTCTTCTAGGTCTGCACCTTTTCTTCCTTGACATGTTCTACGCCCACATGATTGTTTGCAGTGTCTCCCACGCTACCTTTGTTGAGTCCTTCTCTACAAACATGAGAAGAATGTCCTCTTCGCTTGGTAGATTGCGTCAAGAGTCATCCTGTCCTTACGCTCCTCAATGTCATAATGCTCGACGACATCCCACACGCCTTGTGCATATAAGTCAACACGAATCTTTATCGACCGTGCTGCGTAGTTACTCTTCGTGAGTAACGGGTATTGGAGCGTTGCACTCCCCTCCTTTCCACTCTTTATCGTTGTCACTTCTCCTCCCGTGCCTTTACATGGTGAGGACATTTGTTTCAGCATCCTGGGAGCTCTGATACCAAATGTTGGAAATAACCCACGATTGGAATATGTCGAAACAAATAACTTAAGCAAGAAGAACAACTTGAGAGGAGAGAGCTTTGAAGAGAGGAACCTTAAGCTCTTATGCTTTTCAATTCTCTTTGTTGTTGTGAAAATAACATACATATCATGAGTATTTATAGTGGAGAAAGCACAAATCATCTCCTAAATTTTATCATCAAGTTTCTAAACTTTCTCATCAGGCCAGTACTAACAAATCTTACTAATTAAAGACTAACAATTTCCATATTTCTATTCAAGCGAATAACTTCTAAACAATTATCCTAAAATTGCTGTTGGTAAACTTCTTTTGCTAGGTCAAGTTTATTAACTCACAGTTGTAATAAACTTTCTTAAGAAATACACCTCTTGCCTTGCTGTTTTATTTATCATAGTAAAGCATTTTACATTGGATTCAAAATTCTTGTCCACAAGATCCCTACTGCATATTCGACAATGCTGTTGGGTTTTATGTCCTAAAACTCATGGTTTGTAAACAAAAACATATTCTATTTTCAATAAAGTTAATATTGTTATTTATTCAGTAAAGATTGTTATTGAATAAAGTGAACTTTACGATCATTAATCTAAATCCAATAAACTAAGAACACTCTGGCTATAGTATGATTACTTGAACTATATGTAGAGACATAAGAGTGGATCAAGTTCAAGTATATAGTCAAAATGATCTATAGTATAAGGATAAGGCTGAGTACCTTATTCTGGGGACACTATGGATGCGGCCCAGTTTTGTATATAATATATAAACAATGTGATCACTAAATTGTACATGTGGAGACATGTGAGTGGGGGCGTCCTATGCAATGAGTATTGCATAAGATCGGACCATGAAGAAAACCACTCTCACTTTATAATGTCCTTTACTGTTGAGACTGATTTTCTTTTCATTCGATAACCTAGGTAACTCGATTTTAATCCTGAGCTAACCATGAACTCCTGTTTATTCGAAATTATCCTTAGATTTGCATGGGTGAGAGTAGCTCTAGTTCACCGACTCAATAGGCCTCCCATTTTAGGGGTAAGACTGGGTGAATGGTCGGGGACGTGGGGTGCAAGATGAAATTCACTCCTACCCACTTTTAGGGATAGAAGAAAGGTAGTTTCCTTAAGCACTGACTCCAGGTCTTGAACAAGGGGCCCCACCCTCTCATTGGCCTGAGAGGGATTCGGTTTACTGGTTGGACCACAAACCAATTGTTCATTAGAGAATCAGTGAGACATAAGGAACAAGAAGTAACTTTAGGGGTAAAACGGTGAATTGACTCAGCTCTAGTTACGAACAACCTGTGAAGAATCGACTTACTAATGATGGTTATATCAAATGGACATAAATGTATCTATAGTGAGGGGAGTGCAACTACTAGGCTATAGTGGAGTGTCCTAGTAGTTAACGAATGTTGGTTAACAAGGTTAATGAGTTTAACCGGTTAATCTTGGATCGTTGGAGCCCATGATCTATAGGTTTATTAGGTCCCTCTGCTAGCTCATATCGGACTAAACCATAGAACAGTGTGACAAGTGAGTTTGAATTCAAATTAGGGAATATGCGCTACATATATACGATATATTTAACCGCATTTTTGTTTTATTTACGAATTAAACAAAAGAAGAGAATCGAAGATATTTAAATAAGATTTAAATATCTTAATCAATTATGTGTCGGAATTGATTGGGATTGGCATTTGAATTAATACTAAATATTAATTAAATAGTTTAATTAATCATTTAATGTTACTCTAATTTGAAATTCACTATTCAAATTAATTGTTGAATTAAAATGAAGAAAGTCAAAATGTTGACTTCATTTAATGGAAAAATCCATGTTAGTGGAATTTGAGTGTCAAAATTTGGTTAACTCAAACATGCATGCTTGCCACATAATCCCAAACATTTGAGTGGAATTCTAAGTGTCAAAATTTGGTGATCTCAAATTTGCATGGACATGCAAACATCACTCTTTAAATAGGAGTGATCTTTAGACATGGAAGGTCTTCTTCTTCTTGGTGGAAAACCTTGAGAAAAACCTCTCACAAACATCTCTTCACATATACAAAATCCCTTCCAAGTTTAGTCACTCACCGGATTCCACAATCCCGTTCTAAGGCCGGAGGATAGTGGAGAAGACACTAGTGGTGGTTCAAAACCGGTTCGTAAGGAAAAAAGAGTTTGAACTACAAAAGGTTAGTATCTAAACTAATTAAGTTTTAATACTTATGAACATGCTAGTTATATACTATAATTAATGTTTTTAAAGTGCCTAAGATCCAAATTGCTTCCGCATGTGTTATATTAACACCATCAAATGCATGATATATTACTCTACCTAATAAAACTCATACCTCTAGGGTGCATGCATGGACATCATTCAAAATTGTATGCAGACAACAAAATAAAAATAACAACAAAATATGGATACATGCTTCTAAGTAAGTCATTAAAGTTGTAAAGGATGTATTCAAATAATTTTCTTGTTGTTATGTGTAAGGACCGGGCTGACTCGATGACTCTAAAAGATGTGTAAAATTTTAACAAAATAAAACAACCAAAACTTAAAACATATCAAACATTATATCAAAATAAAAATGATATAAAGTATTTTAAAACACAACACAACAGGTAAAACACTAGTTAAGGGACGACACAAAAGGGTTGAAGGACGACGGGTGACGTTTGTCTATGGCACCTGCTCCAGAGTCCGCTCCTAACAACGACCGGCTCCTTATTTCCTGAAGAAAAAAAAATAGAGAATAAGGAATGAGTATAAGACTCAGTAAGCAGCCTACTTGTAGGCTCTTAATCATGTCCTTGATATGCTAGGTACCAGACTTTTTTCTTTTCATGTTCTGGTTGTAAATTCTTGTTATGTTTCTTAATTCGTTCTCCAAGACACTCTCCTTAGGACTTGCGGCACTAGATATAAACTTGTCATCCTGTGTCCGAGGCTTCATGCGTTCCAAGCGACACAGCCTTAATAATACCTACGCTCAAGGTTTCATACGTTCCAAGCAGCGTAGTCTAAGTCATAAGCATGATGTACCGTGGGAGGTCTTGAAAGGTTCTTGATTCACGGCTAGGGTAACTTACTCTCTTCTTACTCCATCGTGGCCATAGGTTACTCCCCATGATAGACCACAAAGGTCATGTGATCGGTGCATGCATGAACATGGCATAGACCATAAAGGTCGCTTAATCTAACATAGACCATATACGTCGCATGATTGGTGCATACATGAACATGGCATCCTGCAAATCATAACATGGCGCATGGCATCTCATCTAGGTGAGGGGAACGAGGCCAAGCGTGATATCCTGCAAAGGAAACACGTTGCAGGGCATCCCACCTAGAAGAGGAAAAAGGCCTCCTTAGAAGGCACCACATGGTTGGAGTTATGGGCCACACTTAGACATGCTTAGTGTAATACCTAGCATTCTTGAATTTTCATGTCTAAGGACTTTGGTCCTCGTCTTTGAGTGGTACCTAGCATTCTTCTTGTCTTGGTAGTTGTATAGCTTGTTCTTGATTCTTAATCTTGTAAGTTCCTAAGATTCTTATTTTCTTGAAGCATAGCTTGTAACATGCATTCGTAATCATATGAACCCATCTTAGCGTGAGTTGTTCTAGATGGTCATAGATTCCTAGGGAGTTCTTTAGATGTTTCAAGAAGAGTCTTGAATCTTGACATGTTTTCTTTAGGCGTTTCCTTAAGTTCCATCATGGCTTATGTTCCCAACTTGCTTCAACCAACTTGAAATCTTGAGCTTATCCTCGTGTCATATAAAATAGACCTTATAGGACATGGTTGGTGATTTGGAGCATATTTAGACCTTGAGCTAGGATATGACTTCTTGTTTCATTTTCAGGAACTAACCCTTAGAGGTTGTCATGTCATATATCGTGTTTTGGTCCTAAAAACACTTTCAAAGTAACCCTTAGTTTTCTCCCCATGAGGGCATAGGTGACATTATCATAAACGTGGCATCCTGCTGGCATATCGGGTTGCAGGGCATCTCATTTAGGTGAGGAAAATAATAAGTCCATCACGACAACCTGCTCGTGGTACATATAACAGGGCGTCTCACCTAAAGAGGAATAGGGATCTCGTAGTACACTTCATGATGGGAGATAATGGTTACTCCGGGCATGGATCCTAGCAACTTGTTAAGCATGCCATCTGCATTAACCTAGGTGTTTCCTTGTATTCTTGGGGATCCTAGGTTTATGCATAACGTCTTGGGTCAAGCTTGGAACTTAAAGGTTCTTCTTAGGAAAAGCCCAACGTAACCTTGTGCACTTAGAATCTTATTAGCAACCAAGGGTATCTATGGGGAATCTCTTATTTCATGGGTACCTCGTTAGTCATCCTAGGAGGTAAAGTCATGTGGATCGTGATGTACATTTTTCCCCATATCTTGGTTTCGCTATCTTACGTTTCCCAACAACTCCCAAACTTTATTACCTTATACAACATCCTGAGATAAGGATTCATACAACATTTCATAATTTTGGGAGGTCATTTAGGGCTTAACCCATAGGTAGTCTTCCTTAGGGGCATTATGGTAAATTTTCCCTAATTCTTGGTTTTGCTACTTAACGAGTTCCAATAGCTTTCAAACTTCACCGCCTCATCAAGAATCATAAAATAAGATCTATAGTAGAGTTTCATAGCATTTGGAGGTCATCTTGGTCATGAACCGTAGGTAGATATCCTTTAGGGCATTATGGTCATTTTTCCCCGTTTCTTGGTTTACCTACTTATCCTTATCCAATGACTACCAAATTCCATACATAACCTTAACAGGATATATTATGCTCAGCATTAAAATTTAATAGGTATTAGAGCTCATTTAGTTGTTTATCTTAACGTCCCTTAAATTCCGAGTAATTTTGTCGGTTTAGAGCCTTAACTCACGGTTCTTTGGAGTATTCTTTCATATATCCTTGTGTCATACTTGGTTTAGGGTTCATATGAAAATCCAAATGATTCCTACAAGTATTTCTTAAGAAAAGTCCAAGGTGGCTACTTACCTCATCGTCGACGTTCGGGACCTCCGTTCTTCAGCTTCTAGTATCCGAATTACTTCACATATCCTTCCATAGACTCCTTATTGTGTCTAGTTTCTGGAACCATAAGGTTTGTCATGAGAACCAGTCTGGAAGGGGGTTAAAATTGAGAAACATCGAGGGAAGGTCAGATTTTTGGCTTACTGGCCGGTTCAACTAAACCGGCCATGTCATCGTCTTCTTCCTCTGGACAGGAAGTAGACGCGCGCGTCCTTTGCGCCGCTGTCTGAAAGTGGCCTTCTACAGCCCCGATATCTTCGTTTCTCCCCTCGATTTCTTCATGAAACTTAATGATGGTGTTACAAGGAAGAGCTTGAGATTGATTTCATACCTTTTCGTGGATCATAGCCTAAGATATTCGCCTCCAAAGTTCGTCCAAAATCATTTTCCTCGCCGGACCTAAAACAGAGGATTTCTTCTTGGGTAGCCGATTCAAGGGGTTTTCAAGGCCCGATTTCTTCATGGAACCTCTTTCATATCCTTTCCTCATGCTATAGGAATTGGTTTGGAGGAACGTCTTTGAGTGTGGGTCCTTAATTTTGAGAAATTATTCTCGGTATGTAACTCACCTGAAACGTCAGATTTTCGATCTCTTGGGTATCTTATTCTACGACGTTTCAGCTCTCGATTCCTTCATAGAAATTGTGGAAAATTTTGTTTAGAAACTATAGGAATAAGTTTGAGGAGGAATGGTGGAGAATTACTCTCGAATTTGGAAGAAACCCGAGAGTACGATACCCACAAACTAAACGCTCATAACTCTCGAATGGGTGCTCGAGTCTTGTTCCATATTTTTGCCCCTACTTCAGACTTTATATGAGGAGCTTAAACTGACATTGAAAGCTCTAGAATCATAGTGATTCGGAGATTGAACTTCTGGATAATTCATCGGAAAATCTGCTTCGATCCGGAGTTTACCGACTTTAGTTTTGAATACCAGCCGTTGGATGTGATTATCTATCCATTTTCTAGATCTTCTCCAAATTTGAGGAAGATCCAACGGCTGTCGAGAGATATTTCTCAGATGGCCACTATAGATGGATTCTGAACAGAGGGGCATTTTCGTAATTATCCATTCTTCTAGGGGTATTATGGTAATTTGTCACTTTCCGAATATTTTAATATTATTTTTCCTGAAAAATCCATAATTTTTCTAAAAATCCTTCATCCATGTTGGTCATTTTTTCCTTCTTGAGCATCATGAAATTCCTTCTAGATAAGGAACAAACAATTTGGGAAGATCCTTAATAATTGGAAAAATTACCTTTTTGGCCTTTTCACTTACTTTTACTTTCCAATCCTTTTTCCAGAGGTCTTAACTCTGGTTAGGGTATAAGAATGACTTGTTTGAGATCATCATCCTTGCTTAATCCTTTAATTTCTTCCCTATTGATCATTTGGGTCTTACATGGGCGGCTTATTCTTGTTGGATCTAATTTCTTTCATTTTTTGGGTGTTACAAATTCTCCCCGCTTAAGAACTTTCGTCCTCGAAAGTTCATTGTCCTTAATTTCTTGCGTCCTTATTGTTGGGTTGTCTATACTTAACCCTGCTCTTTTAATTGCTTAGGGGTTCTTTTTCGGCTTACCCTGCTCCGGCTTATCCTTGTCCTTGTTGCCTTAGTCCTTAACTTGGCCTATTTCAGCATTAGTTCCTCTCAATTATCTTCTCAACGTCCTATGTTGAGATGACTAAGCTTTCTTGCATTGGCTTATATCTTAGGACTTATCTTCTTTTCTCATCAAGCCTTATCATAATAAATCTTGTTCCTCAAGGTTGTATCTTGAAGACTTCCCTTCTTCCTTCTTATATAAGGCTTATCAATGGGTCATTAAGGGCTTAAGTCCTTCATAGGTTTCTTATCCTTTGAGTTTTCCTTGTTCTTATCTTAGGTTATCTTCCTTAATAACCTTATGGTCCTTTAAAGTCTTAGGTTCCTTTGAAGGAAACCACTTAACTTGGCATCTACATGGGTTTCTATGTAAAATACATGAGTTAAAAAGTCAAGGTTAGAGGCATACCTTTTTCTACTTGATCAAGACTCTTGGCTCCCTTAGCTATGGTACATCCTTACCTTCTTCGGGTGCCTCTTGGCCTTGCTAGTTCTACTTTTGGTTCTTAACTTGCCCTTGGTCATGTGCGGTTTGTTACCTCGTTTTTCCCTCTTGAGACATTTAGGACTCTTATGGCCCTCTATTCCATAGCTGAAGCATACATTAGTCCTGGCCAAGCATTCTCCCTCGTGTACTTATCTATACTTAGGGCATAAGGGTCTATCTTCCTCTTGTGCTTGGCGCTTGTTGCTTCACTTATGGGGCCTTTGGTGGGTCTTTGGAACATTCTTGTCAAGTTTTCTTTTGCGTCCTACTTGCTGCACTTTCTTGTTCTTCTAGTTGTGTATGTCTATTGGAGTGGCGGCTTTTAGTTCAATTGCATAGTCACTTGAGGCATGGGCCGCTACTAATCCTTTTATATCCTCTCTTAAGCCCATCATGAAATGGAGAGTCCTTTTCTTCTCCGTGTATACTAACTTCGAGAAAAACTTAGATAACTTAGTTAACTCTAAATCATATTCTTCTACGGTCCTTTCCCATTGTTTAGGGCTTAAGAAGGCTTCTTAGTTTGTGAACATGGCCACTTAGAGAATGCCTCCTTAAAGTGATTCAAAGGGATGATTCCATCTTCTGTGCTTACAATCTTGAAAGCTGACTTCCACCTAAAATGCGCCTCTCTTTAAGCATGCATGTGGCGCAATGAACTTTGTACTCTTCAAGGCAGTTCATATATAGGAAGGCGGTCTCTATAGCTTCGAGCCATGCCTTCACTTTTACTTAATCAACCATGCCCCCATCAATTATAGGTGGGTCAACTTCCTAAAGTAACTAATATAGTAGAATTCTTTCGCAGTGGAAACTTCTGGGGCTTGCACTCCTTGAGTTGCCTTAGGAGCCTTTACTATATGGCTAGCCTGAGTTTTCAAGGTTGATTTCATGAAAGATTGTAGAGATTCTAGTGAACATGAAGGGGGACTGTCCTTAAAGCGTAGCTTGACTTGGGTTAGGCTCTTGTTGAGTTACTATTTTTACGGTCTGGGCTTGAGCCGTTCCTTTTTCAGGGGCTCCTTTTGTGGAATTCTTTGAAGTCATCCTTCGGCTTCCTTGCATAGATAGTGTTCTCTTCTTGGTGGCATGTTCTTAGTACAGGAAGAACAAGTGTTGCTTACTTTTCCTTGGGTCTTTACATTATCTTAAGTCTCATCTTAAATAATAAACCAATGATCATGTGCCTAATAACTTAAAGTTCTTGGCATACTTAATTTTAAGAGTCTTAAGGCATACTTACCTGGTCTCGGTAGGGCGTCCTCTTAAGCTAAGCCACAGAGAAACCTTGGGCTCCGATACCACTCTGTAAGGATCGGGCTGACTCGATAACTCTAAAAGACGTGTAAATTTTTTAATAAAATAAAACAACAAAAAATTAAAACATATCAAACATTATATCAAAATAAAGATGAGACAAAGTATTTTAAAACACAACACAACAGTTAAAACACAAGTTAAGGGACGACACAAAAGGGTTGAAGGACGATGGGTGAGGTTTGTCTATGGCACCTGCTCCAGAGTCCTCTCCCAACCACGACCAGCTCCTTATTTCCTGAAAAAAATGGAGAATAAGGAATGAGTACAAGACTCAATAAGCAGCCTACTTGTAGGCTCTTAATCGTGTCCTTGATATGCTAGGGTACCACATTTTTTCTTTTCATGTTCTTGTTCTTGTTGTAAATTCTTGTTATGTTTCTTAATTCGTTCTCCAAGACACTCCCCTTAGGACTTGCGGTACTAGACATAAACTTGTCATCCTGTGTCCGAGGCTTCATGCGTTCCAAGCAACACAGTCTTAATACCTACGCTCAAGGCTTCATATGTTCTGATATGTGGAAATCACTACAAGGTGAGTAAGATTCGGATTACCTGGTTGATCGAATATCTCAAGGCAAGAACATTGTTTGAGATTCGAATCACTCCACAAGCAAGATCGATCATGTCTAGCTTGAATGATTCTTGTTGATCAATATCTCACGCAAGAACACTTGTTTGAGATTCGAATCACTCCACAAGCAAGATTGATCATGTCGGGCTTGAATGATTCTACGTGCAACCTAAACTACATAGAATTGCAAAAAACTTAGCCATTGGCTAAAGGAAAGCAC
The DNA here is from genome assembly GCF_057944985.1 of Cucurbita pepo subsp. pepo. Lineage (NCBI taxonomy): Eukaryota > Viridiplantae > Streptophyta > Magnoliopsida > Cucurbitales > Cucurbitaceae > Cucurbita > Cucurbita pepo. The sequence continues at coordinate 12,205,172 of NC_141803.1, forward strand.
AAATGCTCCTTCTACTATATTTTTCAAGGCTACTTGCAAATACAACATACATGGTTTTATATAGCCTCAAAATGAAACTATTAAAGGCATTCCAAGAGTTGTAACATTCATACTTAATGGCCATAATTAACCATTATGTAATTGTAACCTAATGTAAATAAAAAATCTTAAAATACATTAATGAAATACAATAACTCTAAATTACTCTCAATTACAATCCACCCAAAATTTATAACATGAAACTTCATTCTTCTTCAATGTGGCATGAATTGAAATATCTTTTGATAGTTTCAACGATACTTTCTTCACATCTTCATTGAAGTATATTGTCTGATTGATGTCGCTTGGTTCATATAAAAAAAGTTCATCCTTTTCAGTGTTCGTCTCGATATTTGTGCTGAAGTTCGTCGAAACATAGACTTGTAAGGGCTCTATTGTGCAAAAGTTTATTTTCTCAAAATCTGTCGGAGCTTTGGAGGGCTAGAGACCCAAAGATCACTGCCTTCAAATTTTGCCAAAAACTAGGACTTGTAAGTCTTTGGAAGGTCTTGAAACCAAAAGATTGTCCTTTCTAGAGTTTGTTTTGACAGTTGTGCCGAAGTTCGTCGAAACATGGACTTGTTTGAGATCTATCGTGCTGAGAATCAAAAGTTCATTTTTTTTCAGCAGTTTGTCTTGATTTTTGAACCAAAGTTTTTCCAAACCAGAGCATCAGATTGTTAGAAATTAGAAGTTCGTCTGTCCGTCATACTGTCTAAGTGTTTGGTCTAAAGTTTGTCCAAACGTCGATTTATTTGGCTTAGAAACCTGAACTTCGTGGTTTGAAGAGTCCGTTTCGTCTAGAATTTGACCTGTTAGAATTTTAGAGAGGTAGGAACCCAAAGTAAATCCTTTCCCGAGCTTGTCTCGTTGCTTGTGTACATGTTAATTTCTAGTTTCGGACAGAGATTTGCTCAAATTTCGTCCTTTCTAACCCTTTTTGAGCTTTGGTGAGTTAGAAACCCAAAGTTTATTCTTTTTGGAGTCTGTCTTAGCGTTTGGACCAAACTCTGACCCATTAGATGTTTGACGGATTGCAAACTCAAAGTTTTCCCTTCCTAAGAGTTCATTTCGAAGCTTGTGCCAAAGTTCGTCCAAACTTGGACCTGTCGGTATTTTGGAGAGCTAGAAATCCGAAGTATGTTGCCTTCAAAGTTCGCCAAAACCTTGGGCCTGGTAAGTCTTCGGAGGGTTTTAAAACTAGATGTTCGTCCTTTCCCGAGTTTGTCTCGACATTTGAGTCGAGATTGGTCGAAACATGAACTTGTTAGTGCTCTATGGTGCTGGGAATCAAAAGTTCATTTTCTCTAGAGTTTGTCTTGATGTTTGAACCAAAGTTCTTCCAAACTAGAGCTTCTAAGAGTTGAAAACCCAAAGTTCGTCCTTCCATCACATTGTCTTGACGTTTGGTCCAAAGTTCGTCAAAACTTAGATCTGTTAGGCTTAGAGACCTAAACTTCATGGTTTCAAGAGCTCGTTTCATTCGGATTTTGACCTGTTAGTGCGTTGGTGAGTTTGGAACCCAAAGTTTGTCCTTTCGAGAGTCCATCTCAGCATTTGGACAAAACTTTGACTCATTAGAGGTTTAAAAGATCACAAACCAAAGTTTGTTGTTCCTAGAATTTGTCTCGAAGTTCATGCCAAAGTTCGTCTGAACTTGGACTCATTTGCATAGATTTGTTCATGTCTATTGGCGCCATGTTGGAGCCATTGGCATGTGTGTTTTTTTATCGCCGTCATATACATAGCATTACCAAAAAGTTTCAATCGACGCATCCGTGATGATACCTCGCCGTCAGGGCTATCCTATCGGAACTAGTTAGTTTGAAACTTTAATCTCCGAAAAGATTGAGAGTCGGAGTGCATCATTTCCAATAATACATTAACTGGAAGGCCTTGAGAGATCCAAAATACAAATAAATACCTTGGTCTCAACCTGACCAAGTGCAGTTATGATGAATACATTGATCTTTAAACCAACTCCCTCCTTCTGGCCAAAAAATATCTCCACTAACTTGTCCATGTTTGCTGCTAAAATGGCACCAAAACAATGTAGAAATCCAAAAATTTTCTTTAAAACTCTAGTTGTAATTATCTCTGGTGCGGAGTACGTGCTCGCCCAGTTCGTCATCTTTTGACTTGCAATGAACAATTAGAGTTGAAGTAGTCATCTCATTTAAAATAGTCACTTTCCATTTGGTGAACGGTAATTGTTGGCTAGATTCTGCACAAGAAAATGTCATCATATGGTTTGATGTCCAAGCAACCAACACCATTAAACAGAATATGCTTAGAGACTTCATGTTCTTCTGAAAGATCTCTCGCCCTTTTCTACAAACTTATTTGGATTCTCTCTCTTTTATATATATATATATACATACATGCATATAGTCAAACTTAGGTATTATATTTCAACAAAAATTAGTTGAAAGTGTACTGTAAATTTTGGTTATGTGAGAATATCTTCCATAACAAGGTGGAAAAGGTGAGGTGACCTAAACTTTCTTAATTTTCTCATCCCTCTTATCCTTAGCTTTTGTAACAACTAATTTTGTATTTTATTAGCTCCTTTTATGTGAAGTTTAAAGTTGGACTATTCATTTTTTATGTATTAAAAAAATTTATAAAGTATTAAATTTATGGATGGTATTTTTTTTAGAGGTTTAAATGAAAAATGGATTCCATGGTTTCAAGGATACATTAATTTGTTGGAGTTGGTAGTGTTGAATGAAAGTCTCAACTAATTTAGGGGAGCCCAAAGCAAAGCCATAAAAGCTTATTCTCGAAGTAGACAATATGATACCATTGTGAAGAGTCGTGTTCATCTAACATGGTATCAGAGTCATGCCCTAACTTAGCCATGTCAATAAAATTCTCAATTGCCCACGATTTAAATATGTTGAAACAAATAACTGAAGCGGAAGAACAACTTGAGGGAAGAGAGCTTTTCAACAGAGGAGCCTTAAGTACTTATGCTTTATTAATTTTTTTTTTTTTTTTTTTTTTTTTTGTACGGAACCTTATGTACAAATAACATAAATCTCATGAGTATTTACAGTGGAGATTGTACAATCGATCTCCTAAACTTCCTCCTCAAGTTGTTAATAACTGCTTAATAACAAATATAAACTTATTCAAATAAAAAACTACACAATAATTATCCTAAAATTGGTATAGGTTAATAAGTTGTTTTGCTAAGTCAAGCATATTAACTCACATTGGAAAGAAGAAACTTTGAGTTTCAAACTCATCAAAGCTTTAGCAAGTCAAAGTCCAGATGAAACGGGATCTTCAAACCATGAAATTCAAGATTCTAAGCCTAACGGATTGTATATTGTTTGAACTTTGGACGAAACGTCGAGACAGTGTGAGGGATGGACGAACTTTTAGGTTTCTAACTCTCTGAAGCTCTAGTTTGTAAGAGTTTGGAAGACCTTTGGTCCAAACATCAAGACAGACTCTGGAAAAAATGAATTTTTGGCTCCAGGCTATAACTGGTAAGCGCCAACAATGCTGAATTTGCAAAGATATAGGTCCTACTAGGATCCTTACAAACTTTCGCAAATAAAACAACTTAATGAATGATTCCAACTAAGAGTTGTTTAGGTAGATGAATAAGAAGTTAGATCTAACATAGAATCTATGATAGTCACTCTTAGATCCTAACTCACACCAAAATTAGAAAGATAAGATCCTAACTCACACCAAAATTAGAAAGATAACGCGAAAAGGTTCCAAGAAACACAAGGCTTTTCTATTAAAAAATTATTATTAAACTTAAATATTACATGTCTTTAAATAGTAAAAAATGATTAACCAAACCATAATGGTAGTTGGTTACCAAAGACTTTTAATTAAAAGCTATTAATTATCACGTGCATTTACCCGAAGGACCGATTACAAGAAACAAGGTTAAGAAGATTCAAGAGGCCTATACATTGCATCTTCAAAAGCTAGCTAGTGTATCGGTTGAAATAAAGACTTTTGAGCCCAAAAATCTTTATAGCATTAGCATATCAAATCAAGAAGATAATGGAGTGGCTGATATTGGAAAGTAATTAGAAGACTTGCCTTTGGTAGTTGAATTACCAATTAAGGAAATTATTAATGTCTTATTTGCTTCATTTAATATTTAATAGCATTTATTAATAGTTTGTATGAATTGCCTTATATTTTTTCAATTTGTATTTAATAGCATTTATTAGCATTTATTAGTGGTTGGTGGCTGAACTTTATTTTGTTAGGTTATCTTCTCGGTCTATTTAAAGGCATGTAATATTCATGTTTGGGGGGTTTTGTTGAATACAGAAAAAAAAACCTTTGTGTTTTCTTGATACCCTTTTGGTGTTATTCTTTTTCAAACCTTTCTTTACGTTTGATGTTTAAACCGATTCATTGAATTAGTTTTGATCAAGCTAATTTTGGAGTGAATTGTCTTGGTATCTACGAGTGACCATCATAGATTCCAAGTTCGATCTAAGAGTCATTCATCTTCTTACCAGCTCTTGGTTGGAATCAATCCGTTAAGTTAGTTTTCTCTGTGAGCGTTTTGCAAGGATTCTAGAAGGACCTCTAGCTTTGCAAATTCCAGCATTGTAGGCGCTTATCAGCCAACAATGCTGAATTTGCAAAGATATAGGTTCTACTAGGATCCTTACAAACTTTCGCAAATAAAACTAACTTAATGAATGATTCCAACTAAGAGTTGTTTAGATAGATGAATAACAAGTTAGATCTAACTTCGAATCTATGATGGTCACTCTCAGATCCTAACTCACACCAAAATTAGAAAGATAACGGGAAAAGGTTTCAAGAAACACAAAGCTTTTCTATTAAAAAATTATTATTAAACTTAAATATTACATGCCTTTAAATACTAAAAAATGATTAACCAAACCATAATGGTAGTTGGTTACCAAAGACTTTTAATTAAAAGCTATTAAATGAAAAAGAAAGAAAATAAGACCTATAACATAAATAGTAGTTCAACTACAAAAGACAAGATTTCTCGGAAGCACTTTCCAAAGTCAAATGGTATTTATTATCACTCTATTCTCTTCTTTACTTTGTATACTAATATTAGAAATATATTTGTACTAAAACATCTTTGTATCTTCTTGTACATTACCAAGCCTTTGAAGAAGTAATATAAAGGCCTATTGAATCCTCTTTATCTTGTTTTTTGTAATTGCTCATTCGGGTACATGAAAATAATCAGTGGTTGGATTCATTTCACTAACAAGCCCATGTGTCAACGATCTTCGACCAAAATGTCGAGGCGAACTCTGGAAAAGACAAACTTTTAATTTGAAAACCCTCAAAAGACTTACAAGGTCAAGGTTTTGGCGAAGTCTAAAGGCAGCGAATTATTGGTCTCTAGCCCTCCAAAGCTCCGACGAATCTTAGTTTAGATGAACTTTGGCACAAACTTCAAGACGAACTCTAGAAATGATGAACTTCGGGTTTGTGAACCTCAAAACCTTTACTGGGTCGAAGTTTTATCCAGACGCTAAGACGGGCTTGAGAAAAGACGAACTTTTTGATTCTAACTCTCCAATGCTCTAAAAAAGGAGTTTAGATGAAATTTTTTTCCACCTTTTGCCCACTACAAGAAATTATGAAATTAAAATAATAAATAAAGTTTCCTAAAATATTATCAACACAAAGGGTTGCTCAAAGTCCATCCTTTATGTACCTTTTTGAGTTTTGGAGAGTTAGGAACTGAAAGTTTGTCCTTTTTTTTACCCTTTTCAAGCTTTAGAAAGTTAGAAACCCAAAGTTCGTCCTTTCTAGAGTCTGTCTCAGCGTTTGGACCAAACTTTGAACCATTAGAGGTTTGAAAGCCACAAAACAAAAGTTCACCCTTCATGTAGTTCGTGAAGAAGTTCGTCCAAACTCTGACCCGTCGGTGTGGAAGGCTGTAGACCTGAGATTCGCTGCCTTCAGAGTTCGCCAAAACTAGGGGCCTTGTACAACTTTGACGGATTATGAAACCAAAAGTTCAGCCTTTCCAGAGTTTGTCTCGACATTTGTTCCGAAGTTTGTTGAAGCATGGACATTTGTTCGGAAGTAACACACAGCTTGAGTATTTAAAGACATACTTCGTAAGTGACCCCACTATTGGGGTCAGGGAATTCAAACATATGCAATTCATGATTAGGGACCTATTGTTAAAACCATTATAGGGGGGGCCTCCAGGGACAAAATTTGTTGTGTAATACTTTCGTACACACAACCCACATGTTCAAGTATGGATCCCCAAACGGTTTGCACCCCCGTGGACCCATCATAGTCGACCTACCTGCCCACAAATTATAATCTCTAGTGATACAAAATTAATTAATTGAACTCTTTAATTATTCAATTTTCATGCATTAACTATATGTCACTCCACTATCCTTATAGAGTTGCACTCTTATGTACTGTAAGACAAGTTGTGTCTAATTATATAATCATTTCAAGAGAGTCAATCATTCGCGAGTTGTTTGTAATTACAACTAGGTTAAAAGTTTGTTTACCTCTGTAATTACATCTTTCACCTTTTAGTACCATTGATCCTCTAATCATCTATTTATTTATGATCCAATCAGAAACCAAATCTCTCTCGGTCTAATTTAAGGATAGGATCCCATTGTTCAAGTATCGAAATTAGCAGTTACGAGAACTCTAGTTCTATAGTGAAGTGACCTATAGTTAATGAATGAAAAATTTTGGAGGGTTCAAATTAATATTTAATATATTAAATATATAAAAAAGGAAAAATATATTAATTGTATTTGATACAATTAAATATTAAATCAATTAATGTATCTAATACATTAAATAAAAATATATTTGAAATTTGAATGAGACTCAAATTAGTTAAATATATATTAGGATTGATGGCTTTACTATAACACGTGCCCAAGCAATTTGGATCTTAGGCACTCTAAGTACATCAATTATAGGAAATTAGTTAGCATGTTCAAAAGCATTCAAACTCAATGAATTTGAATACTAACCTTTTGTAGTTCAAATTCCTTTTTTCTCACAAACCGATTTCAAACTACCACTAGTGTCTTCCCTACTCGTTTTCGGCCTTAGAATGGGATTGTAGAATCGGGTAAGTGACTAAACTTATATGAATTTAGTATATTTGTGGAATCGGGTGAGTGACTAAACTTATATGAATTTAGTATATGTAAAGAGAGAGTTTTGAGAGATTTTCTCCGAGTTTTGCAAGTAGAATTTTCATTTACCTTGATCACTTACTTATAGAGTCATATTTGCATGTTCATGCAAATTTGAGATTACCAAATTTTGAGACTCAAATTCCACTCAACAATTAATTTAAATAATTAATTTCAAATCAAAATAATATTAAATGATTAATTAAACAATTTAATTAATATTTAACATTAAATGAAATGCCAATCCGAAACAATTTCAGCACATAATCAATCCCTATTCATAATTAAAATATTTAAATCTTATTTAAATATCTCAAATTCCCTCATTTTTCATTTTGTTTAATTCGTAATTAAATCAAAATGCGATTAAATATATCGTATATATTTAGCGCATATTCCCTAATTTGTGTTCGAACACTTCAAACTCACTCGCCACACTATTCTAAGGTTTAGTCTGATATGAGCTAGCAAGGGAACCTAATGGACCTATAAATCATGGGCTCCAACGATCCGAGATTAACCGGCTAAACACATTAACCTTGTTAACCAACATTCGTTAACTACTAGGACACTCCACTATAGCCTAGTAGTTGCACTCCCCTCACTATAGATATATTTTTGTCCATTTGATATAACCATGATTAGTAAGCCCATCCTAACAGGTTGTTCGTAACTAGAGCTGGGTCAATATACCGTTTTACCCCTAAAGTTACTTCTTTTTCCTTAAGTCCCACTGATCCTCTAATGAACAATTGGTTTGTGGTACAACCACCAAACTGAATCCATCTGAGGCCAATGAGAGGGTGGGCCCCTTGTCAAGACCTGGAGTCAGTACTTAAGGGAACAACCTCTTTACTATCTCCAAAAATCGGTAGGAGTGGATTCCATCTTGCACCCTATGTTCCCAACTATTCACCTAGTCTTACCCCTGAAATGGGAGGCTTATTGAGTCGGCGAACTCGGACAACTCTCACCCATGCAAATCTAAGAATAATTCCGAATAAACAGGAGTTCATAGTTAGCTTAGGATTAAGGTCGAATTACCTAGGCCATTGAATGAAAAAATCAATCTCAACAGTAAACAGCATTATAAAGTAAAAGTGATTTTCTTCATGGCCCGATCTTATGCAATACTCATTGCATAGGACACCTCCACTCACATGTCTTCACATGTACAATTTAGTGATCACATTGTTTATATCATATACAGAGTGGGCCGCATCCATAGTGTCCCCAAGATAAGGTATTTAGCCTTATCTCTATACTATAGATCATTTTGACTATATACTTGAACTTGATCCGCTCATATGTCTCTACATAGAGTTCAAGTAATCATACTATAGCTAGAATGTTCTTAGTTTATTGGATTTAGATTAATGATCATCAAATTCACTTTATTCATTAACAATCGTTACTGAATAAACATCAATAATAGCTTTATTGAAAATAGAATATGTTTTTGTTTACAAACCATGTATTTTATGACATAAAACCCAACAAGGATATCTTATAATATTTAAATATGATTTGTATAAGATATTATATTCTAATATATTAGATATGCAAATATATTATTTGACAAATATTCTCTAAGAGTCCCGGTAAATAGGACCTTTGGGTTGAGCTAAATACACATGAATTTCTCCAACTTTCTTTGGAGAACGAAACTACCTCTCTAGAGAATTCTCTTCAAACTATCCTTCTCCGATCCTTTTTGGATTTTCTTTCAAGAGACTCCCACAAGTATTGGCCTTGTGTTCGAGTCATAGCAAAAACCACTTATGGAATATAGAGAACTTTTGCATGGTTGGAATACTTCAAGAAGTCTTGTAAGCTAGGTTTCTACAAAGGTAGAGTTATTGCTCCCCTCTTTATTGCTTTGTTTTAATTCGTAATAACATTCAAAACCGTTCCCAATGCGACGTAGACTAAGAGCTCATTCCCTTTAGTTTTTACTTTTATTGTTTATTTATTTCATTTAGTATTTCGTAATGTTGTTTAAAGATGTTTTTGAACACGTAAATCTATGACAATGTTTTATCATGAAGTTTTAAATGTTTAATTTCAAATAAGAGCATAGGTTATTATGATGGTAACAACTTTAGGTTATTAGAAATCTAGGGTCGTTACAAAAAAATTGAAAAACCAGTGCCAAGTCCACAAATTAACTAGTGCACTTTATCAATGTTCTTGACCGGTTTGCCAATGACATGAACTTAGGGGTGTACATGGTCCGGGTTGGAGGATTTTTTTGACCCAACCCAAAAGTTCGGGTTGGTTGGATTGGTAACCCAACCCAACCCGAAACTTTTCACAACCCAACCCTCTATTTTCGGGTTGGGTTGTCAATTTTTTCAAAAAAAGTTTATTTACACACAATTTATAATTATTGAGAAGATAAAATATATTAAAAGTTCACAAACACAAATTAATCTATAATTATTGACAAATAATAATAATAATAATAATAAATTCAATAAAAAATAACGAGCGAAAATTGTAACATATTAACATAATTCAACATTGTCATAAAATTAGAGACAATTAAATACTGACATTTGTTTAGAATTGGTTAAAATAACAAAAATACTAGAATAGATCATGAAATTAAATAAACCATAAAAATTATTAGTTTAAGAGTATTGTATATAACAAAAATAAAAAATATATAAAAATATTTTAATTGAAATATGCTACCCTACCTTAAACTATTAAAAAAATAAAAAAATATATAAATTGTGATATAATAATGTTACAATAATTAGATAATAAATATATTATAATTTAGAATATATTTTTAAATTATATATATAATTTATGAACATTGATCTAAATATTTAATATCTTAAATATAAATATAAATCATAATTAATAAATATTTATATTATATGTATAAAATATATTAATAGTTATAGGTTAGTTTATTCTAAAATGTTTAATACTTAAACATAGATATAATAAATATTGTGTTTAAATAATAATTAATAAATATTTGTATTATATGTATAAAATATATTAATAAAACTATGTTAGTTTTTCTAAAGTGTTTAATTAAAAATAATAAAATAATATAAACGAAACAAAGAAATTAAAAATAAAAACAGATATATATATTTGGCTGGCGTCGAGAACTCGGGCATGATTGTTCTTCAATTCGACTCAGACCACTCTGACAAACCCACTAATACAATAAGATTCTTAATATATTTTATATATTTTAATTTGGCTCGGGTCAACCCGAAGGTTTTGTCCATGAACCCAAAACCGAACCGATTTAGTTTGGATTCAGAAAAATGAACCCAACCCTACCCGAAATGCTAATCCAACCCAACCCAACCCTTATAGTTGGGGTTGGGTTGGTCCGGGTTGTCGGGTTGCCGGGTTGAATGTACACCCCTACATGAACTAGTCACAGATTGCTTTCAAGGTACGAGCATTCTCAGCAACATGCTTAGTGTTGTGTTTCATTAGCAGCAAGTCACCCTTTAGTCTCAGTTTATTAGCTTTCAAATGATGGTTGAATGTAGTCTCTAACCGAGCCAAAGGTCACTAGTAGTAGAGAGACAAACGACGACAACAATATTAGCCTATGAACAAGGGCCAAATATGATATGTTGGATTGCAACAATAAGGGGTGAATAGAGTTTTAACAATAAAATTATTTAAAGTGAACAGAGTTTTGATAATAAATTATTTAAACGTGATTAATTCTTTTTTAATTATGATTTTTTAAAAATAAGTAGAACACCATAATTAATATAATAAAATAATTTAAGAAATAAAAATAAATAATTTTATAAAAAAAACTTAGAACATGAAATAAGTCTTAATAACAATTTCTAAATTAAATAGGAAAGAGTTAGAAAATATAACACCGTTATTTTACAGTAGTTTGGTCAAACTAGACTACTCTACTCCACAAGTGCTCTTGAGAATTTGAATAAACTTCAAACTCAATTATTATTACGGCTCATGATAAAATCGATAAAGTGGCTGATTTTGGTATGAACACACAGCAACTCTCTCAAAAAGAAAATAAAAGGGAGAGGAGGTGTTTTATATTTTATTTTTTAAAGTAAATATTAACAAAAATTCAAATTCTTTTTTATTATTTATATCTTTTTAAATACAATAATATAATAATAAAAATAACGTGGGTAATAATTTATTTTTATAATTGGATTTATAAATAATTTTATTTCTATTTAAAAGTAATTGAAAACTCCTCCATTTGTTACTTTCCAAAGATCTAAGTGTCATACTTTGATTGGTCCATTATATCAATTTTGTTGTCACATCATCAAATCGTATTTCTTGTCTCGACTCAAACTTCCTCGTTTTCGCTCTGATTTGAGTGATTTTGAAACACATGGGGTGACTCAAAATTCCTTACATTGTGAACTGTTCAAAATACTGATCATTGTTAATAATTAAGTGTAGGTTTGTTATCATCAAAACATCATTTAATTAATTAAAATTAAATAATTTGAGATTCTTGTTGATCAAATTATCTCAAAGCAAGAACACTTGTTTGAGATTCGAACCACTCCACAAGCAAGATTGATCATGTCGAGCTTAAATGATTCTACATGCAACCTACACTACATAGAATTGCAAAGAAACTTAGTCATAAAGGAAAGCACATACGCTTCTTTTACTACATTTTTCAAGCTTCAAAATGAAACCGTTGACCTTCCATTTGGCATTTCAATAGTTTGTAACATTCATACTTTATGACCATAATTAGCCATTATGTATACTTTATGACTATAATTATAAATGTAACTTCAAATTTAATAAAACGTCTTAAAATACATTAATTAAATACAATAACTCTAAATGGTAATCCACCCAAAATTTATAACAATGAAGTTTCATTCTTCTTCCATGTGGCATAAATTGAATTATCTTTTGATAATTTCAACAACATTTTTTTCACATCTTCATTAAGTATATTGTATGATTGATGTTTCTTGGTTCATATAAATTATCGTAAAATTTCTCTAGGTTAATAACTTCTTTTGCTAAGTCAAGCTTATTGACTCACATTTTCCTCTGTCAGATTGACTTTGCTCAAGATTCTTCACTTTGAGAAACTCCTGCATGTCTAAAACTTTAACCCTTGCTAGGGTACTGGTGAGAATGTTTGCATGTTGCTCTATAGTTTCAACTTTGCTTTATCTCTGGTGAACTTTGCTTTGTCTCTGGTCAACTTTGTCTTCTTCGGGAGAAATTTTAATTTTGCCACATGCATTTTCTTCCACTCCTCTCTTCTGTAGGTTTCTTTGATTGAGATGACAAATTTGAAATCTCATTTTTCTTACGCTCTGGTGGTCTTCCTCTAGGTCTCTTTTGTTGAGGTGATAAGTCTAAAGAAACACTTCAACTTATAGGTTGCACTTGGCTGATTGAAGCAGCCTATCGTTGCATCTTGGATTTATTTTTCGATTCTTTTTTCTCCTAACCCGTTGGTTTCTTCTTTACTTTCGTGCTGCCAACGCCAATAGATGCTTGCGGAAGATGTTGATAGTCTTTTAATAGTATCTTATATAGTCGGTTTTGCGACCGTCTTACCTATATCAACAGGGCTTTGTTTCAGTCGTATATCTTGAGAAACGAGCCGATTATCTCCACTCTGCTACCTTCTTCTATCATTTGACCAAGACTAATAATATTGCTCTTCAAACTCGAGATGTAATAAACCTTGGTCAATAGATGTTGATCACTATTCTTACACTGAACAAGATAGATCCTTTTCCTTGGCTCGGTACAATTGATTCATCGCAAAGCTTCATGTTTCCAATGAACTTCTCATCAAGTTCCTTGAACTTTGCTCGATCTCCGGTCATGTGATTGCTCGCTTTGTTGCCTATGTACCACATGCTGGTCTCCACTTGGTCTTTGATAAGGCAACCCTAATCCTTAGTTCAACGATCCAAGTCAGCAAAATTGAAAGTAGAATGTACTGAAAATTCTCTAGGAAAATCAATTTTATATTCATTGTTATTAATTTTCTCAACGACTTGATAAGGGTCATCCCCTCTTGGATGTAACTTTTTCTTCCTTTGAGATGGGAATCGCTCTTTGTAAAAATGTATCCAAACGCAGTCACCGGGTTGAAAAATGATTTTCTTTCGTCCTTTGTTAATTGTTGAAGCAACTTTGAAGTTTTGTTTCTCAATACTCTCCTTCGCCTCTCTGTGCAATGTTTTGATCCAATCTGCCTTATTTGTGGCTGCTCCCCTCATAAAAATAATATTAGGAATAGGAAGCAAATCAAGAGGCATAAGTGGATTCTTCCAGAGGAGAATAATGAGTGGTACTATGAATTGCTCTATTGTATGCAAACTCTGCAAATGATAAACATTCGTCCCAAGACTTAATATTCTTAGGAATAATAACCCTAAGAATTGCTACTAATGTTCTATTAACCTACAAATGATAAACATTCGTCCCAGACACTTGTTTGAGATTCAAATCACTCCACAAGTAAGATCGATCATGTCTAGCTTAAATAATTCTTGTTGATCAAATATTTCAAAGCAAGAACACCTGTTTGAGATTCGAATCACTCCACAAGCAAGATTGATCATGTCGAGCTTAAATGATTCTAGATGCAACTGAAACTACATAGAATTGCAAAGAAACTTAGCCATAAAGGAAAGCACATACGCTTCTTTTACTACATTTTTCAAGCCTCAAAATGAATCGTTGACCTTCCATTTGGGATTTCAATAGTTTGTAACATTCATACTTTATGACCATAATTAGCCATTATGTATACTTTATGACTATAATTATAAATGTAATTGCAAATTAAATAAAAGGTCTTAAAATACATTAATTAAATACAATAACTCTAAATGGTAATCCACCTAAAATTTATAACAATTAAGTTTCATTCTTTTTCAATATGGCATAAATGGAATTCTCTTTTGATAATTTCAACAACATTTTTTTCACATGTTCATTAAAATATATTGTATGATTGATGTCTCTTGGTTCATATCAATTATCCTAAAATTTATCTAGGTTAATAACTTCTTTGCTCAAGATTTTTCATTGAGAAACTCGTGCATGACTACAACTTTAACCCTTGCTAGGGTATTGATGAGAATGTCGCATGTTTCTCTATAGTTTCAACTTTGCTTTGTCCCTGGTTAACTCTGTCTTCTTTAGGAGAAATTTTAATTTTGCAACATGCATTTTCTTCCACTCCTCTCTTCAATAGGTTTCTTTGATTGAGACGACAAATTGAAATCTCTAGGCCTCCTTGGTTGAGGTGATAAGTCTGAAGAAACACATCGACCTGTAGGTTGCACTTCGCTGATTGAAGCAGCCTCTCGTTGCTTCTTGGATTTATTTCTCGATTCTTTTTTCTCCTGACCTGTTGGTTTCTTCTTTACTTTCGTGCTGCCAAGGCCAATAGATGGTTTTAGAAGATGTTGATAGTCTTTTAATAGTATCTTATATGGGCGGTTTAGTGACCGTTTTACCTACATCAATAGGGCTTCGTTTCGGTCGTATATCTTGAGGGTCGAGCCGACTATCTCCACTCTGCTACCTTTTTCTAAAATTTGACCGAGACTAATACACCTTGGTCAATAGATGTTGATCACTATTCTTACACTTAACAAGATAGATCCTTTTCCTTGGCTCGGTACAATTGATTCATTGCAGAGCTTCATGTTTCCAATGAACTTCTCATCAAGTTCCTTGAACTTTGCTCGATCTCCGGTCATGTGATTGCTCGCTCTGTTGCCTAAGTACCACATGCTTGTCTCCACTTGGTCTTTGATAAGGCAACCCTAATCCTTAGCTCAACGAACCAAGCTTTTGTTGAAGCAAGAACCCTTGAATCAAAGAAACTAACACCTCCTTATACAAAATTCGGATCAACCAAGAGATAATGCTAGAATTAGATTACCTCTTACGATCAAAGATCTAAAAGCAAGATTTGGAACCTTGTTCTAAATTGAGTCACTCCACAATCGAACTTGATCAATATTGGATTGAATGGCTCGGGTGCAATGTACAACAAGAATTGCTTGAAACTTAGAAATGACAAAGATGATGCTCGGATTTCTAAGGCAGAATGTCTCAACTTGAGAGATTAATTTCATTCATCACAAATCTAATTTTTACTTAATAATTTGTGGTTATTTATAGTCTCCCAACTAAAGGAGTTAGTGCCGGTAATTTAGTCCCGATCCTCTTAAATCTTCACAAAAGACGAAGTGAATTTGTCCATTACAAACTTTATGAAATTAAAAATAATAATTAAAGTTTTTCTAACACCTCATGAAGATGCTTGTAACTTCATCTGCTAATTCAACCGTATAAATATTCACTTTTGAATCTCCAAATGATCCTTCCAAAATCGAATCAACTTGTAACACCTGAAATGATGGTTGAACCGAACCGATCCGATTTTATAGATGAAGAATGAATGCTTGTGGAATCTTCTTGATCTTGGATCGTGTAATAGGTTCAACTGAAACATTTGGAACAGATTCTTAATATCTCCCCTCTCATAAAAAGGATTCATCCTTGATTCAAAAAAATCATCACCTACATCAAAAGAACTCTAGTCAGCAACATTGAAAGTAGAATGTATTGAAAATTCTTTAGAAAAATCAATTTTATATTCATTGTTATTAATTTTCTCAACGACTTGATGGGGTCATCCCCTCTTGGATGTAACTTTGTCTTCCTTTGAGATGGAAATCGTTCCTTGTAAAAATGTATCCAAACGCAATCACCAGGTTGAAAAATGATTTTCTTTCGTCCTTTGTTAATTGTTGAAGCAACTTTGAAGTTTTGTTTCTCAATTCTCTCCTCACCTTTTTGTGCAATGTTTTGATCAAATCTGCCTTTCTTGTGGTTGCTTCACTCACAAAAATAATAGAAGGTATAGGAAGCAAATCAAGAGGTGTAAGTGGATTAAATCCATAAACAACTTCGAGAGGAGAATAATGAGTGGTAATCTGAATTGTTCTATTATATGCAAACTCTACAAATGGCAAACATTCGTCTTGAGACTTAATATTCTTAAAAATAATAGCCCTAATCAATAATACTAATGTTCTGTAAACCACCTCAGTTTGTCCATCGATTTGAGTATGATATGCAATTGAAAACAATAATTTGATACCCAATTTACCCCACAATACTTTTCAAAAGTTGCTTAAAAATTTAACATTCCTATCACTAACATAATTTGCATCATCCGTTTGGTTGCAATCAAGAAAATGAGCAATTTTACTAAATTTCTCAACAACAAAAATACTATCTTTACCCTGTTTAGTGTGCCCTAAACCAAGAACAAAATTTATAGATATATTTGTCCAAAGTTTGTTAGGTACATTGAAAAAGAGTATACAATTCATTTTGTTCTGATCTAGATTTAGCTTCTTTGCATTTAAAACATTGACTACAAAACTTATGAAGATTGTGTTTCATCTTCGGCCAGAAGAAATGTTTATGCAACATATTATAAGTTTTATTTATCATAAAATATCTCATTAAGGCACCCCATGTGTTTCTCTGAAATGCAACTCTCTTATATTGCATTAGGAATACAAACCTTACTTTTCTTAAATAAAAATTTATAAAATACATCATAATCATCCACATCTTTTTTTGCAAGACAAGATGCATAAATAGTTCTAAAGTCTCGGTGTAATGACCCTAATATTTTACCTATTTAATCTAAGGTCATTACTACATCTTGAAATGCGGAATATACAATAAATGGGCTCTATTCTTAAATGCGACTTACTCTTGCCTTTTATTACCTCATGAAAAAAAAATGATTACAAGGAAAAAGAACAGAACATTATTGAAAATAAAGGAAAAACAAAAACCAAATGAATGTTTTATTCTACCCTACGGCTTATTATGCAAAAATATTTCAACCTATACTAACCTATGCTAATGATGCAAATTGAATTCAGCCTAGACTACGAAATGGAAAAAAACCAAACAACTATCCTATGCATGTGCCACGGTCCCGAGGTGTACGATGTCGCCGTTGTCGTCACATGGGTGCCTTGCCCTTATCTGCAAAAGTAAAGTAGTACGAAGCTTGAGTATTTCTAGAATACTCAGTAAGCGACCCCCTATCGAGGTTATGCAACAATCACATGCAATGAAATGATGGGACCTATCGTTTCGTTTCGTTTCGTTTTGTTTCCCCTACTAATCCTAACGGGTAATCGTGGACGTGTACCATATACTCTACACACAGCCCATACGTGCGAGTATGGGCTCACCAGCTAGTTCGCACATCGCTGGGCCACTGTCCTTGCCGGTGGGCATACTCTGGGAGCCCCTTATGCCATGACCCGTTAAAACTAGAACCGTCACGGCAGCGTTATTCAAAGCATAACGATCGTTGTCCTGCCATTGGATGTACGCGTCTGTACCCTAGTGATGGGATAGGGGTATCCCCCCAAATGCATGAACACACAATATGCATGAGGTCTCACTAGTCCTCTAGTTATCATTAATGAACATAACCCCCTGTCACGTTTTCATGCTGACATGTCATTCTCATTCTCATTTCTTTACATATCATACATATTCCTAGCGGGGTTATGTTTCATGCAATTTACCGTATTTCATGTCATACAATTCATGCAGTTACATTCAAATATTTATACAAACAAGCCATAATCGTTCAAGGGCCGCACATCGTCACATGCATAACATATCACATCAACTAAGCAGCATACATAACATATCACATCAACTAAGCAGCATACATAACATACATCCACGTTCACATGATTTCATACTTATGCACATTAAACTAGCATACAATTTAATGACACGTGCAAATCCACGGGCACGTGCCATCATACAGCAAATAATGCGTAACCTACAATGGGTGAGCCATTTACTTGGTAGGCTTTAGCCGAAGTACTCCCTAGAATATAACGTAAGCTCCTAGCTCCTCGTGAACGTTCTACGCTTCCATTGGTGGTTGGTTCCTATTGGTTCATTCGTCACTTTCGTTAGGATTTCACAAATAATAATAAATTCTCAACAGGAATTTGTGAAATATGACCTTAAAATGTTCCATTTTACCTTAAACAGGGCCAAAACCAGGTCCGGGAGGGTCGAAACGGTGTCAAACAGGCTGGAAATAGGCCGCTGGAGCCAAATAAGCCGCCGGAGCTAAGGAGCCGCTGTCGAGCCGATTAAGTCGCTTGAGTCGAGAGGAGCCGCATTGCAGACGTGCCACGTGGCACAATCAGAGAGTGACACGTGTGCAAGTGTCTCAGGTCGTGGCGCGGGTTAACAGATCGCTCATGGGTCTCGGGCCGAACGCAGGTGACGGGCCGTACACGGTGTTGGGCCGGTTCGTGGGTGAAGGGCCGAAGTTTTTGGGCCACGGGAATCGTCGGTTCTAGGCCGACTGAAGGGAATTGGGTTCAGTTCGGGTTGCCGGATCTGGCTCTCGGGTTAGACTTTGTCCTCTTCGCCTGACTACCTGCACGATTTTCCGGTGACCTCTCTCTCTCCTCAACAACGTCGTCTCGACGTCGTTTTTCCCTCTTTTTTCCTCCGTTCTCGAGATTATTCTTCACCCTAATCCCGTTTTTGGTATAGATTTCGTTTGTAAGGACCTCACACTCCCGGATCTGGAGAAGCTCGAAAGTCCGCCGTCCGTCGTCGTCATCCGTACAAGTGACCTGAGTATTTTGAAAAACACTCAGTAAGTGACCCCACTATAGGGGGCCATGCAATTGCAAACACATACAATCATGCTCTTGGGACATATCCCTATCTCATCTAGGGGTGGCCTCCAGTCTCAAACAACTATGGATGTGTAGTACTTCCCTACACACGACTCACACGTGCAAGTGTGAGTTCCTAGGTGGTCTCGCACACCCCCTGAACCCTCTCTAGTCACTAATTTGTAGCAACATCTAGAGGTCAGCAGAGCCCCTAGTGTCTTGCACCTCATGAACACCCTCATCATTATACTGTGCGCGTCCGCACTCACCATCTCTAGGGGTGAGAGTGGCCCAAGTTCACCGATTCAATAAGCCTCCCATTTCAGGGGTAAGATTTGGTGAATAGCTAGGGACATGGGGTGCAAGATGGAATTCACTCCTACCCGCTTTTAGGGACAGTAGAGAGGTTGTTCATTTAAGTACTGACTCGAGGTCTTGAACAAGGGGTCCCACCCTCTCATTGGCTAGAGAGGGATTCGGTTTAGTAGTTGGACCACAAACAAATTGCTCATTAGAGGATGGGTGAGACTTAAAGAACAAGTAGTAACTTTAAAGGTAAAACGGTAAATTGACCCACCTCTAGTTATGAACAACCTTTGAAAGATGGACTTACTAATTATGGTTATATCAAATTGACAAAAATATATCTATAGCGAGCGGCGTGCAACTACTAGGCTATAGTGGAGTATCCTGGTAGTTAACGAATGTTGGTTAACTAGGTTAATGAGTTTAGCCGGTTAATCTTTGATCGTTGGAGCCCATGATCTGTAGGTCCATTAGGTACCCGTGCTTGCTCATATCGAATTAAACATTAGAATAGTGTGACCAAAGAGTTCGAAGTGTTAGAATTCGAATTAGGGAATATGCGCTAAATATATACGATATATTTAACTACATTTTTTTAAATTACGAATTAATACAAAGAAAGAGAATCGGAGATATTTAAATGATTTAAATATTGTAATTATGGATAGGGATTCATAATCAATATGTGCCGTAATTATTTGGGATTGGTGTTTGATTTAATGTTAAATATTAATTAAATTATTTAATTAATTATATAAGTTAATTTAATTTAAAATTAATTATTTAAATTAATAGTTGAATTAAAATACAGAAAGTAAAAAGGTTGACTTCACTTAATGAAAATATCCATGTTTGAGTTGGAATATTGAGTTTCAAGATATGGTTTAACCACACTTTTGTCAAATAACCCCACAAATTTGGGTGGAATTTTGAGTGTCAAAATTTGATAATCTCAAATTTGCATGAGCATCCAAATATAACTCTATAATTGGAGTAATCAAGTTACATGAATTTCTTTTTGAAATTTTTTTGAGAAAATCCCTTAATGACGGTCTCTTCACATATACTAAATTCTTTCCAAATTTAGTCACTCACTGGATTCCACAATTCCGTTCTAAGTTCGGAGAATGGTACAGAAGACACTAGTGGTGGTTCGAAATCGTTCGTGAGGAAGACGAAATTAAAACAAGAAAGAAATTTAAACTACAAAAGGATACTACTCAAACTTATTGAGTTTTAATGCTTTTGAACATGCTAGCAAATTTACTAAAATTGATGTACTTAGAGTGCCTAACATCCAAATTGCTTCCGCATGTGTGACATTAACCCCATCAAAAGATTGGATCTTTGGGCTGAGAATTAGGGCTGCCTTATCAATATTCGAGCTTTGGAGAGTTGGGAACCCAAAGTTCATCTTTTCCAGAGCTTGTCTTGCCCAATGTTTGTCCTTTCTGGCCGTCTTCAAGCTTTGAAGAGTGAGAAACCACAAGTTCATCCTTTCTTGAGTCTACCTCAGCGTTTGAACCAAACTTTGATCCTAGCTTTGGAGGGCTAGAGCAAAAGTTTGCTTCCTATAGAGATCGCCAGAACCCTGGGCCTAGTAAGTCTTCAAACGATTTTGAAATTAGAAGTTCATCCTTTTTAGAGTTCTTCTTGACATTTGTGCCAAAGTTTATCGAAATATGGACTTGTTATAGCTTGTCGTGTTGGGAGACAAAAGTTCATTTTGTTTTTTTTTTGGAGTCTATCTTGATGTATGGACCAAAGTTCTTCCAAGCTAGAGCTTCATAGAGTTAGAAACCCTAAGTTCGTTTGTCCATCACACTGTCTCGACATTTAGTCCAAAATTTATCCAAATTTTGATTCGTTAGGCAATCTACTCATTAGAGACACTACATACATTAAATCCAGCCTTATTGTAGTTAGATACATAAGGCTTACAATCAATTGTTTATACATGGTAGAATTGATCTTGGCTCCTTCATCCTTTGTTAGTCTAACCCTAGGAACAATAGGGTTTTTCACGGTATCACTTTTTTCCATCCTAAACTTCTCCAAAACTTCTTTTGCATACTTTCTCTAACTAATATAAATGCCTTCAGAATTTTGTAAAATCTCTACACCGAGAAAATATTTCATTTTTCCCAAATCAGCCATTTCAAATTCAAGTTTCATATAATTCTTGAACTTAACAAACATGCTTTCATCATTACCCGTAAAAATTAGATTGTCAACATATAGACTAACAATCAAAAATTTACCTTCATCTCCTGTTTGTATGAATAAATTATGGTCACAGTTGCACCTCTCAAATCCTTCTTTGACAAAATGTGCTTCAATTCGACTGTACTATGCACGTGGGGCTTGTTTAAGGCCATATAATGCCTTCTTCAATTTGTATACCTTGTATTCTTGACCTTTTTTTCTCATAACCTTTTGGTTGCTCAACAAATATGGCTTCTTTCAATTCTCCATATAAGAAAGCACTTTTCACGTCAAGCTGATACACGTTCCAACTATTCCGAGCTTCTAAAGCAATTATCATTCGAATAGTATCCCACCTAGCCACAGGTGCAAACGCCTCGATATAGTCTATACCATGTTGTTGTGCATAACCTTTTGCTACCAACCTAGCCTTATACTTGTCAAATTCGCCATTTTCGTTGAGTTTGGTTTCGAAAACCCACTTTACTCCAATCTTCTTCATTCCTTTAGGCAAATTTGTCAACTCCCAAGTCTCATTTCGTTCGATGGCTTCTATCTCGAAGTCAATTGCAGCTCTCCATTTTGAACTTTGAACAACTTCTTCAAAGGTAGTCAGATCTGTAGTTGAGGTTAACAGAACTAAATTGTTGTGCTCAGCTTCTTCATAAAATTTTCCCTCGCTCACATAATCTTCCATCCATAATGGTGCTCTTCTGTTCCTCACTTCGGCAGTGCTTTCTTCAGATGTTAAGAAATTTAATTCAGATGACTCACTGAAAGATATACTAACTTCCCCTTCTTCTTCTCCTGTCGTCTCCTCTTCAGATTCTTCTTCATTTTGGTCATGCTCGCTTCCTTCTATATTACTATCTTCTCATTCGAGGGTATCAAATCTAGCTTCTTCATTAGTTTTCCCCCAATTCTAGCATTTGTTTTCTTCAAAAATCACATCTCTGCTTACAACTATCTTCTTGGACACTGGATCATAGAGTCTGTATGCTTTAGACTCTTCATTCATCCCTAGAAGCACACGCTGAAAACTTTTATCATCTAACTTCTTTCTCTTACGCTTGATACATGAGCATTCCCAATGCATCCAAAAACTCGAAATAATCAACATTAGGTTTTACGCCACTCCAAGTCTCCTCGGGAGTCATATCTTTCACTACCAATGTAGAACTTCTGTTTAGCACGTGCATTGTCCAGTTTACTGCTTATGGCCAGAAATTCTTTGGAACTTGCTTCTCTGATAATATACTTCTAACCATGTTCATAATTGTTCTATTCTTGCGCATAGCTACACCATTTTGTTGGGGAATGTAGGCTGCAATAAGTTGTCTACTGATACCATTAGTTTTGCAAAAATTGTTGAACTCATGAGAGGTGAACTGTCCACCCCGTCTGTGCGTAGACAACGAATAAAATCTCCAGTCTCTTTCTCAATAAGATTTTTGATATTCTTGAAGATGGTTGACTTCAGAGTTTCCAACAAGAAAATATATCCACACCTTGCGGCTGTAATCATCAATAAAACTTATAAAATACCTCTTCTTACTATTGGAAAGAGGTTTGATGGGTCCATAAATGTTTGCATGTACCACTTGCTGTCTTTGTGTTGCGCTCCATAAACTTCTCTCTGTAATGCGTCCCTATGTTGCTTTCCCACCATGCAATCAGTTTAGGGGAGAAATTGTTAAAGATAGTCATACTAACTTTTTCTCAACACCGCCATCTTGAAATTAATTTCAAGCTTAACAGATTGTCGGAATTCCTCGTCAAAATCTAAGAACCATTCCTTGTTTGCACACATATGATTGTTGCACCCCGAATCAAGGAAACAAACATCTTTCCTCCTTGATTGATTAAGCTCCAGATATGACATCAACAAGATTTCTTCTTCATCCTCAAGCTCAGCATAATTTGCTTCCTTTTCCCATTGAGGACACTCATATCTAAAGTGTCCTAACTAATGACACTTATAACATTCAACGGTAGCTTTGTTGAATGGATGTCTACCTCTTCCTCTTCCTCTACCTCTTCCTCGAAAAACTTCACGACCTCGATCAACTCCTCTTCCACCGAATCTGGTATCATATGTCACCTTTAGTGCTTGTTCATCACTTACACGTCCATTCAGTCTTTGCTCATGTACCAGTAAGCTACTTTGCAATTCATCAATTGTTAGTCTAAATTATTAGACTCTTCAATCGAACATATAACATAGTCAAATCTTGATGTCATTGGTCTCAAGTTTTTTTCAATAATCACAACTTGTTTTATGTCTTCGCCATGAATTTTCATATTGTTTGCAATGGTGAGAGTTCAAGCAAAATATGCATCAACACTCTCACCTTCTTTCATTTGTAGGACTTCAAACTCTTTCCTAAAAGCTTGGAGTTGAGCTCTTTTGATTCCTGTGGAACCCTGGTACTTCTCCTTCATAGAGTCCCAAATTTGTTTTGCAGTATCTCTCTTAAGGATCCTTTCCATAATAGTTCGATCAATGGCTTGGAACAAATAATTCTTGACCTTCAAGTCTTTCAGCTTCTGGTCTGCAACTATTTTTTGTTGTGCTTCAGTAATCTCTACTCCTTCGGCTGCGACAGTGATTCCGGTCTCCACCAAAGACCAATATTTCTTTGAACGAAGAAAATTTTTTATAAGCATAAACCAATGATCATAATGGCCATCAAACTTAGGAATTGCCGGTTGACGAAATTGATTTCAGCTGACATATTTTGAATCTCTTTCAGCTCACTCTTTAAAGAAAAAACTGAAGTATCTTTTTCTCACAAACCGGCCTTGCGATATGGCTTTAATACTAACCTTAATTTCATTATTTGGAGAGAGAGTTTTGAATGAACTTTGACTCGTTAGAGCTTTAAAGAATTACGAACCCAAAGTTCGTCCTTAGAAGAGCTTGTCTCAATGCTTGTGTACAAGTTAGTCCGTTTCAGAGTTCGGACAATAGTTCGCCCAAAGTTCGTCCTTTCAGACCCTTTTCGAGCTTCAGAGAGTTAGAAACCCAAAGTTTGTCCTTTCAGGAGGGCTACAAAATCAAAAGTTTGCCCTTCCCAGAGTTCATCTAGAAGTTCATGCCAAAGTTTGTCCAAACTTGGACCCATCAGAGCTTTGGAGGGCTAGAGACCTAAAGTTTGTTACCTTTAGAGTTCACCGAAACCTGGGGCCTAGTATGTCTTCGGATGGTTTTGAAATAAGAAGTTCATCATTTTCAGAGTTTGTCTCGATATTTGTGCTGAATTTCGTCGAAACGAAGACTTGTAAGAGCTCTATTGTGCAAAAGTTTATTTTTTTCAAAACCTATCGAAGCTTTGGAGGGCTAGAGACCCAAAGATCGTTGCCTTCAAATTTCACCAAAAACTTGGACTTGTAAGTCTTTAGAGGGTCTTGAAACCAGAAGATTGTCCATTCTAGAGTTTGTCTTGACAGTTGTGCCAAAGTTCGCCGAAACATGGACTTGTTTGAGATCTACCATGCTGAGAATCAAAAGTTCATATTTTCAACCGTTTGTCTTGATTTTTGGACCAAAGTTCTTCCAAAACAGAGCTTCAGATTGTTAGAAATTAAAAGTTCATCCTTTCGTCATACTATCTTAGCGTTTGGTCCAAAGTTCGCTCAAATGTTGATTCGTTTGGCATAGAAACCTGAACTTTGTGGTTTGAAGAGTCCGTTTCGTCTAGAATTTGACCTGTTAGAATTTTAGAGAGGTAGGAACCCAAAGTAAATTCTTTCTAGAGCTTGTCTTGACGTTCGTGTACATGTTAATCCTTTCTAGATTTCGGATAGAGATTTGTCCAAATTTCATCTGGTCTAACCCTTTTTTAGATTTGGTGAGTTAGAAACCGTTTGTTCTTTTTGGAGTCTTTCTTAGCGTTTGGACAGAACTTTGACCCATTAGATGTTTGGAGGACTGCAAACTCAATAGTTTTCCCTTCCTAGTGTTCATCGTCAATATTTTGGAGAGTTAGAGACCCGAAGTATGTTGCCTTGAAAGTTCGCCAAAACCTTGAGCCTGATAAGTCTTTGGAGGGTTTTAAAACCAGCAGTTCGTCTTTTCGAGAGATTGTCTCGACATTTGTGTTGAAATTTGTTGAATCATGAACTTGTTAGTGCTCTATCGTGCTGGGAGCCAAGTTTTTCTTGATGTTTGGACCAAAGTTCTTCCAAACTAGAGCTTCTAAGAGTTGAAAACCCAAAATTCGTCCTTCGATCACACTGTCTTGACGTTTGGTCCAAAGTTCATCAAAACTTAGATCCGTTAGGCTTAGAAACCTAAACTTCATGGTTTAAAGAGCCCGTCTCATTTGGATTTTGACCGTTAGTGCTTTGGTGAGTTTGAAACCAAAAGTTCGTCCATTCCAGAACTTGTCTCGACGCTTTTGTACAAGTTAATTCTTTCTGACACTTTTTGAGCTTTGAAGAGTTAGATACCAAAGTTCATCCTTTATGGAGTCCGTCTCAGCATTTGGACAAAACTTCGACTCATTAGAGGTTTAAAAGATCACAAACCAAAGTTTGCTCTTCTTAGATTTTATCTCGAAGTTCGTGCCAAAGTTCGTCTAAACTTGGACCCATTTTCCTAGTCTTTTTCATGTCTATTGGTGCCATGTTGGACACATTTGCATGTGTGTCTTTCACCGTTGTCATATACATAGCATTACCAAAAAGTTTCTGTCAACACATCCGTGATGTAACCTCGACGTCAGGGCTATCCTATCCGAACTAATTAATTTGAAGACATTATTGATGTTTTAAAATTTTGAAAAGTAAATTTCATTAGAATTGAAATTTTAATCTCCTAAAAGATAACGAGCATTTTTATTCATAAAATTATTTATTGAAATTGAATAAAAGTCGGAGTGCATTATTTCCAATAATACATTTACCGGAAGCCCTTGCGAGATCCAAAATACAAATAAATACCTTGGTCTGTAATTGCCCAAGTGCAGTTATTATGAATACATTGATCATTAAACCAACTCCCTCCTTCTGGCCAAAAAACATTTCCACTAACTTGTCCATGTTTGCTGCTAAAATGGCACCAAAACAACGTAGAAATCCAAAAATTTTCTTGAAAACTCCAGT
Source organism: Cucurbita pepo subsp. pepo (assembly GCF_057944985.1). Taxonomy (NCBI): domain Eukaryota; kingdom Viridiplantae; phylum Streptophyta; class Magnoliopsida; order Cucurbitales; family Cucurbitaceae; genus Cucurbita; species Cucurbita pepo. Next base: position 12,231,741 of record NC_141803.1, read on the forward strand.
TGTAATTATCTCCGGTGCGGAGTACGTGCTCGCCCAGATCGTCATCTTTTGACTTGCAGTGAACAATTAGTGTTGAAGTAGTCATCTCATTTAAAATAGTCACTTTCCATTTGGTGAACGGCAATTGTTGCTTAGATTCTGCAAAAGAAAATCTCATCATATTGTTTGATGTCAAAGCAACCAACACGATTAAACAAAATATGCTTAGAGACTTCATGTTCTTCTTGAAGATCTCTCACCCTTTTCTACAAAGTATTTGGATTCTATCTCTTATATATATATACATACATATAGTCAAACTGAGGTGTAGTTATATTTTAACCACAATTAGTAGAAAGTGTGCTGTAAATTTTAGTTATTGGAGAATATCTTCCCTACCAAGGTGTAAAAGGTAAGGTGACCTACAAAACTTTCTTAATTTTCTCAACCCTCTTACCCGTTAGTTTTTTTAACAACTAATTTTATATTTTATTAGCTCCTTTTAGGTAAAGTTTAAAGTTGGACCATTCATTTTTTTATTTATTAAAAAAACTGATAATGTATTAAATTTATGGATGGTACTTTTTTAGAGGTTTAAAATGCAAGATTAAAAAGTAATTTTTTTTTACCAAATGAATACAAAATAAAATAAAAAAAAAAAAAATCGAGTTTTTTTATTATTTTTTTTATTCATATTTTTTTATTATTATTATTATTTTTTTATCCGTAGTCAAGGTAAAAAAGTATAAGAATGATAAAAAAAAAAATCTACTTTTTGTAGCAACATAATATCTCTAGTGAGAGAAGGTGTTGTATGCCAATTCATCACATTTGGTAGCACCATGTTATTGGCATCAACATACATAGCTTCTGTTGACATTGCAAGCATTGCATCAACGAAGGTCTCTACCGACATATTAATGAGAGAGCTTCGATAGAGAGTTACCTTATATGTTATTGTGATTATACTTTAACAATGGAAGGAATGTATCACTTAAAACTATTAAGTCAGAAAAGGAGACATTTTGAAGGAGGCGAGTTCTTTATAACGTGTGGATTTTGAAGCCAGTATCACTGTCATACTTTTTATTTCAATATATATGAAAGAGATGAACCTTTGACCCTAAAACAAATGAGTATTTTTATTCCTAGATTGGGATTGATGGGATAAAGCAAATGAAACATGGATTCCATCTTTTTCAAAGATACATTAATTTAGGGAATTATCATGGGTTTATAATCAAAGAATACTGTCTCCATTGGTACGAGGCCTTTTGGGGAATACCAAAGCTGTAACGACCCTAAATTTCCACATATCTAGAGTCGCCACTAACGTCTCACGCTCATCTCTAATGCAGAATAAAAATCTAAGTATGCTCACCTTTATTAGCGGAAAAATTTAAAACTTCAGAATACATTAAAACATTAGAAAACACTGCCGGACTTACGTGTTTCAAACATCGTGCTGGAGTTAAAAAGACAAAATAAAACGATTACAAATTAATTAATATAAATGAATGAAATGCAAACGCCCTATCCTAACCAAGACTGGAATTTTAAATATGCAACTATCCTATGCACGCGCCACAGTCTCTGATCACGATGCCACCGTCAACCGTACATGGGAGCCTTGCCTTTACCTGAAAAACAATATGGCACACGGCCTGAGTATTTCGAAGAAATACTCAGTAAGTGACCCCACTATAGGGGCCATGCTAATGCAAACACATGCAATCATGAATAGGGACCTATCTCTAATCATCTTAGGGGTGGCCTCCAGTCTCGGACAAATTGGATGTGTAGTACTTCCCGACACACGACTCACACGTGCGAGTGTGAGTCCCCAGGGCGCTCGCACACTCCCTGGACCCTCTGGTCAAGCTAATCTGTAGCGACGTCCGGAGGTCAGCGGAACCCCATAGTGTCATGCGCCTCATGAACACCCTCATCTGTGTGCTTTCGCACCTGTGCGCATTCGCGCTCATCATAAGGTGCGCGTTCGCACTCATCATCTCTAGGGGAAGTAGCCCTATGCTTATGAACATACAAAATGCATGAGGTCCCACTAAATCCATCGTAATGTCTCTTCTGACATAACCCTCTAGTCTCATCTCTTTGTTACTCTATGTAACGCATACTCGTGGATATTTATATTAATATCATTTTCATGCTCTTAGGGTTGTGTCCTACGTCGATCTAACGACATGATGCAATATGGCACTCATCATCATCTAGCATGCTCAATATGGAAAACATCATCATATTAAGGTAAAAATCAAGCAATCATCATGCTCATCATAATGCCACAACCTGCGTCAAACATATTAAGCGTCACTCAACAAAATATGTATAAACTGGCACATATCATCAAGCATCATACAATTTATTTAGCCTATCCTATAGTAAGGCTACTTACTTGGTTGGCCTCGGCCGAAGTACTCCCTAAATAGCTAAACGTAAGCTCCCGTTCCGTGAGAGCTGCTTCCTACACTGTTCACCACTTTTCGTTAGTATTTCACAATTAATTTACCTATAATTTAATAAATGTGAAATATGGCTCTAAAACGGCCTCGGATACCTTAATCGGGGCCGAAAACAGATCCGAGAGGGTCGAAACAGTGGAAACCGGGCTGAAAACAGGTGAGCCGAGCCGAACAGCCGCTGGAGCCGCCGGAGGAGCCGCCGGAGCGTCACCGGAGGGAGCCCAAGCCGTTTGCGCCGAGCCGAGCCGAGGACTGCCACGCCGCTGTGTGACACGTGGCAGCAGCAGAGAAAGCCATGTTGGGCGGTAGTGTTGGGTCGAAGCGCGGGTCGCAGTCCGGTTCGGGTCGTGGTTCGGGTCGCGAGCTGTGGAAGGCTAGTGGGCCAAGGCTAAACGTTGGGCCTCGGCTTACTGGGCTGGGCCGCAAGTGTTTGGTTTGTAGGCCGGCTCAATTGGACCGTGGGTCTAGTCTGGGTTGGTTCAACTGAACCGTAGCTTCTGGGCCGGTTTGAGGTTTGGGCCGCTGTAGTTGGGCTGGGCCGAAGGCAGAGGCCAAGGGAGGAACGGGCTGGCTCTCTCGGGTTCTGGGTTCGGGTTGATCCGGATCCGTGGATCTCATCTTCCTTATCCGACTTTGGCCGATTTTCCGGTGAGTTTTCTCTGTCCTTCCCGCGGCGTTTCCGTTGCCGATTTCGGTCCTCTTCCTTCCCTTTTCCTCTTTGTTCGTCGTCTTTCTTTCCTTTTTGGGAGTTTTGCGGCCTAAAAGCTCCTAAAAGCCATAGATCTAAGAATCGATTAAGAAACCTAACTTTCCGACCTCGGTTACTGACGACGACGCTTACGAAATAACACAAAATGCACCCTGAGTTATTGTGCTTTCGTTAGGGATCTCTCTTACGGTAGTAACAGGTCGTTTGGTGTCGGTTTAAGGGTGGTTTGAGGGCTCGTCGGAGAAACTGAACACTCGCCGACGTTTGTCCGAAATCTCTCTCTCTCTCTCGAAATTTTCTCTCTTTTCTCCCTTTGCAGGTGTTCTGAAGATGCTGGGCTGAGGGTGGGCGTGCTGTGGCCGTCGTTTCGCGTGGGTTCCGCGAAACTCGGCGGTCGCCGGAAAACTCGCGGGTTTTCCGGCGACTGGGTTTTTTTTTTTTTTTTTTTTTCGTTTTCTCGTTTTCATTTATATATATATATATATATATATTCTTTTTTCTTTCTTTCTTTCCCGGGTCGTTACAAAAGCAAAGTCATAAGAGCTTATTCTCAAAGTGGATAATATCATACCATTGTGGAGAGTCGTGTTCATCTAACATGATATTAGAGTCATGCCCTAACTTAGCCATATCAATAGAATTCTCCATTGTCCACGATTGAAATATGTCGAAACAAATAACTGAAGTGGAAGAAAAACTTGAGGGAACTTGAAGCGGAAGAACAACTTGAGGGTACTTGAAGCGGAAGAACAACTTGAGGGTACTTGAAGGGAGAGAGCTTTGCTCTTCCAGACTTCCTCTCGAATTTCATGCTAAAGTTCGTCCAATCTTGGACCCGTCAAAGCTTTGGAGGGCTAGAGACCTAAAGTTTGCTGCCTTTAGAGTTCCCCAAAACCTGAGGCTTGGTATGTCTTTGGATGGTTCTGAAATAAGAAGTTCATCCTTTGTAGAGTTTGTCTCGATATTTGTGCTAAAGTTCGTTGAAACATGGACTTGTAAGAGCTCTATTGTTCAAAAGTTTATTTTTTCAAAACATGTCGGAGCTTTAGAGGGCTAGAGACCCAAAGATCAGATCACTGCCTTCAAATTTCACCAAAAACTAGGACCTAGAAGTCTGTGGTGGGTCTTGAAACCAGAAGATTGTCCTTTGTAAGTCTTTTTTTTGGTGGGTCTTGAAACCCCAGATACTCGTTCGTCTACGCGACGTCGGGCCTTTTAGTGGCAGTGATGGAGAAGCTGGGGCACTCGACGGTGGCATAGAGGAGTGAGCAAGCCTGCTTGAGATGGTCCCCATAAAGTGTGTATTTACATGCTTTGCATTTTCTTCTACGTGAATCCGAGACCTGTGTGTTATTAGGTCGACGCTCTAACCACTTGAGTTATTCAACTTGACTTTTGATAAAGTCGGCTCCTCTACCAGATATACCACTGGTGGATTAACCAAACTCTAATACCACTTGTTGACTTCTGACAATCGCGAGGAAATTGTCGACGGAATAAAAACGGCTGAAGTAAATTTGTTGGAAGAAAAAGAAAATAACGGATGATTAACAGAGAGAGAAAGTATGTGCTGAAGACATGATGAATTGTTATTTTCATTCCGTTGGACATATTTAAATAACCATCGTATCCTAAAATTAGCAGTAGTGGCACAAATCTTGCGTCGGCCCAAATGGCCAGCATAAAATACGCTCTTCCATTATATAGGGAGCGTTACTTCAGATATCCAAAAACTAAAAAAAACAACGAACTAAGTTGAAGGAAACGTGTGAATAACCTAAATAAGGAAAAATCATAGCTTTTATGTAACATCGTTCGGCTTAGAAACCTGAACTTCGTGGTTTGAAGAGTTCGTTTCGTCAAGAATTTGACCTATTATAATTTTTTAGAGTTAGGAACCCAAAGTTCATCCTTTCCAGAGCGTGTCTCGATGCTTGTGTACATGTTTAATCCTTTCTAGAGTTCGGACAGTGATTCGCCTAAATTTCGTCCTTTCTAACCCTTGTTGAGCTTTGGTGAGTTAACCGAAAGTTCATTCCTTTTAAAGTTTGTCTCAGCGTTTGGACCAAACTTTGACCCATTAGAGGTTTAGAGGACCATAAACTCAAAGTTTGCCCTTCTTAGAGTTCATCTTGAAGTTGTGCCAAAGTTCGTCCAAACTTGGACCTGTCGATGCTTTGGAGAGCTAGAGACCCTAAGTATGTTGCCTTCAGGGTTCGCCAAAACCTTGGGCCTAGTAAGTCTTCAGAGAGTTTGTCATGACATTTGTGTCGAAATTCGTCGAAATATGAACTTGTTAGTGCTCTATCGTGCCGGGAGCCAAAAGTTCATTTTCTCCCGAGTTTGTCTTGATGTTTGGACCAAAGTTCTCCCAACCTAGAGCTTCAGGGAATTGAAACCCCAAAGTTCGTCCTTCCATCACACTATCTTGATGTTTGGTCCAAAGTTCGTCAAAACTTAGACCTGTTAGGCTTAGAAACCTAAACTTCATGGTTTGAAGAGCCCGTTTCATTCGGATTTTGACCCGTTAGTACTTTGGTGAGTTTGGAACCCAAAGTTTGTCCTTTCCAGAGCTTGTCTCGATGCTTGAGTACAAGTTAGTTCTTTCGGACACTTTTTGAGCTTTGAAGAGTTAGATACTCAAAGTTCATCCTTTCTAGAGTCCATCTCTTTGACTCATTAGAGGTTGAAAAGATCACAAACCAAAAGTTCCCTCTTCCTAGAATTTGTCTCCAAGTCCATGTCAAAGTTTGTCCAAACTTTGACTCATTTGCTTAGATTTCTACATGTCTATTGGGGTCATGTTGGAGCCATTGGCATGTGTGTCTTTTACCGCCGTCATATACATAGCATTATCAAAAAGTTTCTATCGACGCATCCGTGATAGTACTTCGACGTCAGGGCTATCCTATTCAAACTAATTAGTTTGAAGATACTGTTGATTTCTTAAAATTTTAAAAAGAAAATTTGATTAGAATTGAAACTTTAACCTCAAAAAAAGATAAGGAGCATTTTTATTCATAAAATTATTTATTAAATTGAATGAAAGTCGGAGTGCATCATTTCCAATGATACATTAACTTAAAGGCTTTGAGAGATACAAAATACAAGTAAATACCCTAGTCTCGACCTGCCCAAGTGCAGTTATGATGAATACATTGATCTTTAAACCAACTCCCTCTTTCGGGTCGAAAAAACATCTCCACTAACTCGTCCATGTTTGCTGCTAAAATGGCACCAAGACAAATGTAGAAATCCAAAAATTTTCTTTAAAACTCCAATTATAATTATCTCCTGTGCAGAGTACGTGTTCGCCCAGATTGTCATCTTCTGACTTGCAATGAACCATTAGAGTTGAAGTAGCATCTCATTTAAAATTGTCACTTTCCATTTGCTGAACCATAATTGTTGCTTAGATTCTGTAAAAGAAAACCTCATCCTATTATTTGATGTCAAAGCAACCAACACTATTAAAAAGAATATGCTTAGGCAACCTAAACTTTCTTAATTTTCTCAAACACTCTTAGAAGTTAGTTTGTGAAACAACTAATTTCAGATGATAATCCATTCAACTCTAAAGCAGAAAGTCACTATAGCTTAGAGAAAAGATCCTTTATTTGCTAAGGTTATCCGCCAACAAGAGTCTGAATGAGCAGAGACTTGGGGTAGCAAAACCGTATGTGCGTCCCTAATGACAATGAGATCAAAATGGAAATTCAATATGAAGCCCATGAGATAACATATAAGAATCATCCCGGAGCTACAAAGATGTATCAGGATTCGAAGACATGCTAATGGTTGCCTGGGATGAATAAAATATTGCAAAATACATGACTAAATATTGCAAAATACATGAGTAAGTGCCTAACGTTTCAATAAGTCTAGGCATTAAGGCAGAAGCCTCCTGGATTGCTACTACTTCTAAACGTGCCTCAATGAAAATGGGAAAATGTACCCATGAACTTCGTTACCAAATTACCTGAAATAAGAAAAGGATTTACGGTATTATGGGGCATGGTATACAGTTGACCAAATCAACACATTTCATATCTGGAAAGCCAACCTATTCAGTTGGTAGGTTGGCATAGATATATCTAAAGGAAGTCGTATGATTACATGGCGTACTAGTCTCCGTTGTGTTAAATAGGGATGTTCAATTTACTTCTTGATTTTGGAAGAGCCTCCCGGAGGCATTGAGAATATAGTTGAAATTGAATAATACGTTTTAGGTTATGTGCATGAGAATTGATTTTACTAGCAGTTAGGATACTCACTTGTGCCCATAGAGTTCACTTATTAATTATCAGGTGACCATTTAGATGACACAATTTGTGGGATTATATGGGCGCTAGGTGTGAGACCCCAACATTTTGAGAGGAAGTAGGTAATCGAAAAATGCTGTGTCTAGAGATGTTATGATATGTGGAAGTCACTACAAGGAGAGTAAGATTCGGACTACCTTGTTGATCGAATATCTCAAGGCAAGAACATTGTTTGAAATTCGAATCACTCCACAAGCAAGATCGATCATGTCTAGCTTGAATGATTCTTGTTGATCAAATATCTCAATGGAAGAACACTTGTTTGAGATTCGAATCACTCCACAAGCAAGATTGATCATATCGAGCTTCAATGATTCTACATGCAACCTAAACTACATAGAATTGCAAATAAACTTAGTCATTGGCTAAAGAAAGCCCCAATACTCCTTTTATATATTTTTCAAATCTAACTTACAAATACAACATATAGTCTTCAAATTCCAAGAGTTGTAACATTCATACTTAGTAGCCATAATTAACAATGATGTAATTGTAACCTAAAGTAAATAAAAGTCTTAAAATACATTAATGAAATACAATAACTCTAAATTACTCTAAATTGTAATCCACCCAAAATTTATAACATGAAGTTTCCTTCTTCTTCAATGTGGCATGAATTGAAATATCTTTTGATAATTTCAACAATATTTTCTTCCCATCTCCATTAAAGCATATTTTATGATTGATGTCTATTTGTGATTGATGTCTATTGGTTCATATCAAAGAAGCTTGAAGTTTTAGTTTTTGCATATTCCTAATTACCTTAAAAAAAATGTTTTTTTTTTTCAAACTTTGAGCATAATTGCATCTTTCTTTAATAATTATAATGGTACCATTTTAGTTTCTTAAAATTTTCTAGGAAAAAATAGGACACTTGAAAGAAATTAGAAAAAATAAAAAAACTAATTGTAATTTTAAAAAAAATGATTCGAAGGCATTGACCACAAACATGCGTCATACTTTTGGATCACGGTTTAAGAAAAAAGAAAGGTAGAGCGTTAGCCATCTAGTGGAGATACAAATTATGAATTTCAGACTCGACTGCCTGTGTCCG